>NC_141554.1:25480000-25780000 GCF_021556685.1 Rattus norvegicus
TGATACTATAAAGAGGGGATGGGGAAAATGGGGGTGGGGTGGACTTTTGTTGGGGATGGGAAAAGAGAGGTAATTCAGATGGAGTGGAAGGAGAAGGGATAAACAATACTAAGGATGTTTGAATAAAAAAATGAGAATCCTATTATTTTATGTCTGCTTAAATAAGACCCAGACAGTGACACTGTCACTTGACATGCTGGCATGGATGGGGGAAATCTTACAAGGCCCTACCACTAAATGAAAATCTACAAAAAATTAAGACTGCTGAGAAAGAATCAGGCTTCCCCAGAAATGAGCCCCTAACTGGTTATCCAATACCAAATGGTCAACCCCAAAAATATGTAGATACAAACAGAACTAAATGGACACAGCTGGCTGTATTTATAATTTTTTATCTATTTTATTTTATTTGTTGTTGGTGGTTTCCCTGCATGTATATGTGTCATGTACATGCCTAGTGCCTGTGGAGGCTAGATGATGACAGTGGATCCCCTGGAACTGGCGTTACAGATATTTGTGAGCCATGATGTGGGTGCTGAGAATTAAGCCTAGCTCCTCTGAAAGAGCAGCCTGTTCTGTTACCTGTGGAGCCATCTCTCCAGCCCAAGGTTGTGTTTATATAATGCTCTCTAGGTCTCCTTTCCACCACCACTTGGGACCTTAATTAGATTTTTTATTTAAAAATTTAAATGCTATCCCCCTTTTGATTTCTTGTCCATAAACCTGCTATACCATCAACCCTCCCCTTGCTTCTATGAGGGTGCTCCCTCACCAACCCATCCCTTCCCACCTCCCTGACCTGACATTCCCCTACACTGGGGGGTCCAAGAGCGTCTCTTCCCATTGGTGCCCAACAAGGCCATCCTCTGCTACATATGCAGCTGGAGCCATGGATCTGTCCATGTGTAGTCTTTGGTTGGTGGTTTAGTCCCTGGGAGCTCTGCTTGGTTGGCATTGTTGTTCTTATGGGGTTGCAAGCCCCTTTAGCTCCTTCAAACCTTTCTCTAACTCTTCTAATGGGGTCGCCATTCTTAGTCCAATGGTTTGTTGCTAGCGTTTGCCTCTGTATTTGTCATGCTCTGGCAGAGACTCTAAGGAGACAGATATATCAGGCTGTTGTCACCCTGCACTTCTTGTCATCAGCAATATTGTCTGGGTTTGATGGCTGTATGTATATATATGGGCTGGATCTCCATGTGGGGCAGGCTCTGAATGGTCATTCCTTCAGTTTCTACTCTAAACTTTGCCTCCATACCCCCTCCTATGGATATTTTTGTTCCCTCTTTTAAGAAGGACTGAAGCATCTGCACTTTGGTCATCCTCCTTCTTGAGCTTCATGTGGTCTGTGGATTGTATCTTGGGTAATTCGAGCTTTTGGGCTAATATCCACTTATCAATGAGTGCATACTATGTGTGTTTTTCTGTGACTGGGTTACCTCATTCAGGATATTATCTAGTTTAATCCACTTGCCTATGAATTTCATGAAGTCATTGTTTTTGATAGCTGAGTAGTATTCCATTGTGTAGATGTGCATTTTCTGTATCCATTCCTCTGTTGAAGGGCATCTGGGTTCTTTCCAGCTTCTGGCTATACTAAATAAGGCTGCTATGAACATAGTGGAGCACGTGTCTTTGTTATATGTTGGGGCATCTTTTGGGTATATGCCCAAGAGAGGTATAGTTGGGTCATCAGGTAGTGGAATGTCCAATTTTCTGAGGAACCACCAGACTGATTTCCACAGTGTATATGTATATAGAAAGAAGATCAAGAAAGGATAAATATTAGGTGATAAGGACAGAAAAAATTGATTTGTGAAACAGGTTATAGTTTCTTTGTGGATAAGTACATAAAATGTAACTAATAGTGGAAGTGTAATTGTTACTGAAACTCAACTTTACAATGACAATTCTAGCTCTACAGAAGTTCACTGACATGTATAGATTTTTATAAGTTTTCTATAAACACAGTTAATTTATTTTAAAAACTAAAATGCTTTTGCCTGATGTGGACTAGATTTCATTCCTTTTGTGAGGGGCTAGAGTAAAGGCTTTGTTCTCAATACAAGCTGTTGTCTGCATGATTAACCTGAACATTTCAGAAACTGTTATAGGATCATCCTTTCTGTCCTATGTAGTGGTTGTTATAAGATTACATTTAACCCACATATAGAATTTCCAAAGCTCTTCTAAAAAATCTCATTTCCTTCCCATCTAAAAATAATATTTTTGGATGTTTATTAAGGAAATCCCAGGCTGTACACAGGATATTAATGTTATCGTCTCTAACTCTTGGGGAACATAGCTTAGGAAGAGCTAGGATGGCTGTAAGAACTAGAAGATAGGGTGACACTAGACTCGCTGCAGTCATTGATTTACAACATTGATTCCCTGCACTGGGCCAGCCCTGTCAACAATCAGTTAAATAAGACGGAAGCGTTCTGGGTCCCTCCCTTTTACCTCTGAACGACTGGGTAGTAGTAGTTTCAGGGATGGGGAAACAATTGTCTTTACTTGTGTTGTGTGATAGTGAGAATGAGAAATATCTCCCACAGGCTAAGACATTTGAACTCTGTGTGCACTGTGCTGACATTATTTGTGGAGGTTTAAGATATGCGGCCTTGCTGGAGGATGTCTTGGGGGATGGACTTTGAGAAATGAAGTCCTTGCCCTGCTCCCAGTTCACTCTCTCTGCTTCATACTTCTGGTTGAGATGTGATCTCTCAGCTTTCTGCTTCTGATGGATTTTTATCCCTCTGGGACCATAAAAAAATTAAACTCCCACACAACTCACGTTTTGTCATGGTGTTTTCTCACATCAAAATAAAAGTAACTAATAAATGTACGCACTACTGAGTTCATCAAGCTCTGATGGAGAGCTTTGAACCCATGGTCACAAAGACAGCTCTGATTAATCTCACTGGGAACAAAAAAAAAGATATTCTTGAACATGTGAGAGAGATATGTGGAGAAGAAGAGGGGTTGACAGGGTAGAAAGAGAAGAGGGGAAAGAAGTGATTATTCAGGATTCATTGTGTACATGTGCAAAAATCATCTGAGAAGAAATTTGATGAAAAATAAAGTGTGAAATATATATATCTGCACTCCTATGTTTATGGCAGCCTTACTTACTTTAGCCTCAAGTGAGATAATAAGTTTCTATCCAATGATAAAGAATAATGAATGGATAATAAAATGTAGTATACACAAACAACGAAATAATATTCCAGCATAAAAGGATAGGATTTCGCCATTTGTGAGAACATGGATTAAACCAATATTGTGTCAAGTAAACCATGCAGAGAAAGAAAAATCATTATCACACATATATGTGTAATATTTAATGAAGCCACACTATATAGAAATGGGGGTGTTATTTAAGCAAGGTTGAAGTCATTATGATAACCACAAAGAAAGTAAGTGAATAACGTACACAAATGAAATGAAAAAGGGCCCACAGTGGCACAAGAATAAAACATAAACACTAAGGAAAGCATTTATAACAGGAATTATGAAAAAAAAATACGTTGACACACAGGGGCCATCAAGGTAGGTTATCATTTTAAAGCACCAGCTATTAAGCCTGACAATCTGATTTCAATCCACAGGAACCACATCTTAAGTAGAACCAAAGCATGAAAATTGTCTTTTGGCCTCCACATACATGCCATGGCATATACAGACACATGCACGTGCACGTGCGCACTCGCACACATACACACACATGCACACACACATACACATACACACACACTCTTTTTTTTTTTTTCATGCTACAAAGGATTTTTTATTTATTTTATGTACAGCATTCTGCCTGCATATGTGGTTGCAGGCCCGAAGAGGGCACCAGATCCCATTACAGATGGTTGTGAGCCACCTTGTGGTTGCTGGGGATTGAACTCATGACCTACACACACACTCTTAAAATGTATTTTTTTAATTTAAGAAGCCACTTTGGGCCTTGGGCAGGAGAGATGGCTCAGGACTTAATAGCACTTACTATTCTTTCCAAGTTATGGAGTTCTGCTACGTTGGGCATCTACATTGTGCAGTTCACTGTTGTCTATAACTCTAGCTCCACTGGAACCAATGAACTCTACTCACCTCCATGGCACCCAGGTACACATGCACATACACATAGACCTACACAAATACATATAATAATACAAAATAAAAATAAACTTAAAAAAGACAAACAAGAGTTAGATTACCATACTAATATCAGAGAAAATAATATTTACGTTAAAGTAATTTACAGGAAACAGAAAAATGTCATATGCTAAAAAAGTGATTTGTTCATCAAGAAAGTATAACAATCGCAAATCTATATTGACCACAAAAAGCACCCCTGAAATTCTAAGCAGTAACTGACAGAATGCAAGAGAGAAAAACACAGAAATGCAATAAGTGCTTTATGATTTAAATACTCTGTTTTCAATAGGACATTAAACATGTAGACAGAAGACTTGAACAAAACTAAAAATTAAATATACTTCACAGATATCGAACATTCTCTGGGATAAACTTCTAGATCACAAAGTAAGTCTCAATAAGTTTACAAAGATTAGAACTACACATGGTATCTTTTCTAAATATAGCAGAATGAAGTTGGCTATTGATAATGGGAAGAAAGACATTTTTCCAACATGTAGAATTTAAACAAATTCTCAAATAGTTAAGAGATCAAAAAATGGAAATCATAATAAAAATGAAAAATTACTTCTGTGATGGTCTCAATGAGAATGGCTCCCACAGGCTCACATATTTTAATACTTGTTCCTCAGTTGTCGAATGTTTGGGAAGGATCAGGAGGTGTGGCTTGTTGGAGGAGATGAGTCACTGGGGCATATACTTTTAAGTTTCAAAAGCTCATCTATTCCCAGTTAGCTCTCCCTGCCTCCTGCTTGTGGATTAATACGTAAACTCGCAGCTACTGTTCCAGTGCCATGCCTTCCTGTATTGTTTCTTGCTTCCTGCCATGCTGGTCATGGACTCTACTAACCTTCTGAAACTATAAGCTCCAAATAAACTTGTCTGTAAGCTGCCTTACTGTCTTATCACACTGATAGAAAGTTAACTAGGGCACTCAGAGATGAATGAAAATGAAAACACACTGAGATGCAGTGGGGCAATGTTAGTGGAGCATATATAGTATATTTAACATATTGCATGTATAATATATTATATATCATATATTATGTATAATATGATATATATGTATATATCTCAGGAGGTTTTCAAAGTAACTTAGTACTGAATCTCAATAGATCCAAAGCTAGCATGAAGAAGAAAATAGTAAATATTAGAGAGGAGTCAGATAAAATGGATAATAGTAAAACATTAGAAACAATAAATGCCAAATTTATTTCTTTAAAGATGGAGAAAATTAACAAGGGTTGATAAAAGTACTCAAATAAAAACTTAGAATAATATTACTGGTATTACAGAAATAACACAAAGGAGAATCACTATTATGATTCACCATATACTCCACTGTCATTTTCCGATATCCTTTACTGACATTACTCATTTAAATGAGTAAATTTCAAGGAATGCACCAAGTTTTATAAAGGGAGACATGGAGCATCTAAAAATACCTATAACAAGGAGATTGGGTTAGTGTTCAGAAATACAAAGCAGGGAATATTTCTTCACTGTTAAAATTTTCAAATCTTAATTTTGAGACAGGTCTGTTCTATGTAGCTCAGGCTAGCCTGGAATTCAAGATCCTCTGCCACTCAGGTGCTGGAATTCCAGGCATGCACAATTCTTCCTGGCTGAATTTTATCAAACATTTAGAGAACTCAAACTCTTTATGATAAATCTGTCAGTAGAAATAGAGCATCATACTCAGAAGGGAAATACTAATACCATTTACCGTAGCACTAGGAACAAGAAAAAAGTCCGTGATGCTAACATTGTACTGGAAGCATTAGGCAGATCAATCAGATAAGAAAATAGTGAATGGGATTTGAATTGAAAAGGAAAAAAAATAATCTATGTATGCTCACAGATCACAAAATCTTTTAAGCAGAAACGTATAAATAATTGTGTAAAATTTATTGATAATAAGTGAAATTATAAGCCTGCAGTAGTGTAAACAAAGATCTAAAGGTCTAGTGTGAGACTGGATCCCTTACCACTAAACTATGGCACCATACTTTATATCATCTGTTATCCCAACTGAGATAACATGGGGTGGACAAACATCATTTTATCACTGTGATAATTTTACACAGCAAGCAATGGAATAAAGGAAGATTTCTAACAACAACTTGGAATTAGAAAGCTATCCAATAGACCCCTGCCAAAAGTATATTTCCTGTTACATTCACAGTTATATCTAAGAGTTAAATAAGCTATTGTGATCTCACTAATGTGACGTGGATTAAGGGTACATCTAACAGTGTGACATGAATGCCCTATCAGATAATGCAAATTTCTAAAGTATAAATTGGTAACATTTCTCTTGAAAATGATTATCTTTTCGGAGCTGGGGACCGAACCCAGGGCCTTGCGCTTCCTAGGCAAGTGCTCTACCACTGAGCTAAATCCCCAACGAAAATGATTATCTTATAAATTGTAAATATAATTAACAAGGTATATCAAATACCTGTGGAAGATGATTAAAAACAAAAATTATTTTAAGTAGCAATGTAAACATTTTAAAATAGGATATAAATGTTTTAATTGCAGGTTAAAAAAAGCTTTTCTACCTTCCTTCCTCCCTCTGTCCCTTCCTTCCTTTCTTTCTCTGGTTCCTACAATCTTTCCACCCTGTCTTACACAATCATCCAAATCATGGGAGGAAAAGCATACTATAGATATCCATTTAGGCCTGAGCACCCTGCAGTCTCTTATTCTCTGCACCTTGAGCAGTTGTGGGTCTCTATTGCAACAGCCAGAAGTGGTGGCCACTACCAGAAAATAGTGTTTTCAGGCTGGAGACATGGCTCAGCGGTTAAGAGCACCCGACTACTCTTCCAGAGGTCCTGAGTTCAATTCCCAGCAACCACATGGTGGCTCACAACCATCTGTAATGAGATCTGATGCCCTCTTCTGGTGTATCTGAAGACAGCTACAGTGTACTTATATATAATAAATGAATAAATCTAAAAAAAAAAAAGAAAAAGAAAATAGTGTTTTCTGGATTCAGCAGGGTAGTTTCACAGATGAATTCAGAATGATTGTTTATTCAATACCAAGTGGTCACCCTAACATCATATACAAGCAAGTAATACTAAATGGACTCAGCAGATTGTATTTACATATTTAGTAATGTATACATGATAATAATGAAAGAAAAAAGGCCATGAATTTGAGAGTTTGGAAATCATAGAGGGTTATATAGTATTTTAATTAAAATGAATTTGAAAAATGTGTGTGTGGGGGGCTATAGAGATGGCTCAGCGGTTAGGACTCTGTCTGCTCTTCCAGAGGTCCTGAGTTCAAGTCTCAGCAACCACATGGTAGCTCACCATCTATAATGTGATCTGGTGCCCTCTTCTGGCATTCAGGTGTACATGCAGATAGAGCACTCACTCTTTTAAAAATGTGTGAATGCTGAACAGGTATAACTGACACCTTAATAGTGGCTTTTAAAATCACCTAAATTTTGGAAGATTTTTCTTAAATAAGAAAAAGTAAGGAATGTGCTACCTAGAGTAGAAAGGAATCAGCATTAAATAGTCATCTAGCAGCAAACTCAAAAGAGTTTGACCAACACTTGGTATATATAGCTCACACATATGTTATATATGAAGATGCTTCCTGTATGATCTCTCAGTGAGATAGAATAATTTCCAACCAGTATTACAATAAAATTCATCAATCCTGAAGCATTTAATAATGACTCTCATATCCCAGATACCATAAGTGGTTATGTAGAGCCACAAAATCATGGTTCTTGGTCATTAATTTAAAAATGAAAGATCCTATGAGTACGGATCACTGTGCGAGTGTGGGGACTCTGTTGAAGAGAAGCCAGTTGAATGCAAGTGGAAAAAAGTGGAAACATTCAGATAGCAAGATGTGAGAACTTTAAAGCTGAACCTGGGGTCAATTTCAGTGGTGCTATAATTGAATTACTAGGTAAAAGTTTGACACCTTTAATGCCTTTCCCATCTCTAGAGAATGGGATTTCCAGGGTATAACAAAACATGAATCAAACACAATAAACATGTAAACATTTTCTATTATGAACTCCCTTATAAACAAGTTTGAAGTAAAATTTACTTGGTCATATGTTATACAAACAAACAAATACAAAAAGTGCTCAAACAAAAAGAAACCAAGAGAAATGTGTGCCTTCCCTGTATTGACAGAGATCACTTAGAGTGATGTTGAATAGATCAGCATCACTCACTGCCTGCCTGGGGATCCTTCAGTGCTAGACTCCGTGAACTCTGAGACCCCTTCTTGATTGAGAAGGGCAGAGCAATGTGAAGGCTAGAAGGAACTCAGACCTGAAGGCTTTAATCAAAGTGCACAAATGAAACAGAAAAACGTATCTAAGGTACAGGCAAGTAGGCTCATAGACAGCTAGTTCTATCCTGGTCACACAGTCAAACAACATTTCCAAATCCCTTTCGTTTTGAGCACACAGGAATCCAGGTGTGGTGGTGCATGTCTTTAGTCCTAGCACTCAGGAGGCAGAGGCAGGTGGATCTCTATGAGTTCAAGGCCAGCCTGGTCTACGAAGTGAGTACAGGACAGCCAGGGTTACACAGAGAAACCCTGTCTTGAAAAACCAAAAAAAGAGAAGCACACACAGCATCTAGCCTTATTTATGCTGACTAATGCATAGTCCTAGGGGTCAAAATAAGACTAGGAAATGATGTCAGAAGTCTACTGTTAATAATATATTGCATATTATCATAAAGGACCAAATAAGAGTCACTATTATTTTTCAGGTAAAGAGCACATCTGATCATGAATAATCCAATCACGTCTTTACTGAGCAGTATGTTTAAGGTTCTGCTGAGTAAATAGCTAGCATTGACATCTCTCAGGCTGGATATGAGCTCTTATCTCATTGTCAAGCAGGTAGACAAACATGCAAACACATTAACTGCAGTAAAAAGTGATGATGGCTGGGGCACAACGGAAAGACCAGGGACAGAAACAAAATGGAGAGATATTTAGTGATGTTCATTAACTCTCCCACGGTAAGTGACACCTACACCACATAGGTGAAATGTTGCCAGGAAAGACTGGAAAGAGCTGGGTCTGTTTGTTTTGTTCCGTTTTGTTTTTCTGTCACAGCTTAGATGGCTTTTCTACCTTGTCACTTTACTTTTTTTTTTTTTTTATTAACTACATTTCGAGTGTTATTCCCTTTCCCGGTTTCCGGGCAAACATCCCCCTCCCCCCTCCCCTTCCTTATGGGTGTTCCCCTCCCAACCCTCCCCCCATTACCGCCCTGCCCCCATAGACTAGTTCACTGGGGGTTCAGTCTTAGCAGGACCCAGGGCTTCCCCTTCCACTGGTGCTCTTACTAGGATATTCATTGCTACCTATGAGGTCAGAGTCCAGGGTCAGTCCATGTATAGTCTTTAGGTAGTGGCTTAGTCCCTGGAAGCTCTGGTTGCTTGGCATTGTTGTACTTTTGGGGTCTCGAGCCCCTTCAAGCTCTTCCAGTTCTTTCTCTGATTCCTTCAATAGGGGACCTATTCTAACTTTACTTTTTTTTAAGTAACATTCATTTTTATTTTATGTGCATTTGATGTTTTGCCTGCATGTCTGTCTGTGCAAAAGAGTCATGTCTATCTGTGCAAAAGGGTCAGGTCCCTTGGAACTGGAATTAAACAAAGTTATAAGTCACCATGTGAGTGCTGGGAATTGAACCTGGATCCTTTGGAAGAGCACACAGTGCTTTTAACAGCCATTTTCTCTGGCCTTATCACCACTTTAGTTCTTAAAATCATTTCCTTCCTTTCCTTATCTGAAAGAATAAGATTTCAACAGCTACATTTCAAAGTCATAGGGAAGTTACAGGTGCAAAAAGTCTGGTGAATTAATGACTATCAATAAGGAACAGCATTTTTTTCTCTCATACGTGGAACTGTGTGTGTGTGTGTGTGTGTGTGTGTGTGTGTGTACGTGTGTGTGTGTGTGTGTGTGTGTAAAAGGGAAATGTGGCATGGGAAAAGGATGAGATAGAAAGGAAATGGAGAGGATAATGAAATGCATATGACAAGAAAGCAAAAAGGGGGGCACTTAAGGGGAAGGGGTCTAGAAAAGGTAAGGTAAGTTGAAATTTGAAATTCATATCTCTATACCCACAAGTTGGTGAAACTCTCAGACCGCATCAGAGAAATTTCTTTGTGCAGTTGACAATGGCTAACACAGAAGCTTACACCTGGTCACAGTACAGAGCCACAAAAGAGGCATCTACATTGCCTCCCTGCTAAGAGCTTGGGGTGGGGTGGGCAACCACTGAGGAAGAAAGTGGCCAAAAGATGCTAAGAGGCAGAGACCAGGGAAGACTGGAGTGAAACACTGGTTTCTGGACATGACAGGACACAGCAGTTGTGGCTGCCTAGACCAAATCAAGTCAGTCAACATCTCAGCACGGCAGATGGGCGAGGGGTATGCTCCAGAGATCCAACCCCTAACTGAAGAACTATTGACAGGTGATGTTTCTACAGGGAGGGGGAGTCTGTTTTCCTTAAGGGTGCAAGTTAACCACATTTGGCAGATGGCCTGCACCTATGAGTATACACGAAGCACAAACTTGACTCAATGGGTTATTATTTTTAAAAAGAGACTATAAAGTTGGGGAATAGGGAGGTAGGGATGGACCTATGAACAGTGCAGAGGAGGAATGGGAAGGGGGTATGGTCAAAATACATTGAATGACATTCTCAAAGAGTTAATAAAAATAGTTTAGAAAGAAGTGGGGCAGGGAGATAGATTAGGAAGTGGGACTCAGGGACAATTAGAAGAAAGCATAATGATATACATATGAAAGAGGCCCAATGAAGATGGCTCAGTGGTTAAGAGCACTGACTGCTCTTCCAGAGGTCCTGAGTTCAAATCCCAGCAACGACATGGTGGCTCACAACCATCTGTAATGGGATCTGATGCCCTCTTCTGGTGTGTCTGAGGACAGCAACAGTGTACTCACATACAAAAGATAAATAAATAATTCCTTTTTAAAAAAAGAAAGGAAAATGCCCAGTGAAATCCATCATGTTGCATGCTAAATTGAAAATTAACTTAAACATAAAAATAAAGGATATCATCAAGGTCTATGTCCACATGGTGAAGTTTCTAAAAACAAGAACCTGGTCAGTGTTGTCCTTGTGATAGCCATTAGTGCTGCATAATACCTAGCAACAGCTCAGTGTTAGTGTTCATTCAAGCTTGTAGAGAAAATTGGAACCAAGCTTCAGCCTCTTCCATTTAAACATTGAAAATGCTTGACTTGGACGTCCCTTGTCACAGTGATATTTAGTATTTCCACAAGAACTGATTTATTTTCTATTAATGTCCTTTGTGCAGAAAGTTCCATTTGCTATATTATGACATTATCATGGTGTCTTACATTTATACTCCAGTTTCTCCTCTCTCTCTCTCTCTCTCTCTCTCTCTCTCTCTCTCTCTGTCTCTCTCTCTCTCTCTCTCTCTCTCTCTCTCTCTCTCTCTCTCTCTCTCTCTCTCTCTCTGTAACTCAGTGGACCTCCTGGGGGGAGATAGTCCTCTCTTTCCACTCTGTGAGCCCTAGAGACCAAACTCAGGCCATCAGGCTTGGAAGCAAGTGCTCCTATCCACTGAGCCATAGCACCAACACAATTACCATATTATGTGCATCATTGAGTTGCATATAAATAGGGATCAGCTAAATATGATTGTTAAATCTAAACCATAGTGGATGACACAGACAAGACACATATCATTTTATATCTAGTGGACCTTGACATCATATTAGAAAGTGTTTACTGTAATAAATATCATTTAGAAAATCGGGTTTGTAAAGATAATTGAGTGTTATCAGAAAAGTTTTGTATGGTTTTTTTGGTTCAAATTCATCATGATTTTATTTTATTGAGTATTATTCTCAAAGATACAATAAGCCAGATAGTGGACTATCACTCAGCAATAATGAACCAAAGGATGGGGAGATAGCTCCCTTAGCAAAGTACTGGCTGTACAAGTGTGAGGACCTGAGTTTAAAATTCTAGGACCCAGATAAAGCTTGCATTTGTAATCCCAGATACAAGTCAAAGATAGGAGACTCCCCAGAAGTTCCAGGGGCTGTTAGCTTCCTATGCACAATGGCAAAGCCCAAAAAGATGTTGTCTCAAGCAAGGTTGAAGGTAAGGAGAAATATCTAAGGCTGTCTGTTCTCTAATCTGCACAAATGTGCCATGGCATATGTACACCTACATTCACACACATCAACGCATATACACAATTGCATACACAAACGTTCATGGTATTTTTCATCTATATCTTTGTTTTGAAATTTTCATACATTAGTATTGTCTTTACATTATTTCCGTCACTCCTCCTTTTCTACTTCTCAAATTAATAATCTCTTCTTTATTATTGTTACACACACACAAGCCTACTGACTCTGTCTAGTGTTACTTATATGTGAATGTGTTCTGGGCTGATCATTTGGCTAACTCATCACAGGGGCTGGTCCCCAGAAAAATGGAATCTCCCTCTCTCAGGAGCTCCTGATGGCCTTTAACTCTTCATTTAGGGGTGGGGCCTTATAAGATTTGTCCCATCTAAGTTGGCATGTCAACTGGTATTGTCACTATGCTTGCCTTGTTTAGGGAACCACATTTTTGAAATTTCCTGCATACACCTTCCCTGTCATGTCGAGAGGACATAATCTTACAGCAGAGATCTCGATTCTCAATCCCGTATGATCTTTCTATACTTGCTTTTCTACAATTTCCTCGAGTATAGAGACTGAATTGTAGATATATCAGTTGGGGTTGGGTACCCCATGATCTGTTGTTGTTCTCTGCATTTTGACCAGATGTAGGCCTTTGTAATAATCTCTGTCTATTGCAAAAAGAAGCTTCTTTGATGAGGGGGAAGTGCTATGCTTATCTGTGGAAATAAGGATAAGTATTTAGAAAATATTTAGAAATTATATTGGTTTGTGTAGGTGGCAGAAATAGGTTCTATTGCAGGGTCTATGACATCTCTAGCCATGTGTGGTTGACTATGTTTACTGCACCAGGCATGAATTCCCTCCTATTAAGTGGGCCTTAAATCCAACTAGACAGTTCTTAGTTACCTCCAAGACATAAGTGCCACTATTTCACTAGTGGGAACATCACATTTGTCATTGTGGATTATAGCCTTCACAGAAGGGTAAAACTATGATTGCTTTTCTCCCTTGGCAGTTTGAGAACTAGTCCTCAGTAAAGAGGCTTCTAGATCAATTCCTCCAGGTCCTGAAGACATCTAACCTTTGTATTATAGATATGTGTGTATCATGTAGAACAGGGACACATATGCCATGATGGACTTGTGGTGATTAGAGGAGTCTGTTCTCTCCTACCTTTGGTGGGTTCTGGAGCTGGGACTGAGCTTGCCAGGCCTGTATAGCACATGCCTCACCACTGAGCCATCTCACCAGCTTGAATATATCTATATATAATATAGATATTAAAATGTCTTATTTATTTATCAATGAAGCTAAATATTGAGTCTTTTGTTAAGTTAGAAAGTTCTAGTATTTTGTATTTCCCCATATACATACATATACATATATACACATATATACATATACATACATGAGACATTTTATAAAGGATGAAACTCTGAATGTAGGGAAACTTTCAGTGGGTATCATATATCAGGGGTGGACAGATGGCACAACCATGAAAGAATGGTATAAGGAAATATTCTGGGATGCTATAGCTGCTCTATATCACAATTGTAAAGGTAGTAAAATAATTCTATATATGTGTTAAAAGTCATAGATTTAATACTAAAATATGTCAACTTGACTGTAAAATCTTAAAAATTAAAATGACTGTTTTGAGGCCATTTTCTATTTGGATTTGAGATCTGCTCCCCTGGAAGGAACTCATGTCTGATGTAACCCTGGTTAAAAGCTCATGACTGTGAAGGTCACAGATCCCCAGGGAAAATATATTACTGTTGATTTGCTAAATGGATGTGGAGTCAAACGACCTTCTGAATCTTTATATTTACCCCTTTAAATTAGTGCTGCTCTTGGTCTCCGGCTGAGAAGTTTCTTTCTGGAGTGCATGATGGTGAATGCATAGACTCGTAACTGGTCAAATGGTAAAAGTAAGTTGAACATAGCTCACCCTTGAAAGGGAAATCTATATAGCCATTTACAGGGCCTAGGAAACATGGTGGAAGACAAGGTGGAAAGAAGGTGAAAACTGAAGGATG
The DNA here is from genome assembly GCF_021556685.1 of Rattus norvegicus. NCBI lineage: Eukaryota > Metazoa > Chordata > Mammalia > Rodentia > Muridae > Rattus > Rattus norvegicus. The sequence continues at coordinate 25,494,392 of NC_141554.1, forward strand.
GATAGGAGGGCTACGAACCACAATTTTCTGGATATGTTGTGGCTTTCACAATCACATACACAGTAGCTATCATTACTTACACAAGGTGGAGCTCTTCAACATTCTATCACGGCTGGTCAAGGGTTTGTGAGGCCCCCACCTCTGGCTGAGGAGCTACTGGCAGTTAATGGTTGCTAGGGGAGGGAGAATAAGTTTCTTCAGTGATTTAGCTACTAGTAAATTGCCCATTCGTCAGTAAATAACCATGTTATATGAGCAACCTTAATTAACCTCAGTGGGACGCGTGCGTGCGTGCACACACACAAACACACACACACACACACACACACACACACACACACACACACACACGGAGGATTATTGGGAAGAAGGAACTAACTGGTCAACAACAGGAGTAGGAAAAGGGATCCTGAAAAGGTAAAAAAGATCTTTTTGTTTTGACTTTGATTTGTTTGGGTTCTTTTGGTTGTTTCTTTGGGTTTCTAAAATTTGCATTTATTTTGGTGTGTGTGTGTGTGCGTGCGTGAGAGAGAGAGAGAGAGAGAGAGAGAGAGAGAGAGAGAGAGAGAGAGAGAGAGAGAGAGACTGAGAGGAGTATATTCTCTCCTTCCATCATGTGAATCCCAGATTGTCAGGTTTGGAGCAAGACCTTTCCTGACTGAGGTATCTCATGAGCCTTTCTTTTGTTTTTGAGGTTCTAAAGAAGGCCACGCTAGCCTCAAACTTGTAATCTTCCCTGACTTTGTCTCCAAAGTACTGGGATTGTAGATGTGTACCACCACATTTTGCTGGAAGAAGATATCTTGAGTGAGGGATGAGGAAGGAGAAAGAGAAGACTTATAAAGAAGAATATACGTGACTTAAAAACAGGAGAGGGGTGCAGGAAGGCTATCAAGAGGAAACGAAGGGACCCAGCCAGAGGGAAACAGCAGGACTGGGAAACCATTGGAAGAGGGAAGTGGATAAGAACACATGTACGTACGAACCTATCATACTGAATACTAATCTAAAATTTTAATTTAAAAAGGGTCAGCAAGATGGTTCAGTAGTTAAAAGCACTTGTCATGAAACTCTGACTTGAGTTCTAGAATCCATGCAAAGGTGGAAGGAGAGAAATGACTCCACAAAATTCACTATGGCCTCTAAATGTAGGCCATAGTGTGAGTGTTCCCATACTAATATTATACAAAACACACAGTATGATATTAAATAAGACAAGATACAATCGTAATTGCCAAAGAACAAAATGTATTCATAAAATTAATAAATTAAAAAGAAAAATATTTTCTGTTTATTTAAGAGTAAAAGCATGTCCTTGCCATCTGGTTTTTATTTTAGACCCAAGCTGCAAAATGTTAAAACATTCATCCATGGGTGACCAATTAAACAACTTGTACTAAATCTGTATATTGATGTGTTATTCACAGAAATCAAAAGAAAATGATGTTGAGTGAAATCATTCAAACAAGGGGGGAAAGACTGATTATTAACCTGGGTGTGGTAGTTCATGTCTTCAATCTCAGCACTTTGGAGGCTGGGCCAGAAAGATCACCTTTTCAAAGCCAGGACTATGCAGTGAGAATATATCTTGTTTTGTTTTGTTTTGTTTTGTTTTATAAATCATTATTTGTTGGCCAGAGGAAGAAATAAATAAAATCAGGATATGGAAAAAGCAGAAGGAACCGTGGTGGGAACATGAAGTAGTATATTTTACAAATCAATATGTAGTTTTCTCAAAAAAAATCAAAATAGAACTACATATGAGTCAGTTGTACCACTCCTGGGTACTGATTTTAAGGACTCTACATTCTGATACAGAGATGCTTGCATGCCCACAAATATTGGTGTTCTGCTCACAATAGCCAAGATTTGGAACCAGCCTAGGTATATACCAGGCAAGGAGCAGATAAAGGACTTTTATTACACACACACACACACACACACACACACACACACACACACACACACACACACAGAGACACAAAGGAATTTTACTCATCCATAAAAAATGAAATATTTTCAGGGAAATGATTGGAACTGGAGAGCATTAAGTTAAACAAAATAAGACAAACATATTTTTTGTTTTCTGTCGCATGTAAAATCTAAATTTAAATATATATGAACACATATATGTTAAAGTAGAAAAGGGATTATGGAAGATGTCTAAAGGGAGGGATGAGTGTGGACATTATACGGCATGAAAGGTGGAAGAAGTATTTCAGAAGGAGGGGGGAGCAAGAGGGAGGGGAGGAGTGGGTAATGGAACAGGGAAGGGGTACATGGAGCATTTGAAGGGCTTCTGGTGAAAAATGAGGCTACGAATTTGAAGAGCAGGGAGGGGTATATGGGAGGGTTTGGAGGGAGAAAGTGTTGTAGTTATACTATTATCTCAAAAAATAAAAAATAAAATAACAAAATATTCAAATTTTAAAACAAAGGAGAACAAAAAATAACAGCATATATTTTGCCAATGAAACTATGAATTCCATTACTTTATATGGTAATTCAAGACCATTTGATAGAAATAAAAATTTGAAAGCTAGAAAAGCACTTTGAATTTACTTACATAAATGGCAGGGAATGAAATGTAATCTGTTGTGATAGAAAACTGAGAAATGTGCCTAGGATGGAGGAAAGATGGGAAAAAAAACAAGAGAGACAATTATAAAGGGGCATGAAGGAATTTGATGATAAATTATATAACAATTGGGACGGTGAGATGGTTCAGCAGGTTGCATGAAGATGCTTGCCTCCAAGCCTGATAGCCAGAAGTTAATCCCCATGCCCCACCCACATAGTGGAGAGGGAAATAAACCACTCCTAAGGGTTGCTCTTTGGCCTCCACTGGCATGCTGTAGCATGTCTGCACCCACCCTCAAATAAATGTAATAAACTATTCTAAAAGAATACAATGATTATATTAATTATACCAACAGTTACACTTATACATTAAAATATGTATCAAACTGAACAACTTTAGTGTGTTTTATTTTATGCTAATCACATAAAAATTACAGTAAGATGTGTTAGTTTAACCCATCAGATTGCTAATGTATTATATATCTAACAGTGCTTTGGGGAGATGCAGATGTGGTGAAAAATGATATACTCCATCCACTGCTGCTGATGCTTACCAAGAAAGGACAACTATTCATAGAAATAAGCCTGGATTTACATGCACAAAAACCATCCAAACCACTAACTGTGTGATTAGAAATACAGATATGTAGACAAGTATACAAATATATATGGAATATTGCTTTTAAAAGTGAGCAAATATGTTTAAGCAGTGGGAAATAGTGTAATAAATTACAGTGCAACTATACAGTGTGTATAATAATATTATAAATGAAAATGCTTCAAGATCCTCATGTCACCCTGATAAAGGAACTAAAATTTGGCCCAGAGAGAGAATAGTTTCCAATTGCTAAAACCTCTACGAGTCTTTCATTTTGGCTTTTAGCTTCTCAAACATCTGTTTGCATGTAACCTTTCCCAGTAAGCATTACAATTTCAACCCAATGTTGACTTATTACATTACATTAAATTAATCTGATATCTCCTATTTCATGCCTAGAGACCTCATCCAGGTTCTACTAATCAGAGCCAGCATCTTTTACACTAAGTTTTTTTTAAATAACACTAAGCATATAAGTCTTTGTTTTTCACTAACAGACTGTGAACTAACTCTCCAAACACTAATGAGTTTCAATGAATGCGAAACACATAATAGCTATTATTTAACTATGACTCTTTACATAAAAAATATTTCTGACCTGGAGCTACCATTGTCAGTAGTATTTAATTTTGGACTACTCTATAATATAGTCCCTCCTGAAAAGAATTGCCTGACAAGCATAGTCTACAGGATTTCATAGATAGCAGTGGTTCAGCAACATCCCAAAGGATATGAATATCATATGTACAGTCTGGAAGTGAGTTCAAGAGATTTCCCTTTGGATGCCATGTCTTCCAAGCCTGTATACAATTGCCTTCCTCCAGGAAACACTATAGGATCCAGATCTAGGTTTTGTTGTTGTTGTTTGTTTTTGTGGCTTAGTAAAAATAGCCTAGAGCCTAAGCCCCGTTCCCACTAACTTCTCTGGGAAACTAGATGGGAGTTGAGGTCTCAGGCTGTACATTATTTATCTGCTCCATCTATGGGGTCTTGGAGGGTTGTATTGTCCTTGTGGAATAATGAAATAATGGTTCATTAAGGTAAAGACAATGAAAGGGAAGGGCACCCTCTCCTCAATCCATTGGTGTAGCAGATGGAAGAGCGGCATTAAATGTGCCCCAAATTAGTTTACCAAGTAGGAAGTATTAGTACACTTTCCTATAAAAAGAAACTTAAGTAAAAAAGTGAACTTTGGGAGTTATATTTGCATATATAGCGTCAAAATGGAAGCAAAATATGGTACATTTTAATTATATAACTACATATTACAATATAATCACAAATATGACAATGAATTAATAAATATATAATACAAGAAAATTTAAGTCCAGAGGACCTTCTCAAAAGGCTCAGGGATCACTGTGGAAGAGGGGGCGGAAAGACTGTAAGAACCAGAGGATCAGGGAGTTAGCTGTGAGACTGTGTTCCCTAGGAATGTTAGGAGCCATACCCATCAAGTCTCATCAACATGAGAGCATGAACACTGAACGAAGATGACACCAATGAACATGGCAAAGCAAACTGGTAAAAGTGCATGAGGGCTCAACCTTAAAGAACTGCAAACTTCTTAGGACATCTGGGAGCAGAAGAAATGCTCTTTCCCAGGGAAGAGCACACCAACTGCTCATCCAGTGCCAAATGATCAATTCCAAAACCATACACACAAATGACCTTGCACAGACTTAACAGATTATATTTAGGAATATATACCTATATGTATATACATATATCCACGGAATAAACATAGTGAAAAAAAGAGGCCTGAATTGGAAGGACAGGAGGGGAGGGTATATGCGACGGTTTGGAGGGAGGACAAGGGAGAAATGCTGTAATTATATTATAATTTCAAGAATGAAAGGAAAGACTGAAAATATAGTAGTATTTAGTATTATCTCTCACAGAGACAGGAAGCAATCTGGAGGGATCATGACAGCGAGATCAGATTTTTCTGCATAGAACAAGTCAGAGGACTGGGAAATTCAATAAACTCATCAAAGGCTTCGAACAGACACAAACCGGCCCCAAACTCATGTTCCCAGTTCTGATTTCAATGGCCTTTTCTCTCCAGCAGGCATCTCCTTTCTCCGTGCACACAGGAGTCTGGGTCTCGCTGGGTGAAGCTCTGCTGGCAATGCTGTTGCCAAGGACACGCATCGCCCACCACAGAGTTCACTCACTAGGTAAGGCCATATCCTACTCCACAAACCACCAAAAAGCTGGGAGATGTCAGAGTCTATGAGCCCCACGGGGTCATTTCCCCAGGAGGACTACCAGCTGAGACACTGTCAAGCACATGCTCCATCCCTTCCAGTGACACGAGCAGAAAATACCCATTTACCTTTTAAGAACTGGGAGCACATATGAGGGGCGGGAGCAATGGCTCAGCAGTTAAGAGAACACTTGCTGTTCTTCCAGAGGAATCAAGTTAGGTTACCAGCACCCATAGCGAGCAGATCTCAACCACCTATGTATAAGTCAGTCCCAGGGGATCCCACGCCCTCTACTAACCCCTCGTGTACAGCAAGCACACAGGGCACACGCACACGGGGCACACGCAGACACACTCACACGAAAACAGATCATTTCTTCAAGAAAAGGAACGCATGTCAAATCTTTCCACCACATATTCCCTCAACGCGCATTTCTTAAATGCCACTCTCACCTGCTGCTGCTGCTTGAAACGCACTTAGAGGCAAAGTCTGTGCTTACTAGGCAGTAAAGGCTTTTCGTTGAATTCGCACAACTCTCTGAAGCCAGTGCTTGAGTTACATCCACTTTAAAGGGGGGAAGCCAGGCTCAGAGAGGTGAAGGAGCTGAGCAAGTTCACGCTTCAAATGACACAAGAAAAGCAGCGTGCCTAGCTATGGGGCCTCCCTTGGGGGAGTAGGAACTGACTGACTCATTACTCTTTGGGGCAGGCCAGAAGGAAAGAAACTTCAGCGAGGAAGATGCCTGGGAGAAGCAGGTGGTACTTAGAGAGTGGAGGATGGAGGGAAGGCATTTCAGGCAGAGGAATTTGAGCAGAGAGAAGGAGTGGACAAAGTTCAGAGTGTGCACCGAGGGAAGCGGGTCGAGGCAGGTATGCTGGCTGGCCGGCCTAGAAACCCAGGATCCAACTGCACCATCCCATCTCTCTGCTCCCCATTCCCACCCATTGTCTGAAGCCTGCCAGTGGTCTCCCTTCAAATGCCTTTCTGTCTCTCAGTCCCCATGGCAACAGCTCACTTTCATCCAGCTGCTTCTTATTCTAATTGCTTCCTCTGTGGCCTGCCAGGAAGTACTCTGGCCTCCGTGAGGCTGCGCAAATCTAAGTCTGATCTTCTCACTGCCCCCGCTTAATTGACCAGGCGAACACGTAGCAGTGTACAGGCTCTGCGTCTCCTGCGCACTGCTAGCTGCCTTTGCACTCCCACCTCCTCCCCTCACCCACCGCTTTGGTCATTAAGTCTATTCTTCGGGTCCCTGATGGGCCCACGAATTAATTAGCCACACATAAACGCCTTCAGAAAACCAGGCGGGAGGGTGAATGTGCTGTGTAAGCCAAGACAGCCAAGGAGGGCTGGGGTCAGCTGACCTCTTGCAAGACTCTGCCCCGCCGCGCCCCTCCCCCACCCCATCAGCCCGCCTTTGGTGAGACTGGAAGGGCCTTCTGCTTGCCAAAACCGATGGACCAATAGGATAATGTGTGCACCTGCCTAGAGCAGACCAACATTCTCTCCTTCGCACAGGACAAACGTCTGCAACCCCCGCCCCCTAGCTGTCTTAACTACCATTGTGGGACTCAAAATGCAGCCCGCTCCTTTTCCTTTCGGCTAGCGGAAGTTCCTGTGCGGGAGAGTCCCACTTCCTCTGGGGTGTTTGGCGTGTGCGTGGCAGGAGAGGCGGGGCCAATGCTGCTCCGGTTTCTCGCGCGCTTGGCGCTGCAGCGAGTGCGGGCGGTGACTGCTTGCGCAAGTCAGCTTGCCTGGGAAAGGTCTTTGTGGCCGAAACGACTGGTTCTTGCCTCAAAGACTTCGCTGGTGTTTGCGGTTCGGCGGGCGTCCCGGCGTAAGATAGCCACTTTTCTCAGACGCTGCAGAAAGAGTTCTCCAAGTGCTGCAGGTTTTCATCGCTTTGCTGGAGCCATGCCTCGGGGACGGAAGAGTAGGCGCCGCCGGAACGCAAAGGCAGCTGAAGAGAATCGCAACAATCGCAAGATCCAGGCCTCAGAGGCTTCTAAGACCCCGATGGCGGCTTCTGTGACCCCCAGCACACCCGAAGAATACCTGAGCGGCCCGGAGGAAGACACAAGCACCCCGGAGAAGGCCTCCAGTACCCCAGCAGAAGCCTCGAGCACTGCCCTAGTGCAAAAGCCTGTTACTCGGAGCAATTTTCAGGGCACCAAGAAAAGTCTCCTAATGTCCATATTAGCCCTCATCTTCATCATGGGCAACAGCGCAAAGGAGGCCCTGGTGTGGAAAGTGCTGGGGAAGTTAGGGATGCAGCCTGGGAGGCAGCACAGCATCTTTGGAGATCCGAAGAAGGTCGTTACAGAAGAGTTTGTACGCAGGGGGTATCTGATTTATAAGCCAGTGCCCCGCAGCAGTCCAGTGGAGTATGAGTTCTTCTGGGGCCCTCGAGCACACGTGGAATCCAGCAAGCTGAAAGTCATGCATTTTGTGGCAAGAGTTCGGAACCGATGCTCCAAAGACTGGCCATGTAACTATGACTGGGATTCAGATGATGATGCAGAGGTTGAGGCTATTCTCAATTCAGGTGCTAGGGGTTCTTCTGCTCCATAGAGAGATCCTAGGCAGACCCTTTGGAGTGGAAAAGAGAATCCAAAGTACTCTATGGAGTAGATAGGCAGGGTCCTGAATTCAAAAGGTTGTGGAGGGTGGGGAGGGCACTGTATTTGGTATTTGTGATCAGTGCTAATTGTTAAACTGCGAAGTAGTGTTTGCTATAGATATTGTAATCTTGTATTCATTTTGTAACACTGTTGATCAAGAGTGACAATATGTTTAAATATGTACTCGAGGAGAAGTTTATGTTATTTTTTTTTCCTGTCGTTGACATTTGGTATTAACAGCTGTGCTAACCTTATTAAATGAAGTCCTTCTGTCATGTTTTGTGATGGATAGAAAGTGTACCACTGAGAGAGACTGTTCTTTGAAAGTTTGGAATAACAGTACAACGTGAGTGGAGGAAGATAACAGATTTGTTCTGTCTTTCTTTGTGTCTGGTGTCTTGTAATGAAACACATTTGTGATATGCTCACTGCACAAATAGTATAAATAAAAGCATAGTAAACAGAATGTTTTGTTCATTTATTGTCAACCTGTTAAGTGAGAAACAAATTGAGATGCTGGGCACGGTCCTTAACAGACAGCATCTAGTTTCCTAGAAATTTCAAGACTGTGTGGGAGTGGGTGGGAAATGGAAATGCAATAAGTGTGGCAGTGAAGGAGGAGGGACTAGGAAGAAGTAAGATGAACTGATGGCATTTTGGGAATAGAACAGGAAAAAGAGAGTATGACAGAATGCTTTAAAATCTAAGGAGCACGTGGAGAATACAGAAAAGAAAAGAAAGGGTTGTCAAATTATTTGGTATTGAGTGTGTAATTGGATACTTAACACACCTTGACAGAGGAGGCATTGGAAAAGATGTGGGGTAGCAGGAAGAGAAAAGGAAGAGACTGAGAAGATCCTTGAGGCTCTTAAACTAATATTGGGGTTGGGGAGTAAACTTGGAGTTAATGAAGGCAACATGGATATTTAGGACATAGAATGCCTCAATGACCTATTTAGGTATGCTAAGGGAGAAGTACACAACAGGAAAGGACTCAGAAGAGGGAAAGAGAGCCAGGGCATCATAGGAAGGGTGTTGCACTTTACAATGAGACCGTGATACTAGAGTTACCAATACTCGTGATTCAGAGACAATGGGAAAAGGGCTCTGAAACACCTGGATTTCTGATGGTGGAGTAAGCTGAGAGAAGACCTGACATGTAACTTCATACCAAGAGACATACACATTTTCCAGGCACTGGAGTCTCTTGCACTGCACATTGCCCAAAATGCTCAGTGTGTGTGTGTGTGTGTGTGTGTGTGTGTGTGTGTGTGTGTGTGTGTCTGTCTGTCTGTCTGTCTGTCTGCCTGCCTGCCTGCCTGTCTGCCTGCCAGTCTGTTTCTGTTTTCAGGAGCGAGGTCATATTGCATTCACTTTTCCCCTGAGGTAGTGTAGTAACTGCAAATGTGGCTATCTGGGAGCCTCCTCCCATTCTCCTTAGTGACCTGACTGAGAACATACAAAGAACAACTCACCAGCTCTAGAACTGACCACATTTACCATGAGGAAAGTACTCACAGTAGAGACTGCACTATTCATCTAGGGAGTATGATGGACAGGTGCCTAGCCCAGGCCTGCCACACAAAGTACAGATGCCAAGATACTTTCTTCCCTCCTTCACTAGAGTCTCACCTGCCTTCTGGCTGATATGAGGCTCAGTCACAGGGTGGAGCACAGGGTGGCAAACAATTTTATGTAAAGCCCAAGGACTCACAGGCAGCAGTTGGCAGGCTAAGGAGACTTTGAGCAGAAGGAGAGACAATGAAGTTTCAGAAGCTCTCAAAACAGACAATGAGTGCCTTCTATGACACAGGAAGTGCCAGAGAAGGCTGGTACAGGTAATCAAGAGGCTTCTCACTGCCCCTGAAGGCACATGTTTGTCAGTCCCTCTCAAGAAGTAGGCAGCCAAGTAACCCAAGGGAGAGGTCACCAGAGAGCTATTTGGGCCAGAACCACCGAAGTGGCAGACCACAGACAAAGCCTGCTTCAGTCTCCACATTCCCAGACTTCCTTCCTCTAGGACAAAATAACATCTGTCATGGCTTGTCATTGCCCACTCCCAGGATCTCTGCCGTCAAAGGAAAGGTGAAGATTCAGCCTCAACCATCAATTCCATGGGGATGGAGACCCACTCCATCTGCTCAATTCATAGAAGATTCCTCTTAGCAGTTCCTCAATTCCAGGAAGGTCAGCTAGGGAGTAGGAACACCTGGAGCAGAAAGGTTTCTCCAACATTTCATGAATGTCAGTGGAGTGTCACATTTCAGCCAGGCCATGATGAACAATGGACCAGTTTTACACACATGACAGCTAGCTCAAGGCCAGATGTGATTTATGTCCATCTAAATGCTGCCTGAAACTGTTGATGGTATCTTGGGAATAAAGATCCAAATGGCTAATATTCTTATCAGTGAATACAGGCCACAAAACCTGATGAAGACCCAGAGAGGGAATACCATTTCCTTATGGGGGACAAGGGAGCAGGAGTGAGCCTGCAGGTGCACTGTACCAGAGATGGAGGCTGGAATCTCATAAGCGACAGCAGGAGGCTGTGTCCTGCTTGTATGTGGAAACAGAGGCTAGGTGACCTACCTGCTTTGCTCAGGAGTGGAAACTCCTAGGATCTAGGCTCGCCTGTCTCCAGGAACAGTCCTCTCACCACACTATTGAAGTAGTAGAAAGGAACCCTTCCTTTGGTGGAGTAAAAGCTGAGGGAGGCAAGATGCCCAGTGGCTGTGAGATGATTAACAGGGAGAGCCAGGCAAGGGACTCCTGGAAGAGGATGAACAAAAGAACATGCTCATGGTAGCATGCAAAAAATTCTTTCAGTCTTCAGTCCCATGGAGATGAGACAGGAAGCTCTGAGTCCTTACCTCAGTAAACCTGAAGACAAAATTGCTTCCATGAAGGTTCAGAAGCTCCCAACACAGATGATGAAGCAATGAAGGAAGAGAAGGAGTACACACCTGGGCCCAGCAACACTCCAGTGAATGAGGACTTACAACTATCTCAGCTGGAGATAGCAATAGTAGGATAGAGAGAAAAAGGAGGAAGAGCTGGTGGAGGAAAAGGAGGAGGAGGAGGAGGAGGAGGAGGAACAGGTAGAGGAGAAGAAGAAGAGAGACAGACAGGGAAGACAGAGAGAGAGAGACAGGGGAAAAGAAAGAGAAAGAGAGAGAGAGAGAGAGAGAGAGAGAGAGAGAGAGAGAGAGCGAGCGCAACAGCATCAAGTCGGCCTTTGCCAAGTACCCAAATGATGCCAGGTGCTTCTCTGGCTGTTTCCCTGCAGGATTTCTAATGTGTGTTCCAGGCTATCTGTAGGGGAGATCTCAAGGATAGTACACAACAGCAAATACTCAGATCACTCCCACAGGTCTGGTCCCACTATTGATCCATAACAGCCATGCATGGGACAACAAACCCAGGCAAGACTAAAGTGAGCATCCCACTCCTGCCAGGACAGCCATACTGAGGAGGACACCAGGCCACATTAAGCCTTCAAAGAGTCCTGTTCTGTGTCAGATGCCTTCAAGCCAGGATCATAGCAAACACAGGCTGGAGCAGAAGCACAGGGGTCAGAAATGAGGACAATGCACCCTCCCTGTCCATCTCGATATGAAGAGTGGAAGTGGCACAGATAGTGTCCCTATCTGTGTTCCTGATGGGATTAGGCAGGTTCCCTTATCCTTCTCTGGTGCAAAAGCTCCAAGGTGAACCAATTTATATCATTTTACCTGTGAGGATGCTCTAAATTGTCATCCTTCCACACACAATGTGTGTGCTACATCAGTCCAGGATCCGCCTATGATAAACATGGGTGAACAAAGCTCAATTTCCCTTCTCACCCAGAAATGTGCACAGGAGAGGAAGAAACAGGAAATAAGATGTACAACTTTCCAGCAGAGAGTAACAGACTACAGGGGAAGGTGATGGTCACGTTGATTACAGGCAGCAGTGTGATGGGGAGGACCCCAGAGATGTGTGAGAGGGGCCAGATTCCTAGACATGCTGGAACAGCACTTGATGGTTCAACTCAACAGTTTAGGATAGGCAAGATAGACTTCCCTGGACGGCTGGCATGTACGAAAGAAAGGAAGAAGAAAGGGGGGGGGTTCACTTGAGGATATGTAAAGTATGTATCGTTCAGGAACAAGGGACAATGCTTCAAGGCCAGAAACCATCTAGCATCTATCTGTACTTATAGACAGACAGGCCAGTATGTGTGAGTTGAGCATAAAAGAACTGGAGACAAAACCAGAAGCAGCTACAGACCCCAAGTGTGTGTGAAGAAGCAGAGCATTTGGGGGAAACTGGCTCGTGTTTGCACATAAAATGTGCAGAGGACAGGGCAAGGCACTGTGTGGGTTGAGCAGAGGAGAACTGTGACCTGACAGGCCTTACAGAAGGACCACTCATGACACAATGTGTTCAGCATAGAACAAATGCAGTATACTGGGTGGGAACACAGAGAGCAGGCAGGAAGCCAAGAGAGCAAATGGCACTGACACCTTCCTGGTAACAACACTGCATAGGGTATGGTGAGAACAACATAGGCTCTGTCTGCATTCCAGGGAATACCTGCACAGAGATCCTGAGGGACAGGATAGAGCATAGCAGGAAAGGAGCAAGCTGGGGCTCAGGTTGTGCCGTGCAAACCTCACGACCTCACTGCTGATGCCCACTGTTGCTAATAAATGGGCAGTACATCCAGACATGAGCAGTACTACAAGAGAAAATGAGTGTTGAGGCTGGAGAGGTGGTCAGGAACGAAGACAGCACGTGCTGGATTATGTCCTTCTTTGGTACCCATGTACACTGAGCATGTACTTGCACAAGTAAGTCTGGATTTTGGGTGAACAGTGTCCTCCTTAGGGCTATCAATGCTATGATGCAATATCAAGACATAGGGGGAAAAGGGGGTTATTTGGCTGAAATTTCCACACAGTAGCTCATCACTGAAGAATGTCAGGACAAAAACTCAAACAGGCCTGGAACCTTGAGACTAAGGACAAAAGCTGAGGCCATAGAAAGGTTCTGGTCCCTTACTTGCCCTCCTAGGTTTGCTCACCCTGAATTAACTTAGAACCCAAGACCATTAAACCAGGTTTCGTAACCACTCCCATTGACTGGGCTCTTCCAAATCAAATGATAGTTAAGAAAATGCCCTAAAGGCTTGCCTGTATCCTGACCTTATTTTCTCAGTGAACTTCCTCCTCATCAGATGACAGTAGTTTGCATCAAGTTGACATGAAAACAGCCAGCACAAGTGGTCTGGGCTGCAGATATATGGGTACCCTTTGGAGCCAAGATTTGCCTGAGGTGTCCTGAGGGATGCGGGTGGCTGCACAAGGAGAAAAGCAGCAGATAAGGAACAGAGTCCTGAGCAGGCCAGCATGAAGAAGAAGAAAGGACACTGAGAGCTGAAGCCGTGCACAGCCTGGATGAAGGACAGAGCCAGGCTTGTCCTGAGAAGCATGAAATGTAACTATGTAACTGCACCAAGGAGGCCCCACAGTGCACTGTACTCAGAATGACATGGCCACTGGAGAACAGGCTAAAGACCAGCAGAAAGAAGGGCAGCCATTGCATCTGGCAATGAATACATCTCTGGCCACATTTCTCAGAGCACCTTCATTGCATGGTTGGGAGAACAGTCTGATCCAAACAGATTAATGCTCTAATGGGCGCAGTGTAGCCAAGGACAGTAGAATCATCTTGATGCTGTGTTGCTGGAGTGGGGAGAAGAGAAAAGAGGCATGGAGTACGGGAGGAGGGTCAGGAGAAAGTGGACATTGGGGTCAGGTGCCCATGCTGAAGGCAACATGGAGGGAGTGAAGTGGGAGGCTCAGGGCTGGCAGAGAGAACCTGCTAGGAGTACATTTTAATAGGAAAGAGCAAGGCTAGAAGGTAATCCAAGGGTAAACGGTTAGAAGGACCTGGGCAGGATAGAGGCCTGTCTGGCATTCTGGCCCAATTAACTCAGATGACAGTGCAGCCTCCTGACTGCAGGCTGTGCCTACAGTGCTGAGCACCAGTTCATTGCCAGGACCCCCGACGAGAGACTACTGTTCAAAGATCTATTCTGTGGGTGATAACAAACTTTCCTTTACCAGTGCAGTAGTGTTCCTGGCAGAATTCTTCCCTGGTTGTCTCAGAGAAGGGCTCTCCCAACCATCTAATGTCAGCTCTGAGCACAAGTTTCCTGGGAGATCTGGGGTTGCCACTTCCCTCTGTGAGGCCAGGCCCTAGAGAACAGTTGCCACACCTAACGATGGATGCTTTGGGATTCACCTTTGGTGGCAGTAGATGGAAATTATATGTGGTTAGAAAATGCAAGCTGGGAACCATACAAAGTTTTCTAGACCCCGAATAGCATGAGGATCTGGCAGATGTAAACTGACACATGTCCTCTGCAGTTTACCTGTCCCAAGTCACGAGCAATGCCTCCTTTGTTGGGAACAGGGCCATTTCTTTTGGAGGCTGCCTATTCTGTGCTGAAGGAAGAATATTTTCCTCATATGTCTCCCTGGCTGGCCAGCATTTCTGCATAATCCAGCAAATGAAGCATGGATTTCAAGAAGAAAACTAACTGGGTATCATACGGAGCCCTTGTCATTTTCTCTCCCTTTGTCCACCCCCCCTTTCTCTGTTCCTCAGATCTATTCAGTCCAGAAGACTTAGGACTTTTGTAATGCACACTTACAGAGAGACTTGAGTAGACTTCCTGAAAACAACCATAAAATTACTATATCACCATGTATAAAATGTTCTACTTATAACTATTTTATGACTGTCATTTTGTGATTATTATTAATTGTATTGCCAATATTGTTAGAGATAGAGGTTTTCCAAAGTGGTTTTGACCTACGGGTCCGGAACACTGATCTAGATCTAGGAAACGTGAGTGGATCTGCTTTAGTAGACTTTGAATATTGGAAATGTTCAAGACCATTTTACAAACGTCCACAAGCTCTGGAAATCATGGAGGTTTGAAATACTGCCCTATTCCTATAAAACGCGTGTTACCTAGCCTAACATTTGTGCCAACACTTTCAAGACTTGGAGGCAAGGTGGTACCAATGCTGATTAGAATAGCAACCACACAATCCTAGGCACACCCTGCTGGAAAGCCCACATCCCTTTGAAGTCTGCTCCTCACTTTGTATACCTTGATTGGATTGATTCTCTGGGCTCAGCCCTTGCCATTTGCATTGCTGATCTCCCTGGTAGGGATTCCCATGCTTGGATCTGGGAGGGTCCCAAAGAGTGACAGGAGCCACCAAGCATACTTTTGTGTATACTAAGTATCCCACAAGTAGTCAGAGTGATCTGTGAGAAAACCTTGCAAACGCTTCCTACTGACGTAAGCTGTATCCCAAATGGACATAATGGAAATGCTTGGTTCCTCAAAGTGTATCGAATTGTAAGCTCTCAACCAACTCTCGACAAATCCACACTGGCCCCTTCCAGGAAGGCTGTCCCTCAGTGCCTTCATAAAAATTTTAGCTGTCACAGCCTACCCTCCATGCAGATGAGTCTCACAGTTATTGCAGAACGTGCCACTGACTCTTTTTCTGTCTTCGGCTCTATCTGACACTCATACATACATCCCTCCAACAAATGATACTACCCCACAAATACATACAAGCACAGAAGACACACAAGACACACAAGGCACAATATTTTGTTGTCTCACCGGGACCCACATGAAGGTGGTGCTGAGAAAGAGGTGCCTGGATGGCTACAGGAGCAGTTGTTATCAGAACTGGGCCATCTGTCCTCACCTAGGGCAACTGCTTCAGTGACTTCTGCACCTTAGCTTAGGGGACAAAGGATTCTCTTCCGAAATTCTCCAGGGTGATAAAAACGTACCATTTGCTTCTAGGAAGTGTGCTGGAAGGCACAGAGATAAGCCGGATGTTAATCAAGGTTTCTATGACCTGAAGCACAGACTTTCTCATCAAAGCTGAGCTCTTTGCCATACCCAGTCTGCACATTACCATCTCCTGTCTTCTGTCTGAAGGCCAAGACAGGGCCTTATTCCATCCTTATTTACCTGCCAGCAGGCTGAGCTGTTTGAGCGCCTCTCTGGTGACCCCTTTTCCTGAGAACTTATTTCTATTCTGCTCTGTGGCAGCACCTGCTTTCTCACAAACATTCTTCCCATATTTGGTCTGTGGCCCGTCTCCTTGTTATCCATTACCTATGCCTGGCCTCTCACTGTAGCCCTCAGGCATTTGCAGAAGACAGGGAACCACATGCACAAGAAGGACCTGCTTGACTCTTACTTCTGACATGGCTGCTCCTGGCTTCTTGCCTAGGAAATGATCTCCCTGCTCCCACTATCTACTCCCCTCCCTGTATACTGGCTCTCCTTTCCCTCCTAATAGCACATCAGGAACTTACCCACAGATCATGGGCTGACCACTGCTCACACTCACTCTTTCTCCTAAAAATCATACCCCAATTTCCCTCCAAGCTGTCTTTGGATACAACGCACACTCTCTCTCTGCCTCTCTCTGCCTCTCTCTGTCTCTCTCTGTCTCTGTCTCTGTCGCTGTCTCTCTCTCTCTCTCTCCCTCTCTCTCTGTCTCTCTCTCTTGTCTCTGGGTCTCTCTCTGTCTCTGTCTCTGTCTCTGTCTCTCTCTGTCTCTCTCTTTGTCTCTCTCTCTCTCTCTCTCTCTCTGTGTGTGTGTGTGTGTGTGTGTGTGTGTGTCTGTGTTGTACTGTGTTTTAGGGTGACTGGTTGGAATATCCTGCTATAGCTCACATATACCTCAACATGGTGAGGACATTTTCTATCAAGTTACCACTCTCTCTGTACATCAACTATAGAAACATATCACATGGACTAGTGTGCCTACAAATCTTTGATAAATTCACAGGTACCTATCAGGATCTGATTGCAACCATACAGGTACAATCTCTGTTCCACAAGGACAGGAACAACCTCAGAGCCCTCTGATGCCCACAAAGGGATGGCAATGATTGACTTGCCTCTGTACCTACGATTCCTCCTCACAAGTCCTTGTGAAACTCACATTACCCTATTGGTCACACGACACACACATGGGTACGTGGAGTCTCTCAGATATTTGAGAAGAGGTTACTTATGAATAACTAACTGGACTTTGGAGAAAGAGAGAAGGTAAAGGATGGGTATCTAAGTCTGGGCCATTTCCCTGGACATGGACCTGGACTCCAGTGAAGAAGCACAAGGTCTGGCAGCCATGAAGCTCAAAGACACAGACACAATCACACTACTATTGTCTGGTTTTTGCACCTCCCTGAAGGCCACTCAGTTCCTGCTCTTCCTTATGCTTATCTCTAAGGCCTCTCTCTTCTTGTCCTTTGTTCTTTACTTCTCCTGTCCTCTCACTGCTACCATGCCCATTCTCTGGGAGGGAGGACATGTTGAGGAGGGGAAAGTGGTTCTGCCTCCTGAGTAAAAGGTACTCAGGGTTGCTGGATATAGAACCTCTTAGAACAGCAGGACACAGAAGGACACACTTCTTGCTGCCCAATTTACACAGTCCCAGGGGCCAGAAACGTGGCCCTAGTCTCTCAGGTCTTTCTCTGCACTGCTTTCTGCTGTGTAAGCCCCAAACTTCTTGCAGGAGCAACTAGGGATCATCCTGAGGAATGCAAGTGGAAGCTGTTAGCTGGGATAATGACCCTGTGAATTTCTGCCCTCAAGAAAGACTTAGCAGTGTGCAATGAATCTCATGGACTGTCTTCTGCCTCACATGGCAAGAAAGACCAGAGTGATGTGCCAAGTGGCAGCCATTTGACTGGGGAGGGAGAGTAAGTCAGCAGAACCTCATCCACTCCCATGCATTGATGAGCAATAGAGAGGGTGGTCATCAGATTCTGAGGGTGTGCAAGATTGTGAGCTCTGCTTCAAGGACACAGCGGTGAATAAGTGTAAGCCTGTGTTTTCACATACTGTGGTATTCAGGAAGAGAGTGAGTTAGCAACTATCCAGAAAAAGGTGGAGACAACGGCTGGGCCTGAAATCACTACCAGACGCCATTTTCCACCACAGGCTCCATTTCATCAGCAAAAGCATTTCATGACCTCACAAATACAGATACAATTTCAATCCGGTACACAAAGCATACCTTTACTGATAACAGATCATGACCTTCTTTATCACCATGGTAGGTGTCCAGGAAGCTGCATCACAGGGCCTGATAACACACCAGGCACTTCCGGGAAGTGTGAACCATTCAAGGTAAAATTTGCCTTAGGATCTTGGATGCAGTAGCACTGCTGCTTTGTACAAAGTGAAGTTGACTGGCAGATTCTAGCTTTGGCGTGGACATACTCAGAGGACAACAGCAGACACACTCCTCACCCTGGGAACAGACAACTTGAGAGTTTTGATCCAGACACACAGTTCTCCACTTCTCTTCCACACCTGGTAAGAGCAAGAAGTCCTCACAACCAATTCATTACTAAAGGGAGAGTACTGTGAAAGTCTACCATGTAGTGAATCTGGCTTGTGGCCTGCACTGGAAAGGGATGCTGTAAAGGATTTGCTTTTGCACCAAACAGCTGTGAAATTGACTGACTGAGCTGTCTTTCCACATGCTACACTCTAGTGGGCAGCAGGAGCAGAGAGGGTCTGGGACATTTCCTCACGTAGGATTCTAAAACCACCCATGTCCTGCAGGATGATTCCATGCTGATGGCTGCTACAGAGTAGTGTTATCAATTTTCCGGTTAGGAAAATTGAAATTAACCAACTCGTTAAGGATGAAACTCTTGTTATGATCAGCATTTACAAAGTAATTAGGTCAGCTTCTTGCCTCTGTAGCTAAGCATACTATGACTCAAGGGAGGCTGAAAGCACAGACAAGAACTACTGTTTTTTAATCTGAGAAACAGCAGAGTTCTGGTCAACCCTGATAGACCAATGTCCATCTGGATTAGGTGGTTGTAACGTTCAGGAATTCTCCTGTCTTGAGGGATAGTTTATTTCCCAAGCAATAATAGAGACTTTCTGGACAACCTCGGTTTGACAGAATGGAGAGAAGGGCCTTGTAGGAAACCTTTGAGTAATTCTAATTCATATACATACAGTTTGAGTTTCACTGTGTTACAGGAACTCACTTACTCTATGAGTTGCAAAGTATCTGAGCTAACCTGACGGGTTAACAAATGGGACCATTTTCTAATAGGCAGATTTCATGTCATTTACAGAGCAGAAAAACATAGGCAGAATTAGATGACAGACATGGCCACATTCATGTATCAAAATAGATTTATAAAAGCACAGACATTTTCGCTCTAGTGGACATAGATTCCTTCACATCTTCATTATACATACATATTCACAAAAAACAGGGTACTGAGATGGTATTTGCTTTCCCCAATGACTTGACTGTTATAATCCAGTGGCTGAAAATGCCACACATATTTTGGATGATACAAGAAATCAATACTTAATGGAAAATCCATCTCTCCATGGTAGGTAGTTCAGGCAGGACAACAGATCACAGTGCAAGCATTTTGGGAGGCTGGAGGTAGCAATAAGACATCAGTAGACTCATCCAGCATTCTACCTCATATCCACCCACAGCATAAACCAGGCAAGGGGAGTCAACTGGTGCCAAAGTGGCCAGGATAGTTAACTGTGCTCTTCATCGGATTTAAGGTCTGCTACACAAGAATGAAACAATGCCTGGGAATGTAAATATATACACAAGCTCCAAAATCCTGACTATGGAAATCCTAAGCTCTCAGGCAAGACCTCTTGGTACAGTGTTAAATGTTACCTCCCATTCCGGTAACTACAACTTTGCATCAAATATGTGTGCTGCTCTCTACCTATTGAAATGGTTGGGGTTCATGGAAAGAGAGATCGCTGTTCAGTGTTTAAGAAAAATGACTGTGAGTGCTCAGCCGCAGACAGTGGGGACACACAAACACATAAAAAGCATCCCTCATCACCCAATCCCACAATGCAAACCACACATCCATGGCTCAGCAGGCATCAGCAAGAGGGCTCAGAATTGATATCAGAGCCAGAGGACAGGGAGGAACAGTGTGAAAGGGTGTCCTCTGGACATGATATGGCCTTTGTCCACTTCCATGGAACTTGCACAAGACCTAGCCACTTAAGCAGAAGATAAGGTAGGGCTCCATCCATAGCTGAGCAGCTGAGCAGTGGATCGTTGCTGGCAGAGGCTGAGTCAGTTTCCTTTGGAATGTGGCCTTTGAAAGTTTGTCAGTCTCCCAATGGATCACCCAAGCCTCTTAGCACATGGGCGGCATGAACTGCACTTAGTGGAAAAAGAAATGAATGAATGATTGAATAAGTAAGTGACCATTAAGTCAATAAAGAGCTCATGAAGTTCTGGGGGAGAAGTGATGCTATGGGGTTCTTTAGGACCAATTTCCTCCTGGCTCTTGAGCCTGATACTGCCCTCTGTGTTCTCTGGGGGATCTGAAATCAATTCTTCTTGTCCAGGTTTTATTTGAATTCCCTATGCAGTAGAGTGTTGTGGACACTACAACCTGAACAAACTGTGGCCATGCACATGGCCCCTGTAGATGAAGTGAAACCCAAAGCTCAATACAATGTGCACACATATGGAGAGACACATATTCATTCTCCACATTGACGCTTGCTTTGCCAGTGTACATTCCAGAGGGTGTATTTCAGGAAGCCCAAATAGGCCCTAAAGTCACTATCTAGCCAAAATTCTACTGCTCTTTTCTGTACCTCCCAAGAGCTGAGATTATAGGCACTTGCCTAGATGCCATGTTTGTGAAATGCCAGCCTAGCTCTCTACAACTGAGCTTACTCTCAAGCTCCTCTGACAGACTTAATGTCTCCTAACAGAGGACAATGGGAATTGAATGGTGGTTGGAGGCACAGGTATGAGTCCATTGGCATCTCTTCCCCCAGATTTTAGTAAATCTTTCATGTACCTGCACTCAGTCAGTCAGTGCCCAGTGGTGGTGGGTAGAGCCCATTGTAATCAAGTTTCACATACATCTGCTTAGTATGTTTTCATGACAATGATTTGAGGTCACTCAGGAATCAGAAAATCTCTCCCTGTGTGTCCCTGTGTCCGGCCCTGTATCCCAGACTCCTCCTTCAAAAACACTCCTGTTTTCTCTGTACTTTATTCCCTCATCGTACATCCCTCCTTATTTTCCCTGGACAGCACTACCTTCCTCCTCTGAGTCCCTCTTCTAAATCTTCCTGTGGGAAGAAAGAATTTGGCTTTTTACTTCAGCATTGAAGACTGAATTCTCCTTCACAAAGACACCACCACCACCAGTTTACCCCATCCAGTCCCATCTACAGAGGCCCCATATACACTGCCCATCACAGGGACTGTGAAAGACCAATATGCATAGCAGAAGAATGGCAAGCTGTATTTCTCATTCCACCTTGGTGTCTTCACCATCCAACTTCTGTTGTGGACATTGCCCAAGCCTCTCAGACTAATTTCTAGAGACCATCACCACAACCACCCTTGTCTCCATTTCCCATTTGTCCTTCCTACATTCATAATAAAAGTCTGGTGTACGTTCCTTTTGTCCCTGAACAAAGGCAGAAGCAGTGAGTTCCACAGGTCCAATGGCCACCAGATGTCCCAATGATCAAGTGACACTGTGATTCCCTAGAGAACCTGTGACCCACAGAGCATGGGTCAACATGCAATGGAATTGTGGATCTTTTTTTTTTTTTTTTTTTTGTTCTTTTTTTCGGAGCTGGGGACCGAACCCAGGGGGAATTGTGGATCTTTTAAGTTGTCTTTTTCTTCCTGGAATTGAGGTAAAAGTCCTTGCCCATCCCCTTCTCTCTACATGTCATTTGGAATATTTACCCTTAGGTCAGGGACAAGGAAGGTTTACAAGTGATCCTGTAGGGATTTATCACAGCCCTGGTGCACTGAAGCATCAGCACGGGAGCAAACAACTGAGAGCTCATAGAGCTGCTTTGTACTGTCCAGAGAAATGTGCTCCGGGGGAGCTGACCCCTCTTTCTTATGCTTCCACTGGGGAACACAGAGCCATTGCACACAGCAGGAAGAGGCACACGGTCCTACTTAGAACCCTTGTTTTTCTCTCCCCACCTGCTACAAACAGGTTGACTTCCGCAACATAGTCAAGACACACCTGAGTATACAGGAGTACTGTTCTTCCAGAAGCATCCAGTGTTAGCCATGGGGCTCAAGAAACAGGGAAATCTTGACTCTTCTCAGCCCCAATATGTTGTTCTAAACCAAAACCCTGTGCAATTTCCCCCTGCCTTCCCAGAGGAAATAGACTTTCCTTCCCTCAAGTGAGGAGTGTTTCTCCTTCTGAGTTTAGGAGACATACAGAACACTGGACCCAATATAGATCTTCACATCCCCTGAAAACCATCTGTGAGACAACTGGGGTTTAGAAAGAGCCATGGACCTTTGATGTCTTTGACTAACTCCTTCTGGTTTCTGTGACTATGCCATGGTTCTGAGGTTATGTTTAAGAATGCCCTTATCTGTTTATTCCTAGAGGAAAGGACTTGATGTGTACACTTGGCTCCTCCGTAGGGCCCAGGCAGCAGGATGAGGATGGAGGAAAGATGAAACAAGATTTGAAAAAGTTAATCATTGCTGAAGCTGATGACTCTTGAGCTTAATGGGTACATGGGGTTCACTGATTGAAGTGTAGCACACTTTCTGCTTTCATGTGCTTGAAAATTTCCATACGAAAATATTGAAAAATTGAAAACAAAAGTGTGGATTTGTGAAGGGTCACCTTGGGGCAGCATTTGGGACAGGAGAATAAGAAAACTGCCCCATCTTGGGAAGGAGGACAAGTGAAAAAAAATTCAAAGACAGGTCTCTAAGCCTTCTTCCAGTCGTGTATGTCAATGGATACCAGAAGCCATCCTTCAAAGCTGAGGATTCATAAACATGGAAGGTAAAGGATTTATTCCTTATTTTCTTCCTTTTTGATCCTCCTTATTTTTAATCATTTCATTGATTTATTTGTGTTTATTATATGACAATGTTTGTTCTCTTTTGACATGTTGATAACATGAGCCATTGTGTTTAATATTATTAATTATCCCTAATACATAATCACATCCATATATCTTTTTTGTAGCACCCTGAGAATCTACAAAGTGGTGTACCTTTTATACAGAATGAAATGGCTGGTGGAGGAGACACATAACGAACTTTTTGGATGTAGCATGGGCATAGGATTAAAGGAGGAATCAAATAATTAAAATGTTGGGGCTTTTAGATTTTCCCTGATCTGGAGAAAAAGAAGGCTGGAGTTTCATGTAGCCTTAGATAAATTGGTCAATACCTATTTCGTGAAAATTTCCCAGATACTTTCCAGAAAGTCATGCAATGAGGAGGCTGTCATTTGGCATACACAGAAAGACCATACACACCTCTGACTACCCTCCCCCTGCCACCACGGGTATCTCTCCCAGCCTGTTATTCATTGCAACATTCATTTTAGACTACATTAACAAGCCACGAATCATACAGAAAGTGTTTCCTTAGTTCCCATGAGGGATTGTGGGAATCTTGATGTATGGCTGGTCAATCAGAGACACAAGTGATAGCCTGGACTTCTAAAGTGGAAGTATGTTTATGAGAGTAAGCCCTTTACATGGTGTCTGATATTAACAACAGTATCCTCCTTATTTTTTTTTTTCGGAGCTGGGGACCGAACCCAGGGCCTTGCGCTCGCTAGGCAAGCGCTCTACCGCTGAGCTAAATCCCCAACTCCATCCTCCTTATTTTTAATTAATATTTTTTATGTAAATCAGCTCTATTCTTTAGTTGGCAATGTTGACGCATGATGAAATTATTTAATGGATAAAGTACATCTTGGGTCACTTGATTGGATGTGATGTTCTCTTTCTCTCTCTGTTACCCCCCTCTCTCTGAAGCACAGTCTTGTGATCTCCCACAGGCCTAGCTACATGCCTAAAATCTCAGGGTTCACAAGATACACACACACACACACACACACACACACACACACACACACACACTCACAGACACAAAAAACACACATATAGATAGTGATAGAGAGAGAAAGATGGTAAAATTTATTAATTTATGAGTTTGGCAGAAAAGCCAGCAAGATGGACATAGGAGTCTCAGGTAAGAAGCAAAGTATCTTTGCTCACCAAATTGAGGCCTCCAACTCAGGGCAACATCAACTTTTAATAGAGGACCTTTTGACTTTCATGGTCTTTCTGCCTGACAGATGCTCTGTTCTTAATGACCTAATTTTTCTTGGGATGGGCATGGCAACATCCTATAATATAGCATCAAATTCTATTCCTAGAGTTAAGAAAATGTACCACCTGAGTCCAGTTTACAAGTCTTTGTATGTGCAAGGCCTGCAGAAGTGCTTGTGGACTCGGATAAGGATATCTGTATGAGTCTCTGTGTACTTGTGAATGTGTGTTGTACACACTCCAATTTTAAGAAGAAATGGAAACTTCTCTTTGTAGGAAACTGTAAGAAGCACATTCACTCCACAACTACTTGCAATACAAACTGTAGAAAAGAACCTATAGTGATTGATCTTATATTTGATCTTAAGAGTATGTCAGTACGAACATATGTGTCTGTGAATAGATTCAGAAACAAATCCAGCCCCTTTTACTTCCTGGATATATGTTTTAAGAGGCTAAGATTGTCTCCAAAGTGCTGGTATCATATGTGAGTTTTCCCTCTTTACAGACTCACACTCGTGAGACACAGGCATGTGAATGAATTCCACCTAGTTGCAGATACATTTGATACAGAGCAGTGTGCTTCAGTACACACGAAGAAGGGTTTGCAACAGGCCCTCGGACTCCACAGCAGCCTGTCTACACAGGCCTGATTGATTCTCATAGCACATGGTAGGGTCTCAAGTCTCCCAGTCACTACAACACTTTGAGGTGGGTAGTGGCAAATGCAGGAAAAGATCATTGCACAGAGCTAACACACAGGACACTTGCTCTTTCTAGCATCAAGCTCACTCACACAGGGCCACAGCGCAATTAATGCATATCCACAAACAGAGCATGAGACAGGTATAGAGGGACAATCCAATCGATTCTAGTGCAGAGTGTGGGAAGCAACTGACAGGGAAAGAGAACCAATCCTCATTTCCATCACCACTTCTAGCTACTCTAATGGAATCCACTGCAATGAAAGCAGCAAGCACGTTGTACCAAGTGCACTAAGGAGGGGATGGTGGTCATTAATCTCCCTCATGAGACACCATAGTCCCACTCAAAACAGAGGCCTCTGAACTATGCTGGACTGGTCACACTGAACTAACCCTCGAAGTTGTTCCTTTCCTTCCACTGGTCTGTGATAGTGGCAATTTGCATTTCTGGATTAGAAGATTGAAAAGAGAGTATGTGGTCACAAGCCAGGATCTGAATAGCTAAGGTCCAGGATCGCCTGACACCTATACTGGTGTGTCCCAGGACACACCCCCTCCTGCAATACCCATCAGCTCAATTGAATCACACCAAAATTGGCCCCTTAGGTTTAGGCCATTCATCTTGAAAGTTGCCCTTTATGAATGACTTTAATGAATCCAAGAACACAGGAAGCAAATGATTGCCAGGTATGACCCCATACTCCTATCACCCCTGTGCCTGGAGAGAGAGGCCTGTGGGGTCAAGGGCAGCTTGGACCACACAGGATGCCATCGCCTCCAAGAAAGAAAAGAGAAAGGGGGCTAAATCCTTTGCCTTTAAAGAAATATGACTCTTCTCACCCATGAGCACAGTGTAAAGACTTGGCAAATGTAAAACTGCCTACTTCCATTCATTCTGCCAGGTCTCATCACAGAGCATAGAAAGATCTGACCCAGCAAGCAGGGTGCCCACCTTGTACACGTGCCACTGATGTAAAGTGTGTGATTTGCTTACCTGGGACTCTGGAACCCTCAGACTGAAAGAACATGACCATTTCTTGTTTTCCTCACACCATGCAAGCGCCAGGTTTGCTTTCCTGGGACATGGGGCTCTGTGGTGTCAGCCACTGTTGTCTTCTGAAGAAATGATGTTGCCGCGTTAGCCTGCCTGTGTCACGATGTTGTAAAGTGTGGACAAGAGGGATGTCTTTAACTTTTGGAGGCACTGAAGATTAGAGCGCACATGGGGAGGACTGCAAGTCATGTTTGTAATCTGTGGCTCCTCAAGTGGTTGCTGATCTCTGAAGAAATCATGAGGGGCCCTGCTGTCTACCTCTCCTATTCCTTTTTATTTGGACAATGCCATGAGATGTTCATATGGCTGGAATAACTTATGCTTTCAAGTCACACAGCTTCAGAGCTCAAGAAGAGGAAATCACAATTGTGAACCAGCCAGGTCACACAGGATCATCCTCCTGCAGTAAGGGCATGAAATGCTAGGTGTCTCAATATTGTCTTTACAAGTTTAAGTTACCTAGAATCTACTAAACCCCTTTCTCTTGGAAAGGCTCGCCTCACACACCATATCATACAATGTAATGTTTGCAGTGTTAAAGTGTGGTGGACATCCCGCCAACCCTCTAGGACAGCAGAGAGTGTTAATTGATGC
Source organism: Rattus norvegicus (assembly GCF_021556685.1). Classification (NCBI taxonomy): domain Eukaryota; kingdom Metazoa; phylum Chordata; class Mammalia; order Rodentia; family Muridae; genus Rattus; species Rattus norvegicus. Next base: position 25,520,966 of record NC_141554.1, read on the forward strand.
AAAGTCTTTGACACAACTGTCCTCAGACCCCAAAATCATGGCATTTCTGGAGACCTGTTTACCAGTGTCTACACATCTAAACCATTTTTTTCTTTGAAGCAAAATTGTTCTTACACACATCACCTTTAATGGAGTGGACACTAATTTGGCGGAATCACAAAGGAGTGATTCAAGGAACCAATCAAAGCAGCCTGGATATGAGCAGTGTGCAAGCAAATGTGAATGCCAAGTGAGACTGCACTCTGAGCAGTGTGCAAGCAAATGTGAATGCCAAGTGAGACTGCACTCTGTTTTAACACACACACACACACACACACACACACACACACACACACACACGAGAATGTGAAAGAGACAGAGACAGAGAAACAAAGACTGAGAGACATAGAGAAACAAAGGATGTATAGGTCCTGACAACAGCCTATTGCTGAAATGTGGTCAATTTGTATTTTCTATTGTTGTACAAGTTTGGTTTGATCACCTGAAATTACAGTTACATAGTTATATTATTTAAATTTTGACAATCTTCCTGCTTCCCTTGTTCCAGTCACAGCCATTTTAGAATGTCTCTCTCCTTTCTCAGAATGTGAAGCTTCTGTTTAGAACATCCATATTACTTGGATACAGGCAAGTCTGTTTGAAAGGTGGGTGCCCTCTCTGTTCCTTTGGGCTCCCCTTTCATACTACTTAACTGTGTTTTTATTTAGTCAACTCGGGATTTTGAGACTGAAATGTGATTTAGACCCTTCTAGGACCCATTCAGGAGCTACTGTAACTCATACCTCAATGGGGAATGGGAGGAATGGAATGGAAGGCCCAGAAGAGACACGGCTTGTTCTTTCTTTCATCCCTCCCAACCAATAGACTCAGCAGGACATCTTTGCTTAGTGTAGACATCTGGGGATGTTTAGTAGGCAGAGACAGGTTATGTTGGGAATATAACTGCTTCCCCAGCAGCTCTCGTTGCCATGTCAAAGGGTATCATAGGTTGTCCTTGTGTTCTGAGAGCCCCCTCCCCAACTCTCCTCACTTGTATGGTATGAGAGGTCTCCCTTAGTGGATAGCTCATTGTATCTAGGTATAAAGGAGGGGGCATCTTACAGGAAGGCCAGAATCTTGGGAAAGCCCAAGTCTGTGGTATGAGTCCTGAAAGTTATAGGTCCCTGTGGTCTTTCCCCATAGTCCATGTCAGGCCAGCTGTGGCCCCTACCTCCCCTTTGAATTGATGTCCTGAAGTCATTGAGTTAACTCTGGGAGAGCAGACGCATGTTGATAGAGGGAAGAGTGTTTTCACCAGAGACGGTAATTTTATAGATAAAAATGTAAATAAATTCTTTGCTCTAGGCAAGGTTCATTTCACCTGTAATGCTTAATACATAATCTGGCTGCATTGTGAAATCAGTGGAACCAGCCATCTCCATCAATTCCCAACCATCCATGTTGCCCGATCTGTTTCTTTCTTTTTTCCTGTAATTTTGCCAATCCTGTGCCTTGTGCCTGCTTGTGGTTTTCCTATATGGCAATTATTCATAAAAGTTACATTTAGACATTCATCTTAATGTGATATATTTTGGGCCAAATTATCTATGAAATTACAAATATTTGCTCTGCAGTGTTTTCAACACCTTCTACACAGCAAGCCGTGGATTACTATATGTCTTACTCTATTTATTACCTAATATTAACCTTTGTTTTCCTGCAGGTCTCTTGTTGCCCTCTCTTCAAGTTCCACGAGCAATCTGCATTGTGGATAGGTGTTCTGCTTTGTGTTTCAAGTCCTGTTGCATAGGAAAGTCCATTTTTCCTTATAAGTGAATAAATGACTCTGTCGGGGCTAGTGTCTTAGTTATAGTTTCTATTGCTGTGACCAAGTAGCACGAGTAAAAGCAACTTAGGAAAGGAAGGGTTTGTGTGAGCTTACAACTCAAGGGTCACTCTATCCCTGAGGGAATTCATGCAGGAACTCAGTAGTATAACCTAGAGATAGGACCTGAAACAGGCCACAGATAAATGCTGCTTACTTTCTTGTGCATCGCAGCATTCTCAGTTTGCTTTTGCGTATACCTCAAAACCATCTGCCTAGGAATGTCACTGTTTAGAGTGTGCTGGTCCCTTTTATCAATTATTCACAAAGAAACAAAACAAAAAAAAACCAAAAAACAAAACACTCTCACTAGTTTAGCACTTTCTTAACTGAAGTTCTTTCCTTTTAGATAACTCTAGCTTCTGTCAAGCTGACAATCACCTAAATTCCTATTGTTCTGACTATACTTATAAACCAAGTAGTGCCTACTTGAATTTGCATAAAACACATAAAGCAGCCTGGAAGCTGGCTCAATCTTTAAGAGCACATACTCTTTTTCTGCAGGGCTCGAATTCAAATTCTTGTACTCACTTCAGGCAGCTGTGCCTGTACTTTTCCACCTGTTACTCCTCCAGTCTCAGGATAATCTGACATTTTGGGCCTTTGCAGCACCTGCCCTCAGATGCTTACAAGCATTCATAGATTCATACACACACACACAAACACACAAACACACACACACTCGCACACAGGCACACATGCATGCATGCATGCACACTCAAATGCACTCACATTCGCACATGTACATGCACACACAGAGAGACTTAAAATAATAAAAATAAATCTTCTTTAAAGGATATAAGATAGTCTATGAAGGACGGGGATTTAAGCCACAGGTTGCATAACTAACCAATGATCTAATCACAATATCCTTGTATAGTTTCATATGTAGAAACTATAGTTTCATATCTGGAAACTATAGTAGGAATGAAGTGAAAGATGCTTTTCTTAGCTATGGCTAAGAAATAAATACTCTTACATATAGTAAAAAAAAGGCACAATTTCCTTGGGAATTTATTCTATAATTCTAATCACTCTCCCTTCAGGAACTCCCATGTGACTGGGGTTCAGAGGTCTCTTGTGACCATCTTTGTTCCTTGTGGGGTGGTTCTTTGCAAATTCCCCTTTGCTGTCAAAGGCTTGGAATAAAAAGTGAGGAGAATGTCTTGGGGTCCCGTCCCAGGCAGGATTCATGAAGGTTGTGTAGACCAGGGCTATGTATGTAGATGAATTGCAACAGATGCAGAATCTGTTTCCATGTCTCTGGACTCTATTGTTAGGTGACATAAGGATAATCAATGACAGTCTTTAATAAATAATAAACTATTCGCTCTCTCCACTGCCTATGCACCTCTCTATGCCCTTCTCTGGGATGTCTCCTGAGCGTCTAGTGGTGACTCCAGTCCTCTCTCTACTTGAGTTGCTGCAGCTTTGGATGTGTGCTACTCCAGTTCCCAATGCAAGTTCCTAACCTCAGATCTAAATCCTTCATATGTTCAAATCTCCAAGTTCTAAAGTATAGGGCTCCAGTCCTGTTATTCATTCTTTCTTTTTAAACTAAACTGTGGTGAAGACTCTAGGGCAGCGATCCTCAACCTTCCTAATGTTGTTACTGTTTTAAAACACTTTCTCATGTTGTGATGTTGTGGTGACCCCACCCTCTGCAAGCATAAATTTATTTTTGTTGCTACTTCATAACTGTAATTTTGCTACTGTTACAAACAGCAATATAAATATTTGATAGACAGGACATCTAATAGTGACCCCTGTGAAAAAGTACTTTGATCTCCAAAGGTGTGAAGACACACAAATTGAGAACCTTTCCTTTAAGGGAAAGATGAATTAATATTAACAAGTGACTACAATCTAAGAGATCACTGCATGGCTTACGGCTTCTCCCCAGTGCTTCCATAACTAGAGCTTTGTCTGTGTTTACTGAAATTAAACATTATCATTTGAAACCAGTAAGTCTTTTGTGTGGTTGGTTATGGCAGCTAGAATCATGTAATCAGCAGTGGCCTTTCTAGACCCTTATGCAGACAGTGCATACGTAGCCTGAGGACTACTATGGTCTGAATCTCAAAAATTTATAGAATGAAAATTAATATTCAATTCAAAGTACTAAAGAGCATGGCCCTTTGGAGAATAGGTCAAAATGCCCAGCCATCATGCATGAATTAATGTTCTTAATGCTGAATGGTACCTGCTAGGTCCTCACTGCCTTTCTTGCTCTGTCCACCAATTGAGAACAGGATGTTCTCGTCTTTGGGCCAAGATAGCATCATGGCAAAAAGCATAGCCCTTACCCAGATTACCAGTCTTAATGACACCTTGATCCTGGACTCTCCAATTTCTAGAACTGTAAGAACAAAGTTATGTTCTTTAAAATTGCTCTGGCTCAGACATTTTATTACAACATCACAGGCAGACTAAGAATACAGGCCAAGTTTCTGCAAGTTAGGAACTACATTAGGATTCTTGCTATTTGCCACATTACCTTAAGATAATAACTGCTAACAGGTTGTTGTGGTTAAATGTCCTCCAAAAGTACATGCATGTTAAAATCACCTGTCCATTAGTCTGTAGTCACTGGGAGGTTGTGAAACCTTTAGGAGATGTAGTAGAAGGAAGTTATACAGTGGAGCATACCCTTAAAGGGAATATTGGGCTCCTGGCCCCTGCTGATTTTTATTTTGCTTTCCAACTACCAGAAACAAACAGTTTTGCTGTTGTGTGAGATGACTGAAAATTAACAAGACCTATGTTGAGTGATGGGCCCACTATGCATAGGGAGAATCAGGGCAAAGGAATTCATAACTGTCTTAGGGTTTCTATTGCTGTGAGAAAACACCATGACCAAAAAGCAAGTTGGGGAGGAAAGGGTTTATTCAGCTTGTACTTCGACATCGCTGTTCATTACCAGAGGAAGTCAGGACAGGAACTCAAACAGGGCTGGATCCTGGAAGCAGGTTGATGCAAGGACCATGGTGAGGTACTGCTTACTGACTTGCTTTCCTATAGAACCCAGGACCACCAGCCCAGGGATGGCACCACCCACAATGGGCTGAGCTCCCCCCATCACCAACTGATAAAATGCCTTAGTTGGATCTCATCCTGGAGGTTATTTCCTCAACTGAGACTCCTTTCTCTCTGATGACTCTAGCTTGTGTTTAATTGACACACAAAACCAGCCAGTACACAAACCATCATCTAGACCACAAAGAATAGTGGACGAGCAAAGTACTAAACAGACAAACTTCAGCCACCAGATGTCACTTTCCTGCTGCACAGTCATGACACAGAGTGTGATATAAAACTCCGTGGTGGAGTGGTAAGTTACACTGCCACACTGCCACACTGTGGGAAGGTGTGGGAAACTGTGATAGGGATGTTGTCATATACATACCAGAGAGCTCAGCTTCTCCTTCAGCTGCTGGTCCCCACTGTCCATCCAGTCTTCCAGGGCTGGGTGCTTTTCTCTCTATTATTCCTGGCTCCCCCTCCCAACTCCTGATTATTCCCTCAGTGAGTAGATCCTTTGTTAAGCTATTCCCCAAAAAGCTAAGGAGCACTTCATACGCTGTCTCTGGGGGAATACAGCCTTCATCATATTGTATTATAACACTGGCCATTTAACGAAAGCTTAGTGAAATGTGGGAAAATATATTCCTAACAGGGGAAACAGAAAAAATAATGAAACTTGCTTTTGCATTCAATAACATTTATTAACGCAAGAGTGAATAAGGCTTGTCCCTCTGCTCTCAGGGTCTGGTGCAGAGAGGTAGACAATCACAATGCTACAGTAGAATCACAGTCGAATAAGTACTATTCATCGAGGTATAGACGAAGTACTTTGGAGGCACAGTAGGAGAGATGGGGATGGGGACTATCTAATTAAAGCCTGCATTGGGGATCCAGGGATAGCTCCAGAGAAGTCATCTGTGAGTTAGTCTTGAAGGAATGAAGTCACCAGATATACACTAAGAAAGGATCCTTGCAGGCTGGGATAAGGCCAGGGAAGTGTGGGATACAGGGAAAGAAGAATGGGTGGGTGGGCATGAAGAAGGATAAGGAATTTGCAGGACAAGGAATTTGCAGGACTGTTAAACACAAACTCAGAGTTCTACTGTAGAAATTAAAATATCTTGTCTCCCCACGAGGCAAAAGACTGAAAGCAGAAAGGGTGGGAGTTTATTCAGTTAAGGGTCCCTGCCACTTTCTCTGTCAGACCATGGGGCTAAAACACCAAAAGCCAAAACTTCACAGTTATGATCTAATTTCTCTAAGCCACAAAATTATTAAAAGCCTTCTTTCAGAAGCTAAAGATGTATATGGATAATGAGTTCTAAATGGGAGAAATCTTGATGGCATTACTTTTTTCCAATAGAGTTATCTGCAACGGACATAAGATTAAAAAAATACATAGTTCCCAAACCATCTGTCTTCTCATTCTCTATGGTTTATATCTTATATCCATCTATATTTCAATGTGCTTAATTACAAAATAAAACTTTCACCTTTCAAATACGATCTTATTTACATTTTTTTTCAGGTGTCAATTTGTATGAGAATATTGTTTTTAAACTTAAAGTTTGTTTTTATAGTGAAATCTCTGCAGTTGAATTTACAGGTTCTCTCTTAATATTTAAAAGAATTTGAAATCTTTAAAACCAATTAGCTGTTTCCTTGAAGGGTTCTAAACTTGCTTCTTTTAAACCACCCTTCCTGAATTTAACTTGAAATTTCATTTTATTCTATATACCTTGAAATTTTACTTTTAAAATTATTATAGGTATACTTTTTTGTAAATTTTGGTTATTCCAATGCATATATTTTTATGTTTTAAATATTTAGAATCCAAATGTTTTCAGTTTCTAAGATTTACCTCTGCTGTTTTTAAGTTAGTGTTTTCTTTCACTATTTTATAAATGTTCATCTTTCATCTTAAATTGTAAAAATTTCTAAATACTCTATTTTCACATACTAACAATTTGGAATCATTTTAAATTAAAAAACATTTAAAAATATTTCTTCTAAAATACTTAACTTAACTTTTTAACATTTAAAATGTTCTCTTAAATCCTTCAAAAGTATTTCTTAATGGTTTTCTTTTTAAAGCTTTAAAGTTTTTTGTTTAAAATATTTGGTTTTTTCCAGACTTCTTTTGCACTTAAAACTATAACTACAATGAAAAATTCCTTTCTTAAAATATACCCCCCACTTAACATAATATCTTTGAAGAAATAAAATGTAATTTGAGAAGATCCCCCTCTCTCCATGCTGAGACTTCGTGTAATTTGCTTTATGTGACCCTTTTCAACCTCTCCTCTCCTCCCCTCCCTCTGACCCCCCAGTTCTTAAGGCTAATGGTCACTGATTGAAAATTCAATGTCTTCCCATAGACTTATGGGACAGGGTAAAATAGTTCCTTTATGCCAAAGTGTCACTTATTATATATGGTCATTATCCACTCCAGGTAGATTTGTGTGTTTCTTTAAGAGGTGTTTGTTGATGTAATGGCATTTACAATTGTCCATTCCAGGTAGGCTTGTGTTGTGAGTCTCTTCAGGATCCTTACTCTTTTTTTTGTTTTTTTCTTACTTTTATTATTTTTTCTTCTTTTTCTTCTTTTTTGTTTTTTTTTTTGTTTTTTTTTTTTGTTTTTTTGTTTTTCTTTTTTTGTTTAACTTTTTAAAATTTTGGTCTGGAAATTGTATCATTCTGGGTAAGATTATTCTTTCTCTATATCTTGCCTGTGATAGAACAGTAGATACCCTTCACTATAGAGTAACTCCTCCATTGTAGCCTTAGTGACTACAGCATCATCGCAGCTGAACCACTGGTCCTTTTCCTGACGGACAAAGCTGGTGTAATGGCCACTTTCCAAAGTACCATGGTGGTTAATCACTGCAAACAAAGAATATTTATTCTCAATTGGCACACACTCCGTTAATGGCTGGCCTTTCATTATGCTTTCTTTAGTAGAGGCCAAAAAGGGTGTCATGTCTAGCTCCAAAGGAAATGAGATAAAAGTATTAATCTTGCGTCTCTGTTTGCCTAAATGTTCAAACCGTTTCAGATGAAAGCAGGCCACAATCGGTAATTTCTTCATTGTGAGCTGTTTGGTAGATTGCTGGTAGCTTTGGCATCGACTGCATTTGATTTTGGCACTGCTTCCCAGGTCTTCGGGCCTTGTAAACCACTTCAGGCAATCTGTAAGTGAGATGACTCGTGGCTTCTGGCCTGTGCTGCCAGCCCTCCCTGGGGTATAAGAGACAGGCAAGTCCAGACTAATGTCCCAGCATGGGTCTATAGTGGTGGAGACACCATGACAGACTTGACAGGTGACATCGGACTGCAGGCCACCTGTAAAGATGTAGTCTATGATGCAGTTACAGTGGTTGAGGTTACCTTCTTGCTCGATGCCATCATCTCTGCTGTGTCTATGCAACACATCTAATATTGCAATCAGAAACTCATGAGCATCCTGTTGCCTGTACCCAGCTAGATGCTCTGCATGGATCCATATCAGGTGAAGCAATTTATAGGGAATATGAGGACTTTGGTTCCCCGAGTACATAGCTTGAAAAAGTGAAGACATCTCACAGACCAAACACAAGCTGGGGCTTGTCATCATGCATTTGTGCTTATCCGAAAGGAAGAACTCCTTCAGTAGTGGAATGCGGGTAAGTGCCTGGACAATACAGTTCATAAAGCAAGTATTCCCAAGATTAATTAACCCTCTGAGGCCTACAGTATAATACACTGTCTTCTTCCTCCTCTTTTTCTTGGGTTTTACCAAACTGGTCTCCTGTTCTTTGGACTCACAGATTGATTGATTTTCTTCAACCTCAGATGCCATTAGTTGCTGATAAGACATATCTCCTGCAGTGGACATTAAGAGTCCCAGAATTTTCTCTTTTGTTTCTTTGGCAATCTTTTCTATATCTTTGTCATATACATAATCCTTACACATAAAGCAATATATAACCCCATGGTAGAGGTCTACTGCTAAATTGTGTTGCTTAGTTTCTGCATGAATATGAATATGTTTCTCAGTAAAGCATCCGAAAAATACACAGGACAGACAAGAGTGGAGTCTGTTCTTATGCGTACTACATACACGACAGATGCATGTCTTTGCCTTACGCTTCCTAGTCTCCGGGGTTCCACTCCAAATGAAACGCTGATAGATCATCCGCAGGTTCCTCCGCCAGTTTTTAGCTACTTTAAAGATCTCTACATGAGAGCAGCCTGTGGGACCCTTATCAAACCCTACCTCCAGTAACCTGTTCTCTGTGCCATCTGAGTCCCCAGAGCAGCCTGGGTCACTAGGGTAGCTTTTCCGTGTTTGGGGTCTGGGTGCAGGCCTGGGTCTACGCCTGGAATTGCGCCAGGCCACCGGCCGCGGCTTGGGCAGGGGTGGTGGCGGCGGCGCTGGCGGGGGAGGCGGAGGTTTGGCGGGAGGCGGGGGTGGGGCCTTGAGCCCACGCCCTCCCCTGGAGCGGGACCTGGGCTGGGGCCGAGGGCGGGGCTTGCGGCGCGGGCAAACCGAGCTGGAGCTGGTGTGACAAGCAGCCGGGATAGAAGGGAGCACCTTCTCATCGCTGCCACTGCCCCTACTTGTTAAGTTCTCCGACGTGGGCTTGGGCTCCGGCCACAGCTCCGGCTTCATCTCCTGGGCTCCCTGTGTACCCCGCATCGTCTGCTCCATTCTCGATGCATTCTCAGCCGCCTGCTCCAAACAGGCTCCTCGACCACCTCCCGAACTCCAACAGGCGACGGAGCGGGAGGACCGGGACGCTTCTCGAACGTGGGCCATCGGCTCACTCCCAAGCCTGGGAAGAAACGCGTCTGGGAATGAGCTATGACTATGGGTGGAGGGAGACAGGAACTCGTGTGGACGGCCAGCCCGGCGTCATGGCCGCGGTGCCGTTAGCCTCAGCCCCTCCCCCTGCCGCGAGCCCCGCGCGCGGCCGCGGCTCCGCCCCTGCACCGGGGCTCGCGTGGCGTGCGGAACCCGAGCCCGCGGCTACCTGCTCCAAAGGCCGCCAGAACTGTGGGTACGGGGAAGGGGAGAAGGGGACTGGCTTGAGCTTTAGGGTGGAAAGGATGGCAACTCTTTTTAAAAGGCATAACCCGCTGTCTTTTCGGCGCTCTGTGCAGCCTGGGTTTGGCGCACCTTTCTCTGCGTTCTTTCCTTGCATCTTTAAGCCCCTTGAGTCAACAGTGTATGTTAAATATGGCTGAAAGGAGGTTATCTTTGGAAAAAACTGACTCAGTGGACGAAAGTGTCCCCTAGCTCCTTTCTTACCTATGCTTCCAGCCTCTACTCCTAAGCGCACTTGCTGTGTGCCACACTCGAGCGCCCTCTCTTGCTCTTTCGTGCCTGTGCCCTCACACCCCGTTTCTGGCTCCTGTCCTCTCATTTCCTAGGGTTTCCCCCAGAATTCAGACTCCCTTCACGCGTGACCACCCCCATCCACAGTACGCGACCCCCAAAGTGCATGCTCCCTCCCCGCAACCACGGCAGCTCCCCAAGCCCGCGGATTTGTAAAAAGGTCTGGGTTTGTTACCTGGGGCCCCAAGGCGCGCTTGATCTAGAAAGTCAGCTGCTGCTGCTGTCCAGGCGCTCCTCTGCCAGTCTTCTCTCTGACCTCTCTTCAGGGCTGGTCACAAGGGGGCCGCCCCCTGGCCCCTCCCCTCTCCACGTATGGGCCCCCAGCCCCGGAATCAGGCCTCCAACAGGGATGAATGGCACCGCTGTCCCCCTAGGCAGAAAAACCCCTTCCTGAAAGAGATTCTACCAGAGGTAACAACAGCCACAGATTTTAGAAAAAGATCTTGGGAAGGCTTAGGCTTCACCTGTTTATGGCACTCTACCGAGGGGGGGGGGTGGAGAAATAGAAAGGAAAAAAAAAAAAAACCCTGAAACAACAGCAACAAAACTAACCAAGGTAGGGTTAGGGATTTACCAAGATGGCAAATTCTACAGTGTTCTCTACGGAAGCTTTAAATTTAAAATCGCAAGAGTAAAGTGGAGAGGTTATTATTTCTGAGTGTCGGGGAGAGGAAAAATAAGCATATGATTCAGGATGAAATAGACCTCAGCCCAGCAACTTGCTGTTTCTACAGGGGAAAACCATAAACACTTTCAGCCTTAGTTCATCAGTCAAAGGCAGAATAATGCTAACATGTTTACATGGAGTTGCAGCATATATGTTCTCGCATCCTTTACATTAGTAACTCTAGTACTCAGTGTTCAGGTTAAAACCAGTAGGTAGCACATTGCAGGGCATCAGCACACTTAAAAACACTGCTATGGGTGAATGTGTAAAGAACCCCGAAAAGGGGATCTGCCTGCTCTATAGTCTGGGCTCCTCCTTACCAAAAACTTTCCAGATCCCAGAAGTCTTTCACCAAGATACCTCCAGAGTATTAACACATATAGTTACAAAACAATTAGGAGAGATGCCTATAAAGAAAAGATTGGAATCAGGAAAATGTATCTCTAAATATTAGCTACGTTATTTCAGAATCAGTTAAAAAAAACTTCCTATTGAAACCTAACACTCTTCCCCATCACAACCTGGGTCTGCTCTCCCAGAGTTAACTCAATGACTTCAGGACATCAACTCAAAGGGGAGGTAGGGGCCACAGCTGACATGGACTATGGGGAAAGACCACAGGGACCTATAACTTTCAGGACTCATACCACAGACTTGGGCTTTCCCAAGATTCTGGCCTCCCTGTAAGATGCCCCCTCCTTTATACCTAGATACAATGAGCTATCCACTAAGGGAGACCTCTCATACCATACAAGTGAGGAGAGTTGGGGAGGGGGCTCTCAGAACACAAGGACAACCTATGATACCCTTTGACATGGCAACGAGAGCTGCTGGGGAAGCAGTTATATTCCCAACATAACCTGTCTCTGCCTACTAAACATCCCCAGATGTCTACACTAAGCAAAGATGTCCTGCTGAGTCTATTGGTTGGGAGGGATGAAAGAAAGAACAAGCCGTGTCTCTTCTGGGCCTTCCATTCCATTCCTCCCATTCCCCATTGAGGTATGAGTTACAGTAGCTCCTGAATGGGTCCTAGAAGGGTCTAAATCACATTTCAGTCTCAAAATCCCGAGTTGACTAAATAAAAACACAGTTAAGTAGTATGAAAGGGGAGCCCAAAGGAACAGAGAGGGCACCCACCTTTCAAACAGACTTGCCTGTATCCAAGTAATATGGATGTTCTAAACAGAAGCTTCACATTCTGAGAAAGGAGAGAGACATTCTAAAATGGCTGTGACTGGAACAAGGGAAGCAGGAAGATTGTCAAAATTTAAATAATATAACTATGTAACTGTAATTTCAGGTGATCAAACCAAACTTGTACAACAATAGAAAATACAAATTGACCACATTTCAGCAATAGGCTGTTGTCAGGACCTATACATCCTTTGTTTCTCTATGTCTCTCAGTCTTTGTTTCTCTGTCTCTGTCTCTTTCACATTCTCGTGTGTGTGTGTGTGTGTGTGTGTGTGTGTGTGTGTGTGTGTTAAAACAGAGTGCAGTCTCACTTGGCATTCACATTTGCTTGCACACTGCTCAGAGTGCAGTCTCACTTGGCATTCACATTTGCTTGCACACTGCTCATATCCAGGCTGCTTTGATTGGTTCCTTGAATCACTCCTTTGTGATTCCGCCAAATTAGTGTCCACTCCATTAAAGGTGATGTGTGTAAGAACAATTTTGCTTCAAAGAAAAAAATGGTTTAGATGTGTAGACACTGGTAAACAGGTCTCCAGAAATGCCATGATTTTGGGGTCTGAGGACAGTTGTGTCAAAGACTTTGCATCAATTAACACTCTCTGCTGTCCTAGAGGGTTGGCGGGATGTCCACCACACTTTAACACTGCAAACATTACATTGTATGATATGGTGTGTGAGGCGAGCCTTTCCAAGAGAAAGGGGTTTAGTAGATTCTAGGTAACTTAAACTTGTAAAGACAATATTGAGACACCTAGCATTTCATGCCCTTACTGCAGGAGGATGATCCTGTGTGACCTGGCTGGTTCACAATTGTGATTTCCTCTTCTTGAGCTCTGAAGCTGTGTGACTTGAAAGCATAAGTTATTCCAGCCATATGAACATCTCATGGCATTGTCCAAATAAAAAGGAATAGGAGAGGTAGACAGCAGGGCCCCTCATGATTTCTTCAGAGATCAGCAACCACTTGAGGAGCCACAGATTACAAACATGACTTGCAGTCCTCCCCATGTGCGCTCTAATCTTCAGTGCCTCCAAAAGTTAAAGACATCCCTCTTGTCCACACTTTACAACATCGTGACACAGGCAGGCTAACGCGGCAACATCATTTCTTCAGAAGACAACAGTGGCTGACACCACAGAGCCCCATGTCCCAGGAAAGCAAACCTGGCGCTTGCATGGTGTGAGGAAAACAAGAAATGGTCATGTTCTTTCAGTCTGAGGGTTCCAGAGTCCCAGGTAAGCAAATCACACACTTTACATCAGTGGCACGTGTACAAGGTGGGCACCCTGCTTGCTGGGTCAGATCTTTCTATGCTCTGTGATGAGACCTGGCAGAATGAATGGAAGTAGGCAGTTTTACATTTGCCAAGTCTTTACACTGTGCTCATGGGTGAGAAGAGTCATATTTCTTTAAAGGCAAAGGATTTAGCCCCCTTTCTCTTTTCTTTCTTGGAGGCGATGGCATCCTGTGTGGTCCAAGCTGCCCTTGACCCCACAGGCCTCTCTCTCCAGGCACAGGGGTGATAGGAGTATGGGGTCATACCTGGCAATCATTTGCTTCCTGTGTTCTTGGATTCATTAAAGTCATTCATAAAGGGCAACTTTCAAGATGAATGGCCTAAACCTAAGGGGCCAATTTTGGTGTGATTCAATTGAGCTGATGGGTATTGCAGGAGGGGGTGTGTCCTGGGACACACCAGTATAGGTGTCAGGCGATCCTGGACCTTAGCTATTCAGATCCTGGCTTGTGACCACATACTCTCTTTTCAATCTTCTAATCCAGAAATGCAAATTGCCACTATCACAGACCAGTGGAAGGAAAGGAACAACTTCGAGGGTTAGTTCAGTGTGACCAGTCCAGCATAGTTCAGAGGCCTCTGTTTTGAGTGGGACTATGGTGTCTCATGAGGGAGATTAATGACCACCATCCCCTCCTTAGTGCACTTGGTACAACGTGCTTGCTGCTTTCATTGCAGTGGATTCCATTAGAGTAGCTAGAAGTGGTGATGGGAATGAGGATTGGTTCTCTTTCCCTGTCAGTTGCTTCCCACACTCTGCACTAGAATCGATTGGATTGTCCCTCTATACCTGTCTCATGCTCTGTTTGTGGATATGCATTAATTGCGCTGTGGCCCTGTGTGAGTGAGCTTGATGCTAGAAAGAGCAAGTGTCCTGTGTGTTAGCTCTGTGCAATGATCTTTTCCTGCATTTGCCACTACCCACCTCAAAGTGTTGTAGTGACTGGGAGACTTGAGACCCTACCATGTGCTATGAGAATCAATCAGGCCTGTGTAGACAGGCTGCTGTGGAGTCCGAGGGCCTGTTGCAAACCCTTCTTCGTGTGTATGAAGCATAATGGACTGCTTTCAATTTTACTATATTAATCCTGCCAATCCATGAGCATGGGAGATCTTTGCATCTTCTGAGATCTTCTTCAATTTCTTTCTTCAGAGACTTGAAGTTCTTGTCATACAGATCTTTCACTTGCTTGGTTAGAGTCACACCGAGGGACTTTATATTATTTGGGACTAGTGTGAATGGCATTGTTTGTCTAATTTTTTCTCAGCCTGTTTATCCTTTCAGTAGAGGAAGGCTACTGATTTGGTTGAGTTAATTTTTTATCCACCTAATTTGCTGAAATTAATTATCAGTTTTAGGAGTTCTCTGGTGAAATTTTTGATGTCACCTGAGTATACTGTCATATGATCTGCAAATAGTGATATTTTAACTTATTCCTTTCCAATTTTATCATTTTGACCTCCAATTGTTGTCTGATTGCTCTGGGTGGGATTTCCATTACTATATTGAATAAGTAGGGAGAGAGTGGGCATCCTTGTCTAGTCCCTGATTTTAGTGGGATTGCTTCAATTTTTTCTCCATTTAGTTTAATGTTAGCTACTGCTTTGCTGTACATTGCATTTACTATGTTTAGGTATTGGCCTTGAAATCCTGATCTTTCCAAGACTTTACCATGAAGGAGAGTTGACCTCTGTCAAATGCTTTCTCAGCATCTAATGAGATGATCATGCAGTTTTTTTCTTTGAGTTTGTTTATATAGCGGATTTCGTTCATGGATTTCTGTATATTGAACCATCCCCACAACCTTGTGAATATTTTGCATCGTTATTCATAAGGGAAGTTCTCTTTCTTTGTCAGGTGTTTGTGAGATTTAGGTATAAGCATAATTGTGGTATCATAGAGGGAATTGGGTAGTGTTTCTTCTATTTTTATTTTGTGGAATAGTTCGGATAGAATTGCTATTATGTCTTCTATGATGGCTTGATAGAATTCTGCACTAAACCCATCTGTTCCTGGTTTTTTATTTTGGTTCGAGACTTTTAATGACTGCTTCTATTTGTTTAGGGAGATATGGAACTATTAAGATGGTTTACCTGATCCTGATTTAATTTTGGTACCTGGTATCTGTCTAGAAAATTGTCTGTTTCCTCCAGATTTTCTAATTTTGTTGAGTTCAGGCTTTTGTAGTAGGATCTGATGATTTTTTGAATTTTCTCAGTTTCTATTGTTATGTCTCCCTTTTCCTTTCTGATTTTGTTGATTTGTCAACAAATCTGTGCCCTCTGGTTAGTCTGGCTGAGGGTTTATTTATCTTGTTATTTTACTCAAAGAACCACCTCCTGGTTTTGTTCTTTGTATAGTTCTTTTTGTTTCTACTTGGTTGATTTCAGCACAGAGTTTGATTATTTCCTGCTGTCTACTCCTCTTGAGTGCATTTGCTTCTTTGTGTTTTAGAGCTATCGGGTGTGCTGTTAAGCTGCTAGTGTACGCTCTCTCCAGTTTCTTTTTGGAGGCACTCAAAGCTATGAGTTTTCCTATAAGCACTGCTTTAATTGTGTCTCATAAGTTTGGGTATGTTGTGCCTTCATTTTCATTAAATTCTAAAAAGTAATTTCTTTCTTGACCAAGTTATCATTGAGTAGAGCATGGTTCAACTTCCATGTGTATGTGGGTTTCTGTTTTTGAAGACCAGTCTTAGTCCATGGTGATCTGACAAAATGAATGAGATTATTTCAATCTTTTTGTATCTCTTGAGGCCTGTTTTGTGACCGATTATATGGTAAATTTTGGAGAAGGTACCTTGAGGTGTTGAGAAAAAGGTATATAGTTTTGTATTAGGATGAAATGTTCTATAGATATCTGTTAAATCCAATTGGTTCATAACTTTTGTTAGTTTCTCTGTCTGTTTATTTCCTATTTCTAGGATCTGTCCATTGAGTAGAGTAGGGTATTGAAATCTCCTATTATTATTGTATGTGCTTTCAGTTTTAGTAAGGTTTCTTTTATGAATGTAAGTGCCCTTGCATTTGGAGCATAGATATTTAGGATTGAGAGTTCATCTTTTTGGATTTTTCCTTTGATGAATATGAAGTGTCCTTCCTTATCTTTTCTGGTATCTTTTGGTTGAAAGTCGATTTTATCCACTATTAGAATGGCTACTCCAGCTTGTTTCTTGGGACCATTTGCTTGGAAAGTTGTTTTCCAGCCCTTAACTCTGAGGTAGTGTCTGTCTTTTTCAGTGAGGTGTGTTTTCTGTATGCAGCAAAATGCTGGGTTCTCTTTACCTATCCAGTCTGTTAGTCTGTGTCTTTCTATTGGGGAATTGAGTCAATTGATGTTGAGAGATATTAGGGACTAATGATTGTTGTTTCCTGTTATTTTTGTTGTTAGAAATGTTATTAAGTTATTGTGGCTATTTTCTTTGAGTTTGTTGAAAGATTACTTTCTTGATTTTTCTAGGGTGTAGTTTCCATCCTTGTGTTGGAGTTTTCCATCTATTAACCTTTGTAGTGCTGGATTTGTGGAAAGATATTGTGTGAATTTTGTTTTGTCATGGAATATCTTGGTTTCTCCTTCTATGGTAATTGACTGTTTTGCTGCATATTGCAGACTGGGCTGGCATTTGTGTTCTCTTTGGGTCTATATGACATCTGCTCAGGATCTTCTTGATTTCAGAGTTTCTGATGAGAAGTATGGTGTATTTCTGATAGTTCTGCCTTTATATCTTACTTGACTGTTTTTTAACTGCTCTTAATATTCTTTTTTTTCTTTGTGCATTTTGTGTTTTGACTATTATGTGACATGAGGAATTTATTTTCTGGTGTACTCTATTTGGAGTTCCTGTATATTTATGGGCATCTCTTTCTTTAGGTTAGGGAAATTTTCTTCTATAAATTTGTTGAAGATATTTACTGGCCCTTTAATTTGGGAATCTTCTTTCTCTTGTATACCTATGATTCTTAGGTTTGATCTTCTTATTGTGTCCTGGATTTCCTGGATGTTTTGGGTTAGGAGCTTTTTGCCTTTTGCATTTTCTTTGACAGTTGTTTAACTGTTTTCTATGGTATCTTCTGCCCCTGAGATTCTTTCTTCTATCTCTTGTATTCTGTTGGTGATGTTTGAGTCTATGACTGCTGATCTCTCTCCTAGGTTTTCTATCTTCAGGGTCGTCTCCCTTTGTGATTTCTTTTTTGTTTCTATGTCCATTCTTAGATCCTGGATGGTTTTGTTCAATTCTTTCACCTGTTTGGTTGATTTTTGTGTTTCCTCTTTAAGGGCTTCTACCTGTTTGCCTGTGTTATCCTGTATTTCTTTAAGAGATTCATTTATTTCTTTCTTAAAGTCCTCTAACCTCTCCATGAGTTGTGATTTAAAATCAAAGTCTTTCTTTTCTGATGTATTAGGGTATGCAGGGTTTGTTGTGTTGGGGGAGACCAGCTCTTTCCCTGCGGGATCTGGGTACAGAGAGCTTTGACACAGGGTCAACTCAGGGTACAGACAGAAACTGGAAGGATCCTGTCCCAGACTATTCCTCGATTCTTGTGTCCTGAGTGCTCCTGCTGGGTCTCTTGGAGCACAGTCTTACCTGTGTTCTCATGTGTGTCAGCATTCCTTGAGACTGGCTTTCTCTCAGTGGGATCTGGTTACAAAGAGGTATGGCACAGGGTCAGCTCATGATGCAGGCAGAAACTGGAAGGATCCTGTTACAGACTGCTCCTCCACATTTCTTCTTAAAATTGGAATGTATACAACACACATTCACATGTACAGAGAGACCCACAAAGATATCCATATCAGAAATGACAAGCACTTCTGTGGTCCTTCCACATACACAGACTTTGGGAACTAGACTCAGTTGGTACATTTTCTTACCCATAGAAATGGAATTTGCTGCTATACTATGGAAGGTTGTCACACCCATCCCAAGAAAAAAGTAGGTCTTTATGGGCAGAGCATTTGTCAGGTAGAGGACTTCGAAAGCGAAGAGATCCTTTATTATAGGTTGCTGTTGCTCTGAGTTGGAGGTCTTGACATTGGTGAGCAGGGGTACCCTGCTTCTTACAATAGAATCCTATGTCCATCTTGTTAACTTTTCTGCCAAACTCATGAATTAACAAACTTTACCATCTTTCTATCTCTGTTACACACACATTATCCCCACGCCTCTCTCTCTAGTGTGTGTGTGTGTGTGTGTGTGTGTGTGTGTGTGTGTGTGTCTTTCAGCCTGCAATTGTATGCATGTGCAGAGTCCTGTGGGATATCATGAGCCTGTGCTTGAGAGAGAGAGGGGGGGGGACATCACAGTCAATCAAGTGACCAAAGATGTACTTTATCCATTATATAATTTTATCATGTGTCAACAGCAACAACTAAAGCATGGAGCGCATTTACATGAAAACCTATTGATTAAAAAAAGGAAGAAATCCTTTTCCTTCCATGTTTATGAATTCTCAGCTTTTGAGGATGGCTTCTGGTATCCGCTGATATACACAACTGGAAGAAGGCCTAGAGACCTGTTTTTGGATATATTTTTTCACTTGACCTCCTTCACAAGACAGGGCAGTTTTCTTATTCTCTTGTCCCAAATGTTGTCCCAAGGTGACCCTTCACAAATCCACACTTTTGTTTACAATTTTTCAATATTTTCGTATGGAAATTTTCAAGCACATGAAAGCAGAAAGTGTGCTACACTGAAATCAGTGAACCCCATGTACCCATTAAGCTCAAGAGTCATCAGCTTCAGCAATGATTAACTTTTTCAGATCTTGTTTCATCTTTCCTCCATCCTCATCCTGCTGCCTGGGCCCTACGGAGGAGCCAAGTGTACACATCAAGTCCTTTCCTCTAGGAATAAATAGATAAGGGCATTCTTTTTTTTTCATCTTTATTAAATTGAGTATTTCTTATTTACATTTCGACTGTTATTCCCTTTCCCAGTTTTCGGGCAAACATCCTCTTAACCCCTCCCCCTCCCTTCTATATGGGTGTTGCCCTCACCATCTTCCCCCATTACCACCCTCCCCCCAACATTCACGTTCACTGAGGATTCAGTCTTGGCAGGACCCAGGGCTTCCCCTTCCACTGGTGCTCTTACTAGGATATTCATTGCTACCTATGAGGTCAGAGTCCAGGGTCAGTCCATGTATAGTCTTTAGGTAGTGGCTTAGTCCCTGAAAGCTCTGGTTGCTTGGCATTGTTGTTCATAGGGGGTCTCGAGCCCCTTCAAGCTCTTCCAGTCCTTTCTCTGATTCCTTCAACGGGGTTCCCATTCTCAGTTTAGTGGTTTGCTCCTGGCATTCGCCTATGTATTTGCTGTATTCTGGCTGTGTCTCTCAGGAGAAATCTACATCCAGTTCCTGTCGGTCTGCACTTCTTTGCTTCATCCATCTTATCTAGTTTGGTGACTGTATATGTATGGGCCACATGTGGGGCAGGCTCTGAATGGGTGATCCTTCTGCCCCTGTTCAAACTTTGCCTCCCTATTCCCTCCCAAGGGTATTCTTGTTCCCCTTTTAAAGAAGAAGTGAAACATTCACATTTTGGTCATCATTCTTGAGTTTCAAGTGTTCTGTGCATCTAGGGTAATTCAAGCATTTGGACTAATAGCCACTTATCAATGAGTGCATACGATGTGTGTTTTTCTGTGATTGGGTTACCTCACTCAGGATGATATTTTCCAGTTCCATCCATTTGCCTATGAATTTCATAAAGTCATTGTTTTTGATAGATGAGTAGTATTCCGTTGTGTAGATGTACCACATTTTCTGTATCCATTCCTCTGTTGAAGAGCATCTGGGTTCTTTCCAGCTTCTGGCTATTATGAATAAGGCTGCTATGAACATAGTGGAGCATGTGTCTTTGTTATATGTTGGGGCATCTTTTGGGTATATGCCCAAGAGAGGTATAGCTGGGTCCTCAGGTAGTTCAATGCCCAGTTTTCTGAGGAACCTCCAGACAGATTTCCAGATTGGTTGTACCAGTCTGCAATCCCACCAAAAATGGAGGAGTGTTCCTCTTTCTCCACATCCTCTCCAGCATTTGTTGTCACCTGAGTTTTTGATCTTAGCCATTCTCACTAGTGTGTGGTGAAATCTCAGGGTTGTTTTGATTTGCATTTCCAGATAAGGGCATTCTTTTTTTTTCTTTTTTCTTTTTTTCGGAGCTGGGTACCGAACTCAGGGCCTTGCACTTGCTAGGCAAGGGCTCTACCACTGAGCTAAATCCCCAACCCCGACAAGGGCATTCTTAAACAACCCCGAACCATTGCATAGTCACAGAAACCAGCAGGAGTTACTCAAAGGCATCAAAGGTCCATGGCTCTTTCTAAACCCCGGTTGTCTCACAGATGGTTTTCAGGGGATGTGAAGATCTATATTGGGTCCAGTGTTCTGTATGTCTCCTAAACTCAGAAGGAGAAACACTCCTCACTTGAGGGAAGGAAAGTCTATTTCCTCTGGGAAGGCAGGGGGAAATTGCACAGGGTTTTGGTTTAGAACAACATATTGGGGCTGAGAAGAGTCAAGATTTCCCTGTTTCTTGAGCCCCATGGCTAACACTGGATGCTTCTGGAAGAACAGTACTCCTGTATACTCAGGTGTGTCTTGACTATGTTGCTGAAGTCAACCTGTTTGTAGCAGGTGGGGAGAGAAAAACAAGGGTTCTAAGTAGGACCGTGTGCCTCTTCCTGCTGTGTGCAATGGCTCTGTGTTCCCCAGTGGAAGCATAAGAAAGAGGGGTCAGCTCCCCCGGAGCACATTTCTCTGGACAGTACAAAGCAGCTCTATGAGCTCTCAGTTGTTTGCTCCCGTGCTGATGCTTCAGTGCACCAGGGCTGTGATAAATCCCTACAGGATCACTTGTAAACCTTCCTTGTCCCTGACCTAAGGGTAAATATTCCAAATGACATGTAGAGAGAAGGGGATGGGCAAGGACTTTTACCTCAATTCCAGGAAGAAAAAGACAACTTAAAAGATCCACAATTCCCCCTGGGTTCGGTCCCCAGCTCCGAAAAAAAGAACAAAAAAAAAAAAAAAAAAGATCCACAATTCCATTGCATGTTGACCCATGCTCTGTGGGTCACAGGTTCTCTAGGGAATCACAGTGTCACTTGATCATTGGGACATCTGGTGGCCATTGGACCTGTGGAACTCACTGCTTCTGCCTTTGTTCAGGGACAAAAGGAACGTACACCAGACTTTTATTATGAATGTAGGAAGGACAAATGGGAAATGGAGACAAGGGTGGTTGTGGTGATGGTCTCTAGAAATTAGTCTGAGAGGCTTGGGCAATGTCCACAACAGAAGTTGGATGGTGAAGACACCAAGGTGGAATGAGAAATACAGCTTGCCATTCTTCTGCTATGCATATTGGTCTTTCACAGTCCCTGTGATGGGCAGTGTATATGGGGCCTCTGTAGATGGGACTGGATGGGGTAAACTGGTGGTGGTGGTGTCTTTGTGAAGGAGAATTCAGTCTTCAATGCTGAAGTAAAAAGCCAAATTCTTTCTTCCCACAGGAAGATTTAGAAGAGGGACTCAGAGGAGGAAGGTAGTGCTGTCCAGGGAAAATAAGGAGGGATGTACGATGAGGGAATAAAGTACAGAGAAAACAGGAGTGTTTTTGAAGGAGGAGTCTGGGATACAGGGCCGGACACAGGGACACACAGGGAGAGATTTTCTGATTCCTGAGTGACCTCAAATCATTGTCATGAAAACATACTAAGCAGATGTATGTGAAACTTGATTACAATGGGCTCTACCCACCACCACTGGGCACTGACTGACTGAGTGCAGGTACATGAAAGATTTACTAAAATCTGGGGGAAGAGATGCCAATGGACTCATACCTGTGCCTCCAACCACCATTCAATTCCCATTGTCCTCTGTTAGGAGACATTAAGTCTGTCAGAGGAGCTTGAGAGTAAGCTCAGTTGTAGAGAGCTAGGCTGGCATTTCACAAACATGGCATCTAGGCAAGTGCCTATAATCTCAGCTCTTGGGAGGTACAGAAAAGAGCAGTAGAATTTTGGCTAGATAGTGACTTTAGGGCCTATTTGGGCTTCCTGAAATACACCCTCTGGAATGTACACTGGCAAAGCAAGCGTCAATGTGGAGAATGAATATGTGTCTCTCCATATGTGTGCACATTGTATTGAGCTTTGGGTTTCACTTCATCTACAGGGGCCATGTGCATGGCCACAGTTTGTTCAGGTTGTAGTGTCCACAACACTCTACTGCATAGGGAGTTCAAATAAAACCTGGACAAGAAGAATTGATTTCAGATCCCCCAGAGAACACAGAGGGCAGTATCAGGCTCAAGAGCCAGGAGGAAATTGGTCCTAAAGAACCCCATGGCATCACTTCTCCACCAGAACTTCATGAGCTCTTTATTGACTTAATGGTCACTTACTTATTCAATCATTCATTCATTTCTTTTTCCACTAAGTGCAGTTCATGCCGCCCATGTGCTAAGAGGCTTGGGTGATCCATTGGGAGATTGACAAACTTCCAAAGGCCACATTCCAAAGGAAACTGACTCAGCCTCTGCCAGCAACGATCCACTGCTCAGCTGCTCAGCTATGGATGGAGCCCTACCTTATCTTCTGCTTAAGTGGCTAGGTCTTGTGCAAGTTCCATGGAAGTGGACAAAGGCCATATCATGTCCAGAGGACACCCTTTCACACTGTTCCTCCCTGTCCTCTGGCTCTGATATCAATTCTGAGCCCTCTTGCTGATGCCTGCTGAGCCATGGATGTGTGGTTTGCATTGTGGGATTGGGTGATGAGGGATGCTTTTTATGTGTTTGTGTGTCCCCACTGTCTGCGGCTGAGCACTCACAGTCATTTTTCTTAAACACTGAACAGCGATCTCTCTTTCCATGAACCCCAACCGTTTCAATAGGTAGAGAGCAGCACACATATTTGATGCAAAGTTGTAGTTACCGGAATGGGAGGTAACATTTAACACTGTACCAAGAGGTCTTGCCTGAGAGCTTAGGATTTCCGTAGTCAGGATTTTGGAGCTTGTGTATATATTTACATTCCCAGGCATTGTTTCATTCTTGTGTAGCAGACCTTAAATCCGATGAAGAGCACAGTTAACTATCCTGGCCACTTTGGCACCAGTTGACTCCCCTTGCCTGGTTTATGCTGTGGGTGGATATGAGGTAGAATGCTGGATGAGTCTACTGATGTCTTATTGCTACCTCCAGCCTCCCAAAATGCTTGCACTGTGATCTGTTGTCCTGCCTGAACTACCTACCATGGAGAGATGGATTTTCCATTAAGTATTGATTTCTTGTATCATCCAAAATATGTGTGGCATTTTCAGCCACTGGATTATACCAGTCAAGTCATTGGGGAAAGCAAATACCATCTCAGTACCCTGTTTTTTGTGAATATGTATGTATAATGAAGATGTGAAGGAATCTATGTCCACTAGAGCGAAAATGTCTGTGCTTTTATAAATCTATTTTGATACATGAATGTGGCCATGTCTGTCATCTAATTCTGCCTATGTTTTTCTGCTCTGTAAATGACATGAAATCTGCCTATTAGAAAATGGTCCCATTTGTTAACCCGTCAGGTTAGCTCAGATACTTTGCAACTCATAGAGTAAGTGAGTTCCTGTAACACAGTGAAACTCAAACTGTATGTATATGAATTAGAATTACTCAAAGGTTTCCTACAAGGCCCTTCTCTCCATTCCGTCAAACCGAGGTTGTCCAGAAAGTCTCTATTATTGCTTGGGAAATAAACTATCCCTCAAGACAGGAGAATTCCTGAACGTTACAACCACCTAATCCAGATGGACATTGGTCTATCAGGGTTGACCAGAACTCTGCTGTTTCTCAGATTAAAAAACAGTAGTTCTTGTCTGTGCTTTCAGCCTCCCTTGAGTCATAGTATGCTTAGCTACAGAGGCAAGAAGCTGACCTAATTACTTTGTAAATGCTGATCATAACAAGAGTTTCATCCTTAACGAGTTGGTTAATTTCAATTTTCCTAACCGGAAAATTGATAACACTACTCTGTAGCAGCCATCAGCATGGAATCATCCTGCAGGACATGGGTGGTTTTAGAATCCTACGTGAGGAAGTGTCCCAGACCCTCTCTGCTCCTGCTGCCCACTAGAGTGTAGCATGTGGAAAGACAGCTCAGTCAGTCAATTTCACAGCTGTTTGGTGCAAAAGCAAATCCTTTACAGCATCCCTTTCCAGTGCAGGCCACAAGCCAGATTCACTACATGGTAGACTTTCACAGTACTCTCCCTTTAGTAATGAATTGGTTGTGAGGACTTCTTGCTCTTACCAGGTGTGGAAGAGAAGTGGAGAACTGTGTATCTGGATCAAAACTCTCAAGTTGTCTGTTCCCAGGGTGAGGAGTGTGTCTGCTGTTGTCCTCTGAGTATGTCCACGCCAAAGCTAGAATCTGCCAGTCAACTTCACTTTGTACAAAGCAGCAGTGCTACTGCATCCAAGATCCTAAGGCAAATTTTACCTTGAATGGTTCACACTTCCCGGAAGTGCCTGGTGTGTTATCAGGCCCTGTGATGCAGCTTCCTGGACACCTACCATGGTGATAAAGAAGGTCATGATCTGTTATCAGTAAAGGTATGCTTTGTGTACCGGATTGAAATTGTATCTGTATTTGTGAGGTCATGAAATGCTTTTGCTGATGAAATGGAGCCTGTGGTGGAAAATGGCGTCTGGTAGTGATTTCAGGCCCAGCCGTTGTCTCCACCTTTTTCTGGATAGTTGCTAACTCACTCTCTTCCTGAATACCACAGTATGTGAAAACACAGGCTTACACTTATTCACCGCTGTGTCCTTGAAGCAGAGCTCACAATCTTGCACACCCTCAGAATCTGATGACCACCCTCTCTATTGCTCATCAATGCATGGGAGTGGATGAGGTTCTGCTGACTTACTCTCCCTCCCCAGTCAAATGGCTGCCACTTGGCACATCACTCTGGTCTTTCTTGCCATGTGAGGCAGAAGACAGTCCATGAGATTCATTGCACACTGCTAAGTCTTTCTTGAGGGCAGAAATTCACAGGGTCATTATCCCAGCTAACAGCTTCCACTTGCATTCCTCAGGATGATCCCTAGTTGCTCCTGCAAGAAGTTTGGGGCTTACACAGCAGAAAGCAGTGCAGAGAAAGACCTGAGAGACTAGGGCCACGTTTCTGGCCCCTGGGACTGTGTAAATTGGGCAGCAAGAAGTGTGTCCTTCTGTGTCCTGCTGTTCTAAGAGGTTCTATATCCAGCAACCCTGAGTACCTTTTACTCAGGAGGCAGAACCACTTTCCCCTCCTCAACATGTCCTCCCTCCCAGAGAATGGGCATGGTAGCAGTGAGAGGACAGGAGAAGTAAAGAACAAAGGACAAGAAGAGAGAGGCCTTAGAGATAAGCATAAGGAAGAGCAGGAACTGAGTGGCCTTCAGGGAGGTGCAAAAACCAGACAATAGTAGTGTGATTGTGTCTGTGTCTTTGAGCTTCATGGCTGCCAGACCTTGTGCTTCTTCACTGGAGTCCAGGTCCATGTCCAGGGAAATGGCCCAGACTTAGATACCCATCCTTTACCTTCTCTCTTTCTCCAAAGTCCAGTTAGTTATTCATAAGTAACCTCTTCTCAAATATCTGAGAGACTCCACGTACCCATGTGTGTGTCGTGTGACCAATAGGGTAATGTGAGTTTCACAAGGACTTGTGAGGAGGAATCGTAGGTACAGAGGCAAGTCAATCATTGCCATCCCTTTGTGGGCATCAGAGGGCTCTGAGGTTGTTCCTGTCCTTGTGGAACAGAGATTGTACCTGTATGGTTGCAATCAGATCCTGATAGGTACCTGTGAATTTATCAAAGATTTGTAGGCACACTAGTCCATGTGATATGTTTCTATAGTTGATGTACAGAGAGAGTGGTAACTTGATAGAAAATGTCCTCACCATGTTGAGGTATATGTGAGCTATAGCAGGATATTCCAACCAGTCACCCTAAAACACAGTACAACACAGACACACACACACACACACACACACACACACACACACACACACACACAGAGAGAGAGAGAGACAAAGAGAGAGACAGAGAGAGACAGAGACAGAGACAGAGACAGAGAGAGACCCAGAGACAAGAGAGAGAGACAGAGAGAGAGGGAGAGAGAGAGGGAGAGAGAGAGAGAGACAGCGACAGAGACAGAGACAGGGAGAGACAGAGAGAGGCAGAGAGAGGCAGAGAGAGAGTGTGCGTTGTGTCCAAAGACAGCTTGGAGGGAAATTGGGGTATGATTTTTAGGAGAAAGAGTGAGTGTGAGCAGTGGTCAGCCCATGATCTGTGGGTAAGATCCTGATGTGCTATTAGGAGGGAAAGGAGAGCCAGTATACAGGGAGGGGAGTAGATAGTGGGAGCAGGGAGATCATTTCCTAGGCAAGAAGCCAGGAGCAGCCATGTCAGAAGTAAGAGTCAAGCAGGTCCTTCTTGTGCATGTGGTTCCCTGTCTTCTGCAAATGCCTGAGGGCTACAGTGAGAGGCCAGGCATAGGTAATGGATAACAAGGAGACGGGCCACAGACCAAATATGGGAAGAATGTTTGTGAGAAAGCAGGTGCTGCCACAGAGCAGAATAGAAATAAGTTCTCAGGAAAAGGGGTCACCAGAGAGGCGCCCAAACAGCTCAGCCTGCTGGCAGGTAAATAAGGATGGAATAAGGCCCTGTCTTGGCCTTCAGACAGAAGACAGGAGATGGTAATGTGCAGACTGGGTATGGCAAAGAGCTCAGCTTTGATGAGAAAGTCTGTGCTTCAGGTCATAGAAACCTTGATTAACATCCGGCTTATCTCTGTGCCTTCCAGCACACTTCCTAGAAGCAAATGGTACGTTTTTATCACCCTGGAGAATTTCGGAAGAGAATCCTTTGTCCCCTAAGCTAAGGTGCAGAAGTCACTGAAGCAGTTGCCCTAGGTGAGGACAGATGGCCCAGTTCTGATAACAACTGCTCCTGTAGCCATCCAGGCACCTCTTTCTCAGCACCACCTTCATGTGGGTCCCGGTGAGACAACAAAATATTGTGCCTTGTGTGTCTTGTGTGTCTTCTGTGCTTGTATGTATTTGTGGGGTAGTATCATTTGTTGGAGGGATGTATGTATGAGTGTCAGATAGAGCCGAAGACAGAAAAAGAGTCAGTGGCACGTTCTGCAATAACTGTGAGACTCATCTGCATGGAGGGTAGGCTGTGACAGCTAAAATTTTTATGAAGGCACTGAGGGACAGCCTTCCTGGAAGGGGCCAGTGTGGATTTGTCGAGAGTTGGTTGA
Organism: Rattus norvegicus; assembly: GCF_021556685.1. NCBI lineage: Eukaryota > Metazoa > Chordata > Mammalia > Rodentia > Muridae > Rattus > Rattus norvegicus. Next base: position 25,548,713 of record NC_141554.1, read on the forward strand.
GAGCTTACAATTTGATACACTTTGAGGAACCAAGCATTTCCATTATGTCCATTTGGGATACAGCTTACGTCAGTAGGAAGCGTTTGCAAGGTTTTCTCACAGATCACTCTGATTACTTGTGGGATACTTAGTATACACAAAAGTATGCTTGGTGGCTCCTGTCACTCTTTGGGACCCTCCCAGATCCAAGCATGGGAATCCCTACCAGGGAGATCAGCAATGCAAATGGCAAGGGCTGAGCCCAGAGAATCAATCCAATCAAGGTATACAAAGTGAGGAGCAGACTTCAAAGGGATGTGGGCTTTCCAGCAGGGTGTGCCTAGGATTGTGTGGTTGCTATTCTAATCAGCATTGGTACCACCTTGCCTCCAAGTCTTGAAAGTGTTGGCACAAATGTTAGGCTAGGTAACACGCGTTTTATAGGAATAGGGCAGTATTTCAAACCTCCATGATTTCCAGAGCTTGTGGACGTTTGTAAAATGGTCTTGAACATTTCCAATATTCAAAGTCTACTAAAGCAGATCCACTCACGTTTCCTAGATCTAGATCAGTGTTCCGGACCCGTAGGTCAAAACCACTTTGGAAAACCTCTATCTCTAACAATATTGGCAATACAATTAATAATAATCACAAAATGACAGTCATAAAATAGTTATAAGTAGAACATTTTATACATGGTGATATAGTAATTTTATGGTTGTTTTCAGGAAGTCTACTCAAGTCTCTCTGTAAGTGTGCATTACAAAAGTCCTAAGTCTTCTGGACTGAATAGATCTGAGGAACAGAGAAAGGGGGGGTGGACAAAGGGAGAGAAAATGACAAGGGCTCCGTATGATACCCAGTTAGTTTTCTTCTTGAAATCCATGCTTCATTTGCTGGATTATGCAGAAATGCTGGCCAGCCAGGGAGACATATGAGGAAAATATTCTTCCTTCAGCACAGAATAGGCAGCCTCCAAAAGAAATGGCCCTGTTCCCAACAAAGGAGGCATTGCTCGTGACTTGGGACAGGTAAACTGCAGAGGACATGTGTCAGTTTACATCTGCCAGATCCTCATGCTATTCGGGGTCTAGAAAACTTTGTATGGTTCCCAGCTTGCATTTTCTAACCACATATAATTTCCATCTACTGCCACCAAAGGTGAATCCCAAAGCATCCATCGTTAGGTGTGGCAACTGTTCTCTAGGGCCTGGCCTCACAGAGGGAAGTGGCAACCCCAGATCTCCCAGGAAACTTGTGCTCAGAGCTGACATTAGATGGTTGGGAGAGCCCTTCTCTGAGACAACCAGGGAAGAATTCTGCCAGGAACACTACTGCACTGGTAAAGGAAAGTTTGTTATCACCCACAGAATAGATCTTTGAACAGTAGTCTCTCGTCGGGGGTCCTGGCAATGAACTGGTGCTCAGCACTGTAGGCACAGCCTGCAGTCAGGAGGCTGCACTGTCACCTGAGTTAATTGGGCCAGAATGCCAGACAGGCCTCTATCCTGCCCAGGTCCTTCTAACCGTTTACCCTTGGATTACCTTCTAGCCTTGCTCTTTCCTATTAAAATGTACTCCTAGCAGGTTCTCTCTGCCAGCCCTGAGCCTCCCACTTCACTCCCTCCATGTTGCCTTCAGCATGGGCACCTGACCCCAATGTCCACTTTCTCCTGACCCTCCTCCCGTACTCCATGCCTCTTTTCTCTTCTCCCCACTCCAGCAACACAGCATCAAGATGATTCTACTGTCCTTGGCTACACTGCGCCCATTAGAGCATTAATCTGTTTGGATCAGACTGTTCTCCCAACCATGCAATGAAGGTGCTCTGAGAAATGTGGCCAGAGATGTATTCATTGCCAGATGCAATGGCTGCCCTTCTTTCTGCTGGTCTTTAGCCTGTTCTCCAGTGGCCATGTCATTCTGAGTACAGTGCACTGTGGGGCCTCCTTGGTGCAGTTACATAGTTACATTTCATGCTTCTCAGGACAAGCCTGGCTCTGTCCTTCATCCAGGCTGTGCACGGCTTCAGCTCTCAGTGTCCTTTCTTCTTCTTCATGCTGGCCTGCTCAGGACTCTGTTCCTTATCTGCTGCTTTTCTCCTTGTGCAGCCACCCGCATCCCTCAGGACACCTCAGGCAAATCTTGGCTCCAAAGGGTACCCATATATCTGCAGCCCAGACCACTTGTGCTGGCTGTTTTCATGTCAACTTGATGCAAACTACTGTCATCTGATGAGGAGGAAGTTCATTGAGAAAATAAGGTCAGGATACAGGCAAGCCTTTAGGGCATTTTCTTAACTATCATTTGATTTGGAAGAGCCCAGTCAATGGGAGTGGTTACGAAACCTGGTTTAGTGGTCTTGGGTTCTATGTTAATTCAGGGTGAGCAAACCTAGGAGGGCAAGTAAGGGACCAGAACCTTTCTATGGCCTCAGCTTTTGTCCTTAGTCTCAAGGTTCCAGGCCTGTTTGAGTTTTTGTCCTGACATTCTTCAGTGATGAGCTACTGTGTGGAAATTTCAGCCAAATAACCCCCTTTTCCCCCTATGTCTTGATATTGCATCATAGCATTGATAGCCCTAAGGAGGACACTGTTCACCCAAAATCCAGACTTACTTGTGCAAGTACATGCTCAGTGTACATGGGTACCAAAGAAGGACATAATCCAGCACGTGCTGTCTTCGTTCCTGACCACCTCTCCAGCCTCAACACTCATTTTCTCTTGTAGTACTGCTCATGTCTGGATGTACTGCCCATTTATTAGCAACAGTGGGCATCAGCAGTGAGGTCGTGAGGTTTGCACGGCACAACCTGAGCCCCAGCTTGCTCCTTTCCTGCTATGCTCTATCCTGTCCCTCAGGATCTCTGTGCAGGTATTCCCTGGAATGCAGACAGAGCCTATGTTGTTCTCACCATACCCTATGCAGTGTTGTTACCAGGAAGGTGTCAGTGCCATTTGCTCTCTTGGCTTCCTGCCTGCTCTCTGTGTTCCCACCCAGTATACTGCATTTGTTCTATGCTGAACACATTGTGTCATGAGTGGTCCTTCTGTAAGGCCTGTCAGGTCACAGTTCTCCTCTGCTCAACCCACACAGTGCCTTGCCCTGTCCTCTGCACATTTTATGTGCAAACACGAGCCAGTTTCCCCCAAATGCTCTGCTTCTTCACACACACTTGGGGTCTGTAGCTGCTTCTGGTTTTGTCTCCAGTTCTTTTATGCTCAACTCACACATACTGGCCTGTCTGTCTATAAGTACAGATAGATGCTAGATGGTTTCTGGCCTTGAAGCATTGTCCCTTGTTCCTGAACGATACATACTTTACATATCCTCAAGTGAACCCCCCCCCTTTCTTCTTCCTTTCTTTCGTACATGCCAGCCGTCCAGGGAAGTCTATCTTGCCTATCCTAAACTGTTGAGTTGAACCATCAAGTGCTGTTCCAGCATGTCTAGGAATCTGGCCCCTCTCACACATCTCTGGGGTCCTCCCCATCACACTGCTGCCTGTAATCAACGTGACCATCACCTTCCCCTGTAGTCTGTTACTCTCTGCTGGAAAGTTGTACATCTTATTTCCTGTTTCTTCCTCTCCTGTGCACATTTCTGGGTGAGAAGGGAAATTGAGCTTTGTTCACCCATGTTTATCATAGGCGGATCCTGTACTGATGTAGCACACACATTGTGTGTGGAAGGATGACAATTTAGAGCATCCTCACAGGTAAAATGATATAAATTGGTTCACCTTGGAGCTTTTGCACCAGAGAAGGATAAGGGAACCTGCCTAATCCCATCAGGAACACAGATAGGGACACTATCTGTGCCACTTCCACTCTTCATATCGAGATGGACAGGGAGGGTGCATTGTCCTCATTTCTGACCCCTGTGCTTCTGCTCCAGCCTGTGTTTGCTATGATCCTGGCTTGAAGGCATCTGACACAGAACAGGACTCTTTGAAGGCTTAATGTGGCCTGGTGTCCTCCTCAGTATGGCTGTCCTGGCAGGAGTGGGATGCTCACTTTAGTCTTGCCTGGGTTTGTTGTCCCATGCATGGCTGTTATGGATCAATAGTGGGACCAGACCTGTGGGAGTGATCTGAGTATTTGCTGTTGTGTACTATCCTTGAGATCTCCCCCACAGATAGCCTGGAACACACATTAGAAATCCTGCAGGGAAACAGCCAGAGAAGCACCTGGCATCATTTGGGTACTTGGCAAAGGCCGACTTGATGCTATTGCGCTCTCTCTCTCTCTCTCTCTCTCTCTCTCCCTCCCTCTCTCTCTCTCTTTCTTTCTTTTCCCCTGTCTCTCTCTCTCTGTCTTCCCTGTCTGTCTCTCTTCTTCTTCTCCTCTACCTGTTCCTCCTCCTCCTCCTCCTCCTCCTCTTCCTCCTCCTCCTCCTCCTCCTCCTTTTCCTCCACCAGCTCTTCCTCCTTTTTCTCTCTATCCTACTATTGCTATCTCCAGCTGAGATAGTTGTAAGTCCTCATTCACTGGAGTGTTGCTGGGCCCAGGTGTGTACTCCTTCTCTTCCTTCATTGCTTCATCATCTGTGTTGGGAGCTTCTGAACCTTCATGGAAGCAATTTTGTCTTCAGGTTTACTGAGGTAAGGACTCAGAGCTTCCTGTCTCATCTCCATGGGACTGAAGACTGAAAGAATATTTTGCATGCTACCATGAGCATGTTCTTTTGTTCATCCTCTTCCAGGAGTCCCTTGCCTGGCTCTCCCTGTTAATCATCTCACAGCCACTGGGCATCTTGCCTCCCTCAGCTTTTACTCCACCAAAGGAAGGGTTCCTTTCTACTACTTCAATAGTGTGGTGAGAGGACTGTTCCTGGAGACAGGCGAGCCTAGATCCTAGGAGTTTCCACTCCTGAGCAAAGCAGGTAGGTCACCTAGCCTCTGTTTCCACATACAAGCAGGACACAGCCTCCTGCTGTCGCTTATGAGATTCCAGCCTCCATCTCTGGTACAGTGCACCTGCAGGCTCACTCCTGCTCCCTTGTCCCCCATAAGGAAATGGTATTCCCTCTCTGGGTCTTCATCAGGTTTTGTGGCCTGTATTCACTGATAAGAATATTAGCCATTTGGATCTTTATTCCCAAGATACCATCAACAGTTTCAGGCAGCATTTAGATGGACATAAATCACATCTGGCCTTGAGCTAGCTGTCATGTGTGTAAAACTGGTCCATTGTTCATCATGGCCTGGCTGAAATGTGACACTCCACTGACATTCATGAAATGTTGGAGAAACCTTTCTGCTCCAGGTGTTCCTACTCCCTAGCTGACCTTCCTGGAATTGAGGAACTGCTAAGAGGAATCTTCTATGAATTGAGCAGATGGAGTGGGTCTCCATCCCCATGGAATTGATGGTTGAGGCTGAATCTTCACCTTTCCTTTGACGGCAGAGATCCTGGGAGTGGGCAATGACAAGCCATGACAGATGTTATTTTGTCCTAGAGGAAGGAAGTCTGGGAATGTGGAGACTGAAGCAGGCTTTGTCTGTGGTCTGCCACTTCGGTGGTTCTGGCCCAAATAGCTCTCTGGTGACCTCTCCCTTGGGTTACTTGGCTGCCTACTTCTTGAGAGGGACTGACAAACATGTGCCTTCAGGGGCAGTGAGAAGCCTCTTGATTACCTGTACCAGCCTTCTCTGGCACTTCCTGTGTCATAGAAGGCACTCATTGTCTGTTTTGAGAGCTTCTGAAACTTCATTGTCTCTCCTTCTGCTCAAAGTCTCCTTAGCCTGCCAACTGCTGCCTGTGAGTCCTTGGGCTTTACATAAAATTGTTTGCCACCCTGTGCTCCACCCTGTGACTGAGCCTCATATCAGCCAGAAGGCAGGTGAGACTCTAGTGAAGGAGGGAAGAAAGTATCTTGGCATCTGTACTTTGTGTGGCAGGCCTGGGCTAGGCACCTGTCCATCATACTCCCTAGATGAATAGTGCAGTCTCTACTGTGAGTACTTTCCTCATGGTAAATGTGGTCAGTTCTAGAGCTGGTGAGTTGTTCTTTGTATGTTCTCAGTCAGGTCACTAAGGAGAATGGGAGGAGGCTCCCAGATAGCCACATTTGCAGTTACTACACTACCTCAGGGGAAAAGTGAATGCAATATGACCTCGCTCCTGAAAACAGAAACAGACTGGCAGGCAGACAGGCAGGCAGGCAGACAGACAGACAGACAGACAGACACACACACACACACACACACACACACACACACACACACACACACACACACACACTGAGCATTTTGGGCAATGTGCAGTGCAAGAGACTCCAGTGCCTGGAAAATGTGTATGTCTCTTGGTATGAAGTTACATGTCAGGTCTTCTCTCAGCTTACTCCACCATCAGAAATCCAGGTGTTTCAGAGCCCTTTCCTATTGTCCCTGTGTCACCATGAATGTTTGTGACTTTAGTATCACTCTCTCATTGTAAAGTGCAATGGTCTTCCTTGATGCTCTGGCTCTTTTCCCTCTTCTGACTCTTTTCTTGCTCTCTTCTTCTCCCTTAGCCTACTTGAATAGGTCATCGAGGCATTCTATGTCCTAAATATCCATGTTGCCTTCATTAACTCCTAGTTTACTCCCCAACCCCAATATTAGCTTGAGAATCCAGAATTCACCCTCTAGAATTTTATTAACCTCCCCATTTTTACTCTCTACTATCCCACTAAAGTCTACTTTTTCTTATAATCTTAACTATGATGGCAGACTAGAAGCCATTTCATAAGGACTATATGATTACAGTGTGGGATTAATGAGAACAGGAATTTTAAAAGAAAACTTCATCTGCAACTTCTCCCTAAACAGTATCAATCTGAACATTACCCCAAGTAATCTCTTCTACTGTCAGCTCCACACACTTTTCTTTTTACCGGGAGTCTGCATTTATTTATTTTCTTTCTTTCTTTCTTTCTTTCTTTCTTTCTTTCTTTCTTTCTTTCTTTCTTTCTTTCTTTCTTTCTTTCATCTTTATTAACTTGGGTATTTCTTACTTACATTTCGATTGTTATTCCCTTTCCCAGTTTCCGGGCCAACATCCCCCTAACCCCTCCCCCCTCCCCTTCCTTATGGGTGTTCCCCTCCCCGTCCTCCCCCCATTACTGCCCTCCCCCCAACAATCATTTTCACTGGGGGTTCAGTCTTGGCAGGACCAAGGGCTTCCCCTTCCACTGGTGCCCTTACTAGGCTATTCATTGCTACCTATGCAGTTGGAGCCCAGGGTCAGTCTATGTATAGTCTTTGGGTAGTGGGAGCCTGCATTTTCTGCTGGAACTACAGCAATAACAGTTACAGTTGCCATACAGGTTCTCTCCTTCCCAGAACTAGAAGTAAAAGGGTCTTATCAGGACATCTACAAAACTGTTGCTGATAGGGCTTTCCCAGAAGGCATATTCTGAAATGTTCTCAGTCCAACCATCTCTGACTCAACAAAGAAAGGTGAACCTTTAGGAGATAAATACAAACATTGTCACCTCTGGGCATGGCACATCCACCAGCTTCTCCTGACACTCTAGTAAGGCAGCAATAACAGACATGGAGCTTGATTCAGCTACTGAAATCTCAGAGACCATTGTCAAGAACACTCCACATCCAAGGGAAGATGCTAGCCCACAAAGCAAGAACAGGACTACTTAAAAGCAACATAGAACCCAGCCCGGTCCCAGACTTGGGAGAACAAACAACTTGTTAGCCAAGGAGATGGAGTCAATATTCAGGCCAAGTGATCTCGTTTTGTTTTTTGTTTTTTTTTTCTTTTGGTTCCATGGGGTTTCTTCTCATCATAATGAGACAAGCAAACAAACTCCTCTCAACATGTTAGAGTTAAAACACTAAATGTACAAGACAAAGAAAGCATTTGAAAACTGCAAAAGAGAAGGGCCAGATCATAGAGAAAGGCATCAGAACAATGGATGACTTTTCCTTCCACAGTATAAAAACAAGAAGGGATAGTAGAAGTGCTGAAATATCACAATGGCCAACCCAGTCTAAAATACCCAGGAAAACCGTCTGTCATAATAGATAGTTTTCCTATATTCTATCTGACCACAATTGGGTAAAGGGAGACCTAAACAGTAAGAGAAACTGCAGAAAATATAAAAAAAATCATTTAGGTTGAACACACTACTGAATGATGTATATATCACTGCAGAAATCAAGAAAGAAGAAAGGGGCTGGAGAGATGGCTTAGCGGTTAAGAGCACCGACTGCTCTTCCAGAGGTCCTGAGTTCAATTCCCAGCAACCACATGGTGGCTCACAACCATCTGTAATGAGATCTGATGCCCTCTTCTGGTGTGTCTGTGGACAGCTACAGTGTACACACATACATACAATAAATCTTAAAAAAAAAAGAGTTCTTAGGGTTAAAAGATAATGAAAACACAAAGTATTGAATGTATAGGATGAGATAAAAGTAGTTCTAAGAAGGAAGTTTATAGCATTAAGGGCCTGTATTTCATCAGAGACACTTGCTCAACCATGTTCACTGCTGTTCTATTCATAATAGCCAGAAACTGGAAAAAAATGAAGTCATGAGATACACAGATAAATGGATGGAGGTATAAAAAACATCATTCTGAGTGAAGTAACCTAGACCTCAAAAGACAAATATGGTATATATTCACTTACATGTGGATGTTAGCTATTAAGTCTTCAAAAAGCATGATACAATCTATATAACCACAGAAGTGAGGTACAGAGTAAGGGATTGGAGAGAGTGTTAATCACCTTAGGATGGGGAAATAGGAGAGTTATGGATGAGTGGGTGGGCATAGTAGAACAGGATGATAAAATGGGGAAAGGGAGAGAAGATATGTAGGGAGGTAATACAGGAGGGACAACTAAAACTAAGGGACATTTAAGGGGCCATATGGAAATTTAATACAGTAGAAGTATATATATATGAAAATGATCTAAATAGAATCACCAAATAACCAGGAAGACACAGCCCTAACTAGATAGTTCTTGCCACCAAATGGAAGCCTCATTTGGTTATAGGTTACATCTAATCAAATGGTTGTCCAAAAGGTTCCCATGATCACAGCCAAACAACCCAAGCAGATGCCAAGGTTATTGGTAGTTTTCTACAAACTGATGGAAAAGCCCTACTGCTGAAGACAGTACCTATACAACTCACTGAACATAGAAAAGTCAAGTTGGTGCCTACATAGAACCTTCACTCCTGACTAGTGTTCATGATATTGAGAGGTATTTTACATTCTAGCAGAGGAGAAAGGCAAACACCAACCCTCCTACAAACTCTTTGATCTATAATGGTGATCCACCTGCAAGATACAGTGGTGCAAAGTTAACCCAAAGCTTGTGGGAGTAACCAACCAATATCTACTTGGATAGTTGGATTTAAGGCCCACTCAATGAGATGGAACTCATACCCAGTACTGCTGCAGTGGCCAAGACCCTGAGACTAGCTATGCCAGGAACCTTGGGGAAATCCAAGTACTTCCATTCTGTTAAAGGAACAATAATAAAATGACTTATATTGACATTCTGCGATGCTTGTAGATCAGTGCTTTGTTCAGTAATCCCCTCTCCTTAAGGTTTAGGGATTTATGCGAAGGAAAGGCAGAAAGATTTTAAGACTCAGAGGTTCTCAACGACTCCAAGGTGATAGTATCTTCTAGACACACAAGACTCAGACACACAAAATATAGAGAGACTGTTGTAGTATATACAAGGTCTGCACAGCCAGATGGGGTCCAGTGCTGAGAAGGGAAGTGGACATGAACTCTTATACCTAACTTACTATTCATCTCAAACTGACAAACAGTTGCAGAAGAAAAATTAGTTTTCACCAACAGTGGCTTACAGGCATACAAACTTACCCTTAAGGGCAGGCTCCAGGCCCAGCAGAAGATGGCCAAAACTAAATGAACTGTTTTTGGAAGCACTTTTTCTCATAATGCTTTGCCTGGGAGTTATTTTTTTCCTTACAGGCCAGGTCTTCTTCATATATATTATGATTTCTGGTGTTGTGTTTCTACAGGCTCTCTGTATGTGTGAACATGTATATCTATACACATTCCTTGCGCTTTTCTTTCGCTCTTTTTTTCTTGTAGTTTGCTTCATCCTACTCATGTTTGTTTGTTTTTATTTTATCTTATTTTATTATTTAAATGCTTATTAGGTTTTAATGAGAAAGAGAAAGAAATGGTATGGATTTGGGGAATCCATGGATATGGGGTTGGGGAGAATCTGGGAGGAGTTGGGGATTGGGAAACTGAAATCAGAATATAGTGCATGAAAAAAAATCTGTTTTCAATTTAAAAAATCAGTTTATCTGGTTTTATGTAAAGGTCATTGATCCACTTGGACTTGAGCTTTGTACAAGGATATAAGAATGAATTGATTTGCATTCTTCTACATGCTGACTGCCAGGTGAACCAGAACCATTTGTTGAAACTGCTGTTGTTTTTCTACTGGATGGAATTAGCTCCTTTGTCAAAGATCAAGTGACCATAGGTGTGTGGGTTTATTTTTGGGTCTTCAATTCTATTACATTGATTTACCTGCCTGTCTCTGTGCCAATAACATGCAGAGACACTGAAACTAATCGAAGAGAAAGTGGGGAAGACCCTCGAACACATAGACCCAGGGTAAAATTTCCTGAACAGAACACCAATGGCTTATACTCTAAGATCAAGAATAGACAAATGGGACCTGGTAAAATTACAAAGCATCTGTAAGGTAAAGGACACTATCAGTAGGACAACATGGCACCCTACAGATTGGGAAAAGATCTTTACCAATCCTACATCTGATAGAGCGCTTATATCCAAAATATACAGAGAACTCAAGAAGACAGACTCTAGAGAATCAAATAATCCTATCAAAATGGGTTACAGAGCTAAACAAAGAATTCTCGGCTGAGGAATATCAAATGGCTGAGAAGCACCTAAAGAAATGTTCAACATCCTTAGTCATCAGGAAAATGCAAATCAAAACAACACTGAGATACCACTGCATATCAGTCAAAATGGCTAAGATAAAAAATTCAGGTGGCAGAACATGCTGGCTACGATGTGAAGAAAGAGGAACACTCTTCCATTGTTGGTGGGATTGCAAGCTGGTATAACCACTCTGGAAATCATTCTGGAGATTCCTCAGAAAATTGGACATAGTGCTACCTGAGGATCCAGCTATATCACTCTTGGGCATATACCCAAATGATGCTCCAACACATAACAAGGACACATGCTCCACTATGTTCATAGCTTATTCCAGAAGCTGGAAACAACCCAGATGTCCCTTCAACAGAGGAATGGATACAGAAAATGTGGTACATTTATACAATGGAGTACTAAGTTATTAGAAACATTGACTTCATGTAATTCATAGGCAAATGGATGGGACTAGAAAATATCATCCTGAGTGAGACAACCCAGTCATAAAAGAACACATATGGTATGTACTCATTGATAAGTGCGTATTAGCTCAAAAGCTTGGAATACCAAAGAAAAAATTCAAAGACCATATGAAGCTTAAGAAGAGGGAAAACCAAAATGTAGATGCTTCAGTCTCCTTAGAAGGGGGAACAAAATACTCATGGGAGGAAATATAGGGGCAAAGGGTGGAGCAAGGTGTGAAGGAAAGGTCATCCAGAGACTGCCCCACTGGGGGGATTTATCCCATACGCAGCCACCAATCCCAGTAGCTATTGCTGATGCCAAGAAGTGCTTGCTGAAAAGAGCCTGATATGGCTGTCTCCCGAGAGGTTCTGCCAGAGCCTTCTGACCATAATGGAGGAGTTAGAGAAAGGAGTAAAGGAGCTGAAGGGGTTGCAACCCTATAGGAAGAACACCAATATCAACCAACCAGACCTCCCCCCAGAGCTTCCAGGGACTAAAACACCAACCAAAGAGGGTTCCATGGTTCCAGCCACATATGTAGCAGAGGATGGCACTGTCTGATATCAATAGGAGGAGAAGCCCTTGGTCCTGTGAAGGCTCATTTCCCCAGTGTAGGGGAATGCCAGGGTGTTGAGGTGAGAGTGGGTAGGCGGGAGCATCCTCATAGAAGAAGGGGGGATGGGGGATGAAAGAGGGGATAACATTTGAAATGTAAATACATAAAATATCCAATAAAAATAATGAGAAAAAATATCAGAGAGATCTCAAATGAACAGCCTGCTGATGATCCTTAAGAAACTGTATAAACAAGAACTAATCCCAAAAACAGTAAATAGAGGACACTGTATAAACAAGAACTAATCACAAAGGCAATAAATAGAGAAAAATAATAAAGATCAGGGCAGAAATTAATGAAATAGAAATAAAGAAAATAATAAAATGAATCAATAAAACAAAGGGTTTGTTTTTGAGAAGATAAACAAAATTGAAAAATGAGTAGCAAAATTAGGCCCAAATTAATAAAATTAGAGAATAAAAGTTAGAGATTACAATAAGCACTGATGATATTCTGAGAATAATAAGGGCATACTTTAAAATTATATATTCTATCAAGCTGAAAGTCTAAAAGAAATAAAGTTTTAGACATGAGTTCGAGAAATTTCTAGATACATATGGCCAACCAACAATAAATCAAGATGAAGTTAATGATTTAAATAGAATCATAATCTCTAATGAGATAGAAGCAGTAACTTCAAATCTAACGAAAAAGCCCAGGGCCTCTTCCAGTTTCAGTCTGTGACTGGACCTGACACTGTGCCACAGTTCTCTGTAGCCAAATACAGATGGGAGAGAGCTGGTCTCCCAGGAGTGCTGACACCCCTGACAGTACAGGTGAGATCACCACTTCTGCTCAAATACCTGGCCCAAGAGTGACCTGTCCAGAGTCCTCAGGACACAGGAACCGAAGAGCAATCTGGAACAGGATCTTTCTGGTTTCAGTGTGCAACTGGAACTGACCCTATGCAACAAAACTCTGTACCCAGATCCTACCAGGAGAGAGCTGATCTCCTAGGAGTACTGACACAATGAAGAGCAGAGGTGAGACAACCACTTCTGCTTAGAGAAACCTGCCAGGATACCTCAGGACACAGGGACTGAGACACAGTCTGGGACTGGATACTTCTGGTTTCCATCTGTGCCCAGAGCTGACCCTGTGCTAAAGCTCTTGGTACCCAAATCCCATGGAGAGAGCTAGTCTCCCAGGAGTGCTGACACACAAGCATACAGGGTTGTCAAGCCACTGTCAGAGACAGCAAGATCAGCCAACACCAGAGGTAACCAGATGGTGAGAGGCAAGTGCAACAACATAAGCAACAGAAACAAAGCCACTTGGCATCATCAGAAAGAACCCAGTTCTCCCACCACAGCAAGTCTCGGATACCTTAATGCATCAGAAAAGCAAAACTCTGATTAAAAAAACACACACCTCATGATGATGTCAGAGAACTTTAAGAAGGACATAAAATAACTCCCAAAAAGAAAAACATGAGAACACAGGTAAACAGGTAGAAGCCCTTAAAGAGGAAACAAACATTCCCTTAAAGAATTACAGGAAAACACAATGAAACAGGGGAAGGAATTGAACAAAACCATCCAGGATCTAAAAGTAGAAATAGAAACAATAAAGAAATCACAAAGGGAGACAACCCCGGAATAGAAAACCTAGGAAAGAGATCAGGCGCCATACACCCAAACATCACCAACAGAATACAAGAAATAGAAGAGAAAATTTCAGTTGCAGAAGATGTCATAGAAAACATTGACAAAATAGTAAAAGAAAATGCAAAACACAAAAAGATCCTAATCCAAAACATCCAGGAAATCTAGGGCACAATGAGAAGATCAAATCAAAGGATGATAGGTATAGGAGAGAGCAAAGATTTGCAGCATAAAGAGCCAGTAAATGTCTTCAACAAAATATAGAAGAAAACTTCTGTAACCTAAAGAAAGAGATTGGCAAGAACATGCAAGAAGCCTACAGAACTTCAAAAAAGAACTCCAGAAAAGAAATTCCTCCCATCACATAATAGTTAGAACACCAAATGTACAAACAAAGAAAGACTATTAAAGCAGTAAATGTCAAGTAATATATAAAGGAAGACCTATCAGAATTACACCAAACTTCTCATCAAAGACCATGAAAGCCAGAAGATCCTGGGCAGATGTCATACAGACCATAAGAGAACACAAATGCCAAGGCTACTATATCCAGCAAAACTCTCAATTAACATAGATGGAGAAACCAAGCTATTACATGACATTAAAAGAACTCCTGGGGGAGTCACCATCACTGACCTCAAGCTGGATTACAGAGCAATAGTGATAAAAACTGTATGGTATTGGTACAGAGACAGGCAGGTAGATCAATGGAATAGAATCGAAGACCCAGAAATAAACCCACACACCTATGGCCACTTGATCTTTGACAAAGGAACTAAAACCATCCAGTGGAAAAACAACAGCATTTTCACCAAATGGTGATGGTTCAACTGAAGGTCAGCATGTAGAAGAATGCAAATCGACCCATTGTTATTGCCCTGTATAAAGCTAAATCCAAGTGAATCAAGGACCTTCACATAAAACCAGATACACTCAAACTAATAGAAGAAAAAGTGGGGAAGAGCCTTGAACACATGTGCACTGGGGAAAATTTCCTGAATGCGTTAAAGATTTAGACTTAACAAATGGGACTTCATAAAATTGCAAAGCTTCTGTAAGGCAAAGGACACTGTCATAGGACAAAATGGCAACCAACAGATTGGGAAAAGATATTTACTGATCCTACATCTGATATAGGGCAAATATCCAATTTATACAAAGAACTCAAGAAGTTATACTCCAGAGATTCAAATAACCCTATATAAAATGGGGTTCAGAGCTAAACAACAAATTCTCAAATGAGAAATATGGAATGACTGAGAAGCACCTAAAAATGTTCATTCTCCTTAGTCATCAGGGAAATGAAAATCAAACCAACCCTGAGATTCTACCTCAAACCAACCAGAATGTCTAAGATCAAAAACTCAGGCGATAACAGATGCTGGTGAGGATGTGGAGAAAGGAACATTCCTCCCTTTTTGGTGGGATTGCAAACTGGTACAACCACGCTGGAAATCATTCTGGAGGTTCCTCAGAGAACTGGGCATAGTATTATTTGAGGACTCAGCTATACCACTCCTGGGCATATACCCAAAAGATACTCCAACATACAACAAAGAAACATGCTCCACTATGTTCATAGCAGCCTTATTTATAATAGCCAGAAGCTGGAAAGAACCCAGATGCCCTTCAACAGAGGAATGGATACAGAAAATGTGGTACATCTACACAACGGATTATTACTCAGCTATTTAAAAAAAATGACTTCATGAAATTCATAGGCAAATGGATGGAACTAGAAAATATCATCCTGATGAGGTAACCAAATCATAAAAATACACACATGGTATGCACTCACTGAAAAGTGGATATTAGCCCAAAAGCTCTGATTACCCAAGACACTATCCACAGATCACATGAAGCTCAAGAAGATGGACAAATGAAGTGTTGATGCTTCAGTGCTTCTTAGTAGGGGGAACAAAATTATTCATAGGGGGAAATATGGAGACAAAGTTTGGAGCAGATCAGATAGTGCCTCACCTGGGGATCCATCCCATATATGTACAGCTGCAAACCCAGACATTATTTTTTTTCTATTTTTTTCTTTCTTCTTTTTTTTTTCAATTAACTTGAGTATTTCTTATTTACATTTCGAGTGTTATTCCCTTTCCCAGTTTCCGGGCAAACATCCCCCTAATCCCTCCCCCTCCCCTTCCTCCCCCTATTGCCGCCCTCCCCCCAACAATCTAGTTCACTGGGGGTTCAGTCTTAGCAGGACCCAGGGCTTCTCCCTTCCACTGGTGCTCTTACTAGGATATTCATTGCTACCTATGAGGTCAGAGTCCAGGGTCAGTCCATGTATAGTCTTTAGGTAGTGGCTTAGTCCCTGGAAGCTCTGGTTGCTTGGCATTGTTGTACATATGGGGTCTCGAGCCCCTTCAAGCTCTTCCAGTTCTTTCTCTGATTCCTTCAACGGGGGTTCTATTCTCAGTTCAGTGGTTTGTTGCAGGCATTCGCCTCTGTATTTGCTGTATTCTGGCTGTGTCTCTCAGGAGAGATCTACATCCGGCTCCTGTCAGCCTGCACTTCTTTGCCTCATCCATCTTGTCTAATTGTATGGCTGTATATGTATGGGCCACATGTCGGGCAGGCTCTGAATGGGTGTTCCTTCAGTCTCTGTTTTAATCTTTGCCTCTCTATTCCCTGCCAAGGGTATTCTTGTTCCCCTTTTAAAGAAGGAGTGAAGCATTCACATTTTGATCATCCGTCTTGAGTTTCATTTATTCTAGGCATCTAGGGTAATTCAAGCATTTGGGCTAATGGCCACTTACCAATGAGTGCATACCATGTGTGTTTTTCTGTGATTGGGTTACCTCACTCAGGATGATATTTTACAGTTCCAACCATTTGCCTACGAATTTCATAAAGTCATTGTTTTTGATAGCTGAGTAATATACCATTGTGTAGATGTACCACATTTTCTGTATCCATTCCTCTGTTGAAGGGCATCTGGGTTCTTTCCAGCTTCTGGCTATTATAAATAAGGCTGCGATGAACATAGTGGAGCACGTGTCTTTTTTATATGTTGGGGCATCTTTTGGGTATATGCCCAAGAGAGGTATAGCTGGATCCTCAGGCAGTTCAATGTCCAATTTTCTGAGGAACCTCCAGACTGATTTCCAGAATGGTTGTACCAGTCTGCAATCCCACCAACAATGGAGGAGTGTTCCTCTTTCTCCACATCCTCTCCAGCATCTGCTGTCATCTGAGTTTTTGTTCTTAGCCATTCTGACTGGTTTGAGGTGAAATCTCAGGGTTGTTTTGATTTGCATTTCCCTTATAACTAAAGATGTTGAACATTTCTTTAGGTGTTTCTCAGCCATTTGGAATTCCTCAGCTGTGAATTCTTTGTTTATCTCTGAACCCCATTTTTTAATAGGGTTATTTGTCTCCCTGCGGTCTAACTTCTTGAGTTCTTTGTATATTTTGGATATAAGGCCTCTATCTGTTGTAGGATTGGTAAAGATATTTTCCCAATCTGTTGGTGGCTATTTTGTCCTAAGCACAGTGTCCTTTGCCTTACAGAAGCTTTGCAGTTTTATGAGATCCCATTTGTCCATTCTTGATGTTAGAGCATAAGCCATTGGTGTTTTGTTCAGGAAATTTTTTCCAGTGCCCATGTGTTCCAGATGCTTCCCTAGTTTTCCTTCTATTAGTTTGAGTGTATCTGGTTTGATGTGGAGGTCCTTGATCCACTTGGACCTAAGCTTTGTACAGGGTGATAAGCATGGATCGATCTGCATTCTTCTACATGTTGACCTCCAGTTGAACCATCACCATTTGCTGAAAATGCTATCTTTTTTCCATTGGATGGTTTTGGCTCCTTTGTCAAAAATCAAGTGCCCATAGGTGTGTGGGTTCATTTCTGGGTCTTCAATTCTGTTCCATTGGTCTATCTGTCTGTCTCTGTACCAATACCACGCAGTTTTTATCACTATTGCTCTGTAATATTGCTTGAGTTCAGGGATAGTGATTTCCCCCTGAAGTCCTTTTATTGTTGAGAATAGTTTTAGCTATCCTCGGTTTTTTGTTATTCCAGATGAATTTGCAAATTGTTCTGTCTAGCTCTTTGAAGAATTGGATTGGTATTTTGATGGGGATTGCACTGAATCTGTATATCGCTTTTGGTAAAATGGCCATTGTTACTATATTAATCCTGCCAATCCATGAGCATGGGAGATCTTTCCATCTTCTGAGGTCTTCTTCAATTTCTTTCTTCAGAGTCTTGAAGTTCTTATTGTACAAATCTTTTACTTGCTTGGTTAAAGTCACACCGAGGTACTTTATATTATTTGTGTCTATTATGAAGGGTGTCGTTTCCCTAATTTCTTTCTCGGCTTGTTTCTCTTTTGTGTAGAGGAAGGCTACTGATTTATTTGAGTTAATTTTATACCCAGCCACTTTGCTGAATTTGTTTATCAGCTTTAGTAGTTCTCTGGTGGAACTTTTGGCATCACTTAAATATACTGTCATATCATCTGCAAATAGTGATATTTTGACTTCTTCCTTTACGATCCGTGTCCCCTTGACCTCCTTTTGTTGTCTGATTGCTCTGGCTAGAACTTCAAGAACTATATTGAATAAGTAGGGAGAGAGTGGGCAGCCTTATCTAGTCCCTGATTTTAGTGGGATTGCTTCAAGTTTCTCTCCATTTTGTCTAATATTAGCAACTGGTTTGCTGTATATGGCTTTTACTATGTTTAGGTATGGGCCTTGAATTCCAATTCTTTCCAGGACTTTTTATCATGAAGGGGTGTTGAATTTTGTCAAATGCTTTCTCAGCATCTAATGAAATAATCATGTGGTTTTGTTCTTTCAGTTTGTTTATATAATGGATCACATTGATGGTTTTCCGTATATTAAACCATCCCTGCATGCCTGGGATGAAGCCTACTTGATCATGGTGGATGATTGTTTTGATGTGCTCTTGGATTCGGTTTGCCAGAATTTCATTGAGTATTTTTGCGTCGATATTCATAAGGGAAATTGGTCTGAAGTTCTCTTTCTTTGTTGGGTCTTTGTGTGGTTTAGGTATAAGAGTAATTGTGGCTTCATAGGAGGAATTCGGTAGTGCTCCATCTGTTTCAATTTTGTGGAATAGTTTGGATAGTATTGGTATGAGGTCTTCTATGACGGTCTGATAGAATTCTGCATTAAACCCGTCTGGACCTGGGCTCTTTTTGATCGGGAGAACTTTAATGATTGCTTCCATTTCCTTAGGAGTTATGGGGTTGTTTAACTGGTTTATTTGTTCCTGATTTAACTTCGGTACCTGGTATCTGTCTAGGAAATTGTCCATTTTCTGCAGATTTTCAAGTTTTGTTGAATATAGGCTTTTATAGT
Source organism: Rattus norvegicus (assembly GCF_021556685.1). NCBI lineage: Eukaryota > Metazoa > Chordata > Mammalia > Rodentia > Muridae > Rattus > Rattus norvegicus. The sequence goes on from NC_141554.1 coordinate 25,567,627, forward strand.
AAGATCTGATGATTTTTTGAATTTCCTCTGAATCTGTAGTTATGTCTCCCTTTTCATTTCTGATTTTGTTAATTTGGACGCACTCTCTGTGTCCTCTCCTTACTCTGGCTAAGGGTTTATCTATCTTGTTGATTTTCTCAAAGAACCAACTTTTGGTTCTGTTGATTCTTTCTATGGTCCTTTTTGTTTCTACTTGGTTGATTTTAGCTCTGAGTTTGATTATTTCCTGCCTTCTACGCCTCCTGGGTGTATTTGCTTCTTTTTGTTCTAGAGCTTTTAGGTGTGCTGTCAAGCTGCTGACATATGCTCTTTCCTGTTTCTTTCTGCAGGCACTCAGCGCTATGAGTTTTCCTCTTAGCACAGCTTTCATTGTGTCCCATAAGTTTGGGTATGTTGTACCTTCATTTTCATTAAATTCTAAAAAGTCTTTAATTTCCTTCTTTATTTCTTCCTTGACCAGGTTATCGCTGAGTAGAGCATTGTTCAACTTCCACATATATGTGGGCATTCTTCCCTTATTATTATTGAAGACCAGTTTTAGGCCGTGGTGGTCCGATAGCACGCATGGGATTACTTCTATCTTTCTGTACCTGTTGAGGCCCGTTTTTTGACCAATTATACGGTCAATTTTGGAGAAAGTACCATGAGGAGCTGAGAAGAAGGTATATCCTTTTGCTTTAGGATAGAATGTTCTATAAATATCCGTTAAGTCCATTTGGCTCATGACTTCTCTTAGTCTGTCGACATCACTGTTTAATTTCTGTTTCCATGATCTGTCCATTGATGAGAGTGGGGTGTTGAAGTCTCCCACTATTATTGTGTGAGGTGCAATGTGTGTTTTGAGCTTTAGTAAGGTTTCTTTTACGTATGTAGGTGCCCTTGTATTTGGGGCATAGATATTTAGGATTGAGAGTTCATCTTGGTGGATTTTTCCTTTGATGAATATGAAGTGTCCTTCCTTATCTTTTTTGATGACTTTTAGTTGGAAATTGATTTTATGTGATATTAGAATGGCTACTCCAGCTTGCTTCTTCTGACCATTTGCTTGGAAAGTTGTTTTCCAGCCTTTCACTCTGAGGTAGTGTCTGTCTTTGTCTCTGAGGTGTGTTTCCTGTAGGCAGCAGAATGCAGGGTCCTCGTTGCGTATCCAGTTTGTTAATCTATGTCTTTTTATTGGGGAGTTGAGGCCATTGATGTTGAGAGATATTAAGGAATAGTGATTATTGCTTCCTGTTATATTCATATTTGGATATGAGGTTATGTTTGTGTGCTTTTCTTCTCTTTATTTTGTTCCCAAGATGATTAGTTTCTTGCTTCTTCTAGGGTATAGCTTGCCTCCTTATGTTGGGCTTTACCATTTATTATCCTTTGTAGCGCTGGATTTGTAGAAAGATATTATGTAAATTTGGTTTTGTCATGCAATATCTTGGTTTCTCCATCTATGTTAATTTAAAGTTTTGCAGGATACAGTAACCTGGGCTGGCATTTGTGTTCTCTTAGGATCTGTATGACATCTGTCCAGGATCTTCTGGCTTTCATAGTTTCTGGCGAAAAGTCTTGTGTGATTCTTATAGGTCTGCCTTTATATGTTACTTGACCTTTTTCCCTTACTGCTTTTAATATTCTTTCTTTGTTTTATGCATTTGGTGTTTTGACTATTATGTGACGGGGGGGGGTGTTTCTTTTCTGGTCCAATCTATTTGGAGTTCTGTAGGCTTCTTGTATGCCTATGGGTATCTCTTTTTTTAGGTAAGGGAAGTTTTCTTCTATGATTTTGTTGAAGATATTTACTGGTCCTTTGAGCTGGGAGTGTTTACTCTCTTCTATACCTATTATCCTTACTTTTGATTTTCTCATTGAGTACTGGATTTCCTGTATGTTTTGGACCAGTAGCTTTTTCCGCTTTACATTATCTTTGACAGTTGAGTCAATGATTTCTATAGAACCTTCTGCTCCTGTGATTCTCTCTTCCATCTCTTGTATTTTGTTGGTGAAGCTCATATCTACAGCTCCTTGTCTCTTCTTTTGGTTTTCTATATCCAGGGTTGTTTCCATGTGTTCTTTCTTGATTGCTTCTATTTCCATTTTTAATTCCTTCAACTGTTTGATTGTGTTTTCCTGGAATTCTTTCAGTGATTTTTGTGACTCCTCTCTATGGACTTCTACTTGTTTATTTATGTTTTCCTGGAATTCTTTCAGGGGTTTTTTGCGATTCTGCTCTGTAGGCTTCTACTTGTTCTCTAAGGGAGTTCTTCACGTCTGTTTTGAAGTCCTCCAGCATCATGATCAAATATGATTTTGAAACTAGATCTTGCTTTTCTGGTGTGTTTGGATATTCAGTTTTTGCTTTGGTGGGAGAATTGGGCTCCGCCGATGCCATGTAGTCTTGGTTTCTGTTCCTTGGGTTCCTGCGCTTGCCTGTTGCCATCAGATTATCTCTGGTGTTACTTTGTTCTGCTCTTTCTGACAGTGGCTAGACTGTCCTATAAGCCTGTGTGTTAGGTGTGCTGTAGACCTGTTTTCCTGTTTTCTTTCAGGCAGTTATGGGGACAGAGTGTTCTGCTTTCGGGCGTGTAGTTTTTCCTTTCTACAGGTCTTCAGCTGTTCCTGTGGGCCTGTGTCTTGAGCTCACCAGGCAGGTCACTTGCAGCAGAAAAGTTGGTCTTACCTGTGCTTCCGAGGCTCAAGTTTGCTCGTGGGGTGCTGCCTACGAGCTCTCCCCGGCGGCAGCAACCAGGAAGATCTGTGCCGCCCTTTCCGGCAGCCTCCGTGCAGCAGGGTTCCAGATGGCGTTTGGTGTTTTCCTCTGGCGTCAGAGATGTGTGCAGAATGCAGTCTCTTCTGGTTTCCCAGGAGTGTCTGGCTCTCTGAAGGTTTAGCTCTCCCTCCCACGGGATTTGGGTGCAGAGAACTCCAGACATCATTTTTGATGCCAAGAAGTGCAAGCTGACAGGAGCCTAGTATAGTTGTCTCCTGAGAGGCTCTGCCAGAGTATTAAAAATAAAGAAGCAGATGCGGGGTTGGGGATTTAGCTCAGTGGTAGAGCACTTGCCTAGCAAGTGCAAGGCCCTGGGTTCGGTCCTCAGCTCCAGAAAAAAATGAAAAAAAAAAAGAAAAACAAAAAGAAAAATAAAGAAGCAGATGCTTGTAGTCAACCATTGCACTGAGAACAGGGTCCCCACTGGAGGAGATAGAGAAAGGATTGAAGGATCTGAGGGGGTTTGCAACCCCATAAGAACAACAATACTTGATCCACTTGGACTTAAGCCTTGTACAGGGTGATAAGCATGGATCAATTTGCATTCTTCTACATGTTGACTTCCAGTTGAACCAGCACCATTTGCTGAAAATGCTATCTTTTTTCCATTGGATGGTTTTGTCTCCTTTGTCAAAAATCAGGTGCCCATAGGTGTGTGGGTTCATTTCTGGGTCTTCAATTCTGTTCCATTGGTCTATCTGTCTGTCTCTGTACCAATACCATGCAGTTTTTATCACTATTGCTCTGTAATATTGCTTGAGTTCAGGGATAGTGATTCCCTCTGAAGTCCATTTATTGTTGAGAATAGTTTTAGCTATCCTGGGTTTTTTGTTATTCCAGATGAATTTGCAAATTGTTCTGTCTAACTCTTTGAAGAATTGGATTGGTATTTTGATGGGGATTGCATTGAATCTGTAGATTGCTTTTGGTAAAATGGCCATTTTTACTATATTAATCCTGCCAATCCATGAGCATGGGAGATCTTTCCATCTTCTGAGGTCTTCTTCAATTTCTTTCTTCAGAGACTTTAAGTTCTTATTGTACAGATCTTTTACTTGCTTGGTTAAAGTCACACCGAGGTACTTTATATTGTTTGGGTCTATTATGAAGGGTGTCGTTTCCCTAATTTCTTTCTCGGCTTGTTTCTCTTTTGTGTAGAGGAAGGCAACTGATTTATTTGAGTTAATTTTATACCCAGCCACTTTGCTGAAGTTGTTTATCAGCTTTAGTAGTTCTCTGGTGGAACTTTTGGGATCACTTAAATATACTATCATGTCATCTGCAAATAGTGATATTTTGACCTCTTCTTTTCCGATCTGTATCCCCTTGATCTCCTTTTGTTGTCTGATTGCTCTGGCTAGAACTTCAAGAACTATATTGAATAAGTAGGGAGAGAGTGGGCAGCCTTGTCTAGTCCCTGATTTCAGTGGGATTGCTTCAAGTTTCTCTCCATTTAGTTTAATGTTAGCAACTGGTTTGCTGTATATGGCTTTTACTATGTTTAGGTATGGGCCTTGAATTCCTATTCTTTCCAGGACTTTTATCATGAAGGGGTGTTGAATTTTGTCAAATGCTTTCTCAGCATCTAATGAAATGATCATGTGGTTCTGTTCTTTCAGTTTGTTTATATAATGGATCACGTTGATGGTTTTCCGTATATTAAACCATCCCTGCATGCCTGGGATGAAGTCTACTTGATCATGGTGGATGATTGTTTTGATGTGCTCTTGAATTCGGTTTGCCAGAATTTTATTGAGTATTTTTGCGTCGATATTCATAAGGGAAATTGGTCTTAAGTTCTCTTTCTTTGTTGTGTCTTTGTGTGGTTTAGGTATAAGAGTAATTGTGGCTTCGTAGAAGGAATTCGGTAGGGCTCCATCTGTTTCAATTTTGTGGAATAGTTTGGATAATATTGGTATGAGGTCTTCTATGAAGGTTTGATAGAATTCTGCACTAAACCCGTCTGGACCTGGGCTCTTTTTGGTTGGGAGACCTTTAATGACTGCTTCTATTTCCTTAGGAGTTATGGGGTTGTTTGGAATAACATTCGAAATGTAAATAAGAAATACTCAAGTTAAGTACAACAATACTAACTAGCCAGAGCTCCTAGGGGACTAAACCACTATCCTAAGATTCACATTGACAGACCCATGGCTCCAGGTGCATATGTAGCAAAGGATGGCCTTGTTGGGCACCAATGGCAAAAAAAGCCCTTGGTCCTGCCAAGTTTTGATACCCCAGTGTAGGGGAATGTCAGGGGGTGAGGTGGGAAGGGGTGAATGTGTTGGGGATCACCCTTATAGAAGAAGGGAGTCGAGTAAGGGGATAACATTTGAAATGTAAATTAAAAAAATCCAATAAAAATGACATCAGACTGTAATTATGTACAGAGGTAAATAAAGAATTCTTAACTGAGGAATCTTGAATGGATGATAAGTACCTAAAAATGTTCAACTTCCTTAGTCATCAGGGAAATGCAAATCAGAACAATTCTGATATACCACCTCATACCAGTCAGAATAACTATGATAAAAAACTAAGGTGATAGAAGATACTGGGAGGATTTGGAGAAAGAGGAATACTCCTCCATTGTTGGTGGGACTGCAAACTGGTACAACCACTCTGGAAATCAGTCTGTGGTTCTTGGACATAGTACTACCTGAGGACTCAGCTATACCACTCTTGGACATATTATCCAAATGATATTCTAACATACAACAAAGACACATGTTCCACTTTGCTAATAGCAGCCTTATTTTTAATTGCCAGAAGCTGGAAAGAACCCAGATGTCTTTTAACAGAGGAATGGATACAGAAAATGTGGTACATCTACACAATGGAACACTACTCAGCTACTACTCAGAGAATTAGTGTCTAGAATATGCAAGGAACTGGAAAAAAATTAAACACCAAAAGAGCCAAGTAAAATTGGGCTATGGAACTGAGCAGAGGACCCTCAGAAGAAGAAAATAAAATCACTTAAAAGTATATGTATAAAAGAGACATTTAAAAGTATGTCCCCAGCCTTAGCCAGCTATCAGGGATATGAAAATTACAGCTATTTTGAGACTTCATCTTACCAAAGTCCGATGAGTAACAATAAGAAAGCAAAAGACAACAAATACTTGTGAAATTGTGGAAACAGAGAATCTTCTTGTGTTGTTGGTGGGAGTGCAAATTGGTGCACACTTTTAAAATTGTTACGGCAGTATTTCGTAGAACTAGAGCTATGTCTGCAGTATGATTGAACTCAAATACTTAGGCCCCAAAGGGGTCTACATCCTGCTACTAAACATATGTTCATCCATGTTCATAGCTGCTCTACTCACAGTAAAAGGAACAATTATTCAGCAGAAAGGATAAGTGAGATCATGAAATTTGCAAAAGAATATATATGAAGCTGAAAAAACATTACATTAAAATGATCCCAGTAAGACAAATCCTGCATCCTCTTTCTCATACATGGAACCTAGATTTGAATTTTTACATAGTTACATTTGCGTGGGGTTGAGTGTATGTAGATCCCAGTAAAGCAGAAATTATATACAGCAAACACAAGTAATAGATGAGGATCATATATAAATGAGTTTAGATTTTTAATGTTGTTCCTTGTGTATTACCCAGTTATTTTACTTGTGTGTCTTCAAATAGAAGACTTTTGCTTGAAGTCACACACGCATGATACATATAATACTGCCTTGTATATTGAAGAAAGCGGTTGAAACCCTTATCCAATATCTATATCAATAAGAAAACTGATATTCAAAACTTAGTGAACTTATGACTATGATCCTTTACTAAAGTTGAGCAAGATGAATATAAATTGTGACCCTCAAACATATAAAAGGGTAAAAATAAATAACAGTATTTAAGAAGACTTAAATATTAAAATTACCTACACAATATTAAGTACTGATACCAAACTCTTTGTTTTCTTTTCCTGTTTCTCTTTCCATATCAGTAATACCTGTCCCCTTAGGGTTCTTCTGACTTTCTGTTTGACTGTCCTCACCAAGTAATGCTGCCAGCTGCAGTCTCTGTTGTTCACAGTCTTACTAGAAGCACCAATGAAATTAGAAGTGGGTTATGTATAGACACCTATAAAATCTTGAACTTTGGCATGCCTATGGACTCAGGTGCAGATGCAATTCAGTGCTTCGGCTTTGCTCTGGGCCTAGCTTTAACATGTTTCACAGTGCCATTGTATTGTGGTGGCGTTTCTGCTAAGGCTTTGGTCACACATTTTTTTTAAACAATTGATTTTGTTATTTTACTGATGGGCCATTGGTCCCAGAAAAAGACATATTTTAGTGTACTGGCATCATTTGCTTGCTTGTAGAGTCTATATTTCTTTCTGAGTCACATCCCTAACTTCTGTGGCACCTCAGATGAGCTCTTCTTTAGCACAAGTGCCCATCTTCAAAATGATGTGTAACTTCATGGTTTGTAACTAATTTTCTTACATATGACGATGCTGGGAAATCTTAGGAATTTTTTTTCTTGCTGTTTTTTAAAAAATTTTTTTATTAACTTGAGTATTTCTTATTTACATTTCGAGTGTTATTCCCTTTCCCGGTTTCCGGGCAAACATCCCCCTAATCCCTCCCCCTCCCCTCCCTTATGGGTGTTCCCCTCCCCATCCTCCCCCCATTGCTGCCCTCCCCCCAACAATCTAGTTCACTGGGGGTTCAGTCTTAGCAGGACCCAGGGCTTCCCCTTCCACTGGTGCTCTTACTAGGATATTCATTGCTACCTATGAGGTCAGAGTCCAGGGTCAGTCCATGTATAGTCTTTAGGTAGTGGCTTAGTCCCTGGAAGCTCTGGTTGCTTGGCATTGTTGTACATATGGGGTCTCGAGCCCCTTCAAGCTCTTCCAGTTCTTTCTCTGATTCCTTCAACAGGGGTCCTATTCTCAGTTCAGTGGTTTGCTGCTGGCATTCGCCTATGTATTTGCTGTATTCTGGTTGTGTCTCTCAGGAGCGATCTACATCCGGTTCCTGTCAGCCTGCCCTTCTTTGCTTCATCCATCTTGTCTAATTGTATGGCTGTATATGTATGGGCCACATGTGGGGCAGGCTCTGAATGGGTGTTCCTTCTGTGTCTGTTTTAATCTTTGCCTCTCTATTCCCTGCCAAGGGTATTCTTGTTCCCCTTTTAAAGAAGGAGTGAAGCATTCACATTTTGATCATCCATCTTGAGTTTATTGTGTTCTATGCATCTAGGGTAATTCAAGCATTTGGGCTAATAGCCACTTATCAATGAGTGCAAACCATGTGTGTTTTTCTGTGATTGGGTTACCTCACTCAGGATGATATTTTCCAGTTCCAACCATTTGCCTACGAATTTCATAAACTCGTTGTTTTTGATAGCTGAGTAATATTCCATTGTGTAGATGTACCACATTTTCTGTATCCATTCCTCTGTTGAAGGGCATCTGGGTTCTTTCCAGCTTCTGGCTATTATAAATAAGGCTGCTATTTAATCACTTCCAAGTCTTTAAATTTTTTGTTTCTGAGAGATATGTAAGGCCCGTGAGAGCTAGGGAGCTGTGCAGTTCTGGATCATTCTGAGCTTAGAGAAACTTTGGCAGTGCTTACAGCCATGATCAGGGAATTCAAAATGTTGGAGAATTGGATGGTGAAAGTTTCTGATTCCTTTAAGATACTCCAGGCCCTCAATACATTTTTGTCCTCTGTCCTTTGATGTGCAGAGGGCTTTCCAAAGTGTCTGGCCCCTCACACAGTTCATGCTTTTAAGATAATACATGACTTTGAAGCACCTGGTATCTCTGAGATGTTTAATGTTTTCCACGAATTCCATATTTTTGAGAGTTTAATATGCTCAGTGGTACTTGGCTCCTGAGAGGAACAGGTCGCATTCAACGTGCTTGAAGTTTCAGATTGTGGAGTCCATTGAAGTTACATGGGCCTTAATGGTGCTGGGAGACTTTAAGGTTCTTGTGACCCAAAGCTGCTCAAATGTTCTGAAATACTGGAGGCCTCACAGGTCCTAGAAATCCTTGAGGATTTCAATGTGGGGGATCCTTTGATGTGAATTAAATGTTCAAGGTGGGTGAGATCTCAGAAGTGCTGAGATCCAGGCATACCTAAGCAGCTAAGCATAAGCTAGGGTCACTTGTATACTTAGATACTAGGATATGCCTGGGTCTCTTGAAATAGTGTCATCTGTGGGTGTGTATGCACCACAGGAAGTGCTTGGGATCTCCCATTTGCTCCAGCCTTGCAAAGTGTATAGAGTGTCTGAAGGATTTAGGTGGGTTTTAAGTCTCTAGTATGTTCTGGCTCTATAGAATACCATGGCTACTGGGGGTATAGAAGAAGACTCCCCAAGTGTTGACTCCCTGCATGATCCCTATCAGTTGTTAAGGCCTACCAGGTGCTAGGGCTGTACTAGGACTTCTGGATCAGTGCTGGATGCTCAGGCTTCCCCAAATCCTCACATCCAGTGAAGTACTGGATTCCTGCTGCATGCTGGAGACCTGTCAGGTGACTGCATCTATGTAGTAAGTTAGGGTTCCCTAAGTGCTTGGTCTCTGAAAGGTTGTGGGACTTTCTCAAGATGGTTGAACCCATAAAGGAGGTGCTCAATCCTCGTGAAGAACTCAGTGCCCACATGCTAAGGATGACACCTGAAGGTGTTGGGGAAAAATTATTTAAATACTAGGTAACTCCAGGTTCAGGTTGTTTGACATTTCCAAACTACTTGAGGCCCTAAAGGTCCCAAAAGCTTCTGAGCCAGGTGAAGACACCATTAGAACACGAGTGTGTGTGTGTGTGTGTGTGTGTGTGTGTGTGTGTGTGTGTGTGTGATTTTCAATAAGGGTCACCATTTTATTCTTGTAGTTTGTATCCAGTACTAGGCTGGGAAAAGGAGGTGGAATTCACACTCAGATCAGAAGTGGGTGTGTAGAGGTTGCAGCAGATTGAAAGGCAGAGGGAAACAGTGTGGCATGGTGGATAATAAAACAGCCTCAGTAACTTGTCTCTTTAGCATTGATGTCTCTACAAATTCTACCAGCACCCTCTGTCACTATGCTGCTACAGCTAAGCCTGCTACTAAAACCATCTCCACAGCAGATACCAACAAGGTCTCTGTCACTGGCAAGAAGATACCACATTCGTCCTACGTGTGATTGTCTCACAGCAGTTTCTCTGCTAAGGGCACTTGCCTTGAGCCCTCCTGATTTCCTTCCTGGCAGCCTACATCCCACAACTCTGCTGGAAAGAACTTGCCCCGCCCCACTTCTCCCACTGCAGATCTGGCTCTCATAGAGGATGTGTGGGCAGTTTTCATTTACCAGCTTCCCTTGGCAAGCAGAGAGAGAGTGGGAGGTTGGCAGGCAAAGAAGAGTCTAGGGAAAAGAGTAGGGGAGGTAGACTCAACAAGAGGGAAAGGAATGGTGACCAATCTTCATTTTATATTTTTTTCTCCTTAGGTTTTGGCAAGCAGAGGCCCTTCCAGTCTCACCAAAGGCGGGCTGATGGGGTGGGGGAGGGGCGCGGCGGGGCAGAGTCTTGCAAGAGGTCAGCTGACCCCAGCCCTCCTTGGCTGTCTTGGCTTACACAGCACATTCACCCTCCCGCCTGGTTTTCTGAAGGCGTTTATGTGTGGCTAATTAATTCGTGGGCCCATCAGGGACCCGAAGAATAGACTTAATGACCAAAGCGGTGGGTGAGGGGAGGAGGTGGGAGTGCAAAGGCAGCTAGCAGTGCGCAGGAGACGCAGAGCCTGTACACTGCTACGTGTTCGCCTGGTCAATTAAGCGGGGGCAGTGAGAAGATCAGACTTAGATTTGCGCAGCCTCACGGAGGCCAGAGTACTTCCTGGCAGGCCACAGAGGAAGCAATTAGAATAAGAAGCAGCTGGATGAAAGTGAGCTGTTGCCATGGGGACTGAGAGACAGAAAGGCATTTGAAGGGAGACCACTGGCAGGCTTCAGACAATGGGTGGGAATGGGGAGCAGAGAGATGGGATGGTGCAGTTGGATCCTGGGTTTCTAGGCCGGCCAGCCAGCATACCTGCCTCGACCCGCTTCCCTCGGTGCACACTCTGAACTTTGTCCACTCCTTCTCTCTGCTCAAATTCCTCTGCCTGAAATGCCTTCCCTCCATCCTCCACTCTCTAAGTACCACCTGCTTCTCCCAGGCATCTTCCTCGCTGAAGTTTCTTTCCTTCTGGCCTGCCCCAAAGAGTAATGAGTCAGTCAGTTCCTACTCCCCCAAGGGAGGCCCCATAGCTAGGCACGCTGCTTTTCTTGTGTCATTTGAAGCGTGAACTTGCTCAGCTCCTTCACCTCTCTGAGCCTGGCTTCCCCCCTTTAAAGTGGATGTAACTCAAGCACTGGCTTCAGAGAGTTGTGCGAATTCAACGAAAAGCCTTTACTGCCTAGTAAGCACAGACTTTGCCTCTAAGTGCGTTTCAAGCAGCAGCAGCAGGTGAGAGTGGCATTTAAGAAATGCGCGTTGAGGGAATATGTGGTGGAAAGATTTGACATGCGTTCCTTTTCTTGAAGAAATGATCTGTTTTCGTGTGAGTGTGTCTGCGTGTGCCCCGTGTGCGTGTGCCCTGTGTGCTTGCTGTACACGAGGGGTTAGTAGAGGGCGTGGGATCCCCTGGGACTGACTATACATAGGTGGTTGAGATCTGCGCGCTATGGGTGCTGGTAACCTAACTTGATTCCTCTGGAAGAACAGCAAGTGTTCTCTTAACTGCTGAGCCATTGCTCCCGCCCCTCATATGTGCTCCCAGTTCTTAAAAGGTAAATGGGTATTTTCTGCTCGTGTCACTGGAAGGGATGGAGCATGTGCTTGACAGTGTCTCAGCTGGTAGTCCTCCTGGGGAAATGACCCCGTGGGGCTCATAGACTCTGACATCTCCCAGCTTTTTGGTGGAGTTTGTGGAGTAGGATATGGCCTTACCTAGTGAGTGAACTCTGTGGTGGGCGATGCGTGTCCTTGGCAACAGCATTGCCAGCAGAGCTTCACCCAGCGAGACCCAGACTCCTGTGTGCACGGAGAAAGGAGATGCCTGCTGGAGAGAAAAGGCCATTGAAATCAGAACTGGGAACATGAGTTTGGGGCCGGTTTGTGTCTGTTCGAAGCCTTTGATGAGTTTATTGAATTTCCCAGTCCTCTGACTTGTTCTATGCAGAAAAAGCTGATCTGGCTGTCATGATCCCTCCAGATTGCTTCCTGTCTCTGTGGAAAGAATCTATATGGAGCGTCTTCATGGTATAATTTGTGCATGGAAGAGATTCTAATTAAAAGAAAATAGTAAGATGTTATATTTTGCTTTACGAGGAATAAAAAGAGGCATTCCAACAGTGGGTTTGTTTATTTGACTTTATTTTTGTTTTAGACAGGATCTCAAGGGGCACCCATGAGCCCATGCTGGCCTACAACTCACAGCATTCATCTTTAACTCATTCTCTCAAGTACTGACAGTATGTGTATGGGCCAACAGTCCTGGCTCCAAAACGGAATTCAAACATTGTAGCCTTCCCAAGGCATTTTGCAATGAGCTAAATACAGTACCAATTAGGTACATTCTCAGCACAAAACTGATTAAACAAATTGCCCTCCAGCTGACCATAATGATTAGCCATGGTTAGGGTAGGAGTGAACAGTAAGCAAAGCTCTGACTAGGCAGGAGTAAGGATTCATGGGACTCCTTAACCTAACAGTCATTTCTTGTAGACACGTTGAACACCTGCTTCATGGAGAACTGCATCTCAACTGTGAAAACCTCAATTTTTATATCTGTTCTAGAGCAGTTACCTCTGAGTTCAAATTTTGCATGCTGAAATGAGGCTTCTTAAGACTTAGGAGGATGGTGGTTAATTGTCAGTTTGGCTGGATTTGGGATCACCTGAGAAGAGACTCTCAATGAGAGGATTGCCTAGATCAGATTAGCCTGTGGGCATGCCTCTGAGGACAAATTTTTAAAATGTGTTGGAGATGGGAAAACCTACCCTGAGTTTGGGTAGCATCATTTCATGGGCTGTGCCCGGGACTCATTGAAAGGGAGAGAAGGAGCTGAGTCTAAGCAATCATTTTTCTCTGCTTCTTGGTTATGAATGCAACGTGATCAGCTGTCTCAAGCTCATCCTGCTATAACTTCTCTGTGATGGCTGACTGGGACCGGGAACTTTGAACCAGAATAAATTCCTTATCTCTCGACACTACTTCTGTCATGGTATTTTATTACAACAACAGAAATGCAACAAGACAGGAAATGAACAACCAATAAGTCTCAGAAAGCCCTCTTCCCAAAAGGCTATATAAGCAGAAACAATTGTGGGTCAGTGGAGAGTCTCTAACCAACTGAACTGCCTACAAGTTAGATAGGGAGCTCCAGCCATGCAGTTTTGGAGAGCCATCAATGTTGAGGTGGGGCTTTTGTTGGTACAGCTGTCTTTGAGTTATCCTTGTTCCTCTAAGTAACACCTCATCCCGACTTGTATATACAATTCCAGGAAAATCATCAGTTCATTAAGCCTAACTTGGGTAGGATTGTTTCACTGGGGTGTCATCGAGGTGAATAGAAATCTATTCATGACTCCCCAGGAAAAGTCAAACAGCATATTGTCTTTTCGGTTCTAGAGGTAGCCTTGACTCCATTGTTCTCTAGTCCCTATTGGGTGAATAGATAAAAGTTGAATAGATAAAGAGGTGCCACTGCCTCCTATTTATCCTATAACAGCAGTTCTCAGCTTGGACAGTAACAGAATTACAGTTAATGAAATAGCAAAGAAAATAATTTTATGGTTGAGGGGTCACCACAACATGAGGAACTGTATTAAAATGTTGTCACAGCACTAGGAAGGGTGAGAACCATGTGTGTGTGTGTGTGTGTGTGTGTGTGTGTGTGTGTGTGTGTGTTTGTGTGTGTGTGTGTGTGTGTGTGTGTGTGTGTGTACATATTTTATATATCATCCTAAACTGACAGGGATTTCCATGGGACCTGAGGTGTTGGTGGCTGACAGGAGTTCTGAAGCAGATCAGAAGCTCTAAGCTTCAGTTTTAACAGTAATCAAGCAAACAACAACCTGTCAATGTATAGCTCCCTGTGTTTTCACCTTTTCAGAAAAAGACTCACTAGAGCATTTGGAAATGGTCTATCTTCATTTAATATGTGGTACAGATAATATACAGCACAGTGTCCTTTGAGTCCCACCCCTCAGTTCTGAAGCTCCCCCCTCCAAATCCCATCATACTCTTCAGATCTACAAAGAAACTTGCAAAGAGATTTTTTTTATTGCCTTTTGGAAGATATGTAGCAAAGAGAAAGGCTAAAATCTTGAGATCAGGCAAAGTGGCTGTAGTCACCCAGGCACCACCCATGAAGGAATTTTGGTCAGCAAATGATTACTAAACAGCACATACTGGCAGCACTCCAATTCACAGACAGTGCAGTACTCCAGGCTCCCTTTGCTGAAGGATGAACTTGGTTCTATATATTGAATTAGGTCAGATTGTACATACGTGGACATGGAAGCTTTCAGGGAGTCCAGGGATGTATGTACAGTAGTTACTCCAGGTTAGAGCACATTCTTTGGAGCCCAGCATCACTTTGATGGTTTGATGGTTTGTGTGCCTAGAGCACTGCAAATTTGTCTTTATTATGTCTAGAAGCATCTCCATTTTGATGGAGCTTCAGAGGAGTTCAATAGGGTAAAGTCATTCTTTTCCCAATGGCCACTTTCTAACTGAAATTTTCTTTAAGAGCAGAGCCTACCAAAGATCCCTGCTAGGTAAGTCTAACTACAACCCAATTTGAAGCACTAAAGCAATCATCTTCCTAGGACACAGAGCACTCTTGCAACTAGCTCTCCATTTGGAATAACCTTTGCTCTCACCGTGGGCTAAATCTTCCTTGGTTTACCAGAGCAAGTAGTCCTGACCCCATCTCCTCCCTCTGATTTGGGACCTTGTCACAGTTTGAGTACACTCAACTTCTCTGAATTGTCCTGCAGTACAGGTATAGACTTCTTTATTTTACAATTTCCAATATTTAGGTCTTATAAAGAAATGGTGGGATTTCTTTTGATCACTTTAGAATAGAATATTCTTATTGTCAATTCATTTGAAACGCATGGTCAAGAATAGAGACTAGTGTTATAAACCTTCACATAATCAATGTGAAACCATAGAAAAATGAAACATTAAACCCTGCTTATATTTCTTTCCATGCTGAATTAACTATATAAAAAGGGACACAAATATGGTAGAAAATAAATCTGCTGCTGCTTTATTCATGTCACCTCCATTGAAATAAGGTAATGTAGATTTCTTTTACATTTGATTCCACTATTTTCCTGTAAAATAAAAAGATAGCTGTCACAGGTTATTTGAGGCACTAATGGGAATGAAGTAATTCCTACCACCTGCACCTAGGTAACAGCATGTAGACATTTATTTTGTGTGTGTGTGTGTGTGTGTGTGTGTGTGTGTGTGTGTGGTGCAAAGTTACTAATGTTCCAGGACCTATTTGTGATAGAACAGTAAATACTCCTCACTGTCCAACACATCCTTAATACTGGCCTTGGTGATTACAGCATCATCACACTTGAACCACTGGTCCCTGTGGTGCCAAATGAAGCTGGTGTAGTGGCCACTTTCCAAGGTTCCTTGGTGATTAACCAGAGCAAACAAGGAATACTTATTCTCGTTGTTGTTACCAGTATTGGTCGGCAGCTGCAACTATCCACTCAACCGGGTCTCTTTACTTGATGCCATAAATGGTGTCATATCCAGCTCTAGAGGAAAGGAAATGTATGTAGTGATCTTGCGCCTCTGTTTCACTCAGTGTTCAAATCATTTGAAACGAAACAGACAATTATTGGTAACTTCTTCATAGTGAACTGTTTGGTAGATTCTTGGTAGCTTTGACAACTACCACACTTGATTTTGGCACTACTGCCTAAGTGTTCTGGCCTTGTAAACCTCCGCAAGCAGTCCGTGAGGGTGGTAACGCCTGGTATGTGACTTTTGCCATTCAAGCTGCTCTCCCTCCCAGGACTCATAGGCCAGAAGGATGTGCAAGAGCCAGGCAAGTCCAGACTAATGTCCCAGCATGGGTCTATAGTGGTGGAGACACCATGGCAGGCTTGACAGGTGACATCGGACTGCAGGCCACCTGTGAAGATTTGGTCTATGATGCAGTTACAGTGGTTGGGGTTGCTGGCCACTTTGCCGACATTGTCACCTTTGCAGTGCCTGTGCAGGACATCTAGGGCAGCAATGAGGAACTCATGGGCATCCTGTTGCCTGTACCCTGATAGATGACAAGCATGTATCCACACCAGATGCAGTAACTTATAGGGCACATGAGGAGATGACTTTCTAGAGTACAAGTCTCAATAGACATCATACAAACTCAACATAACTCTGAATTTGACATTTCACATGTGTGCCTATTAGAGAAGACATCGCTCAGTATTGGCATGTCAGGGAAGTATGTGTTATCAAGATGCATTGGTCCTCATAACACTATACTGGAGTTTAAGATCATTTTCTCCTCTTTAGCTAATGTGTCCTGTTTAGTTTGTGCTGAGAAGAATCCTTCCTCCCAGGGTGGAGCTATACATTCTGGTGAGAAATGGCTGTGTGTAGCTTGCTCAATGGCCTTAGTATGGCAACATTCAGTATATGATAACTTCATTCAAACCCTGCATGCATCTTTAACACTAGCACAGCTTTTAGCAGCATAAGGCCTATATCTCTAGGATGGCCCATCTCTTCAAATGTGTGCTTGAGAAGGCTCAAAATGGTCATGATTACTATTCCTTCTAGGCAACACCCTGGTATAGGGCCTCTATTTCCATTATTTAGTACATTTGCTAAAACTGAATTACAGTAGTGAATATGTGCATTTGAGCTCTCAAAATAGGACATAAGGATCTCTTAGCCGTTCATTCCTTTTGCTCTGATACTTTCCTCTGGTTTCTAATACAGTTAGTTCCTCATGTTGTGGTGAGCCCCAACCATAAAATTATTTTCCTTACTACTTCATAACTGTAATTTTGCTATGTTTATGAATCCTAATGTAAATATCTGATATGCACCCCCTGTGAAAGGGTTGTTCAATCTACAAAGGGATCATGACCCATAGGTTGAGAGCTGCTTTTCCACTTTTTTCCTTTCCATCCATCTTTTCAGCATCCATTCCAGATCAAAGGAAACCTTCCATTACCTACCCCTTTCCCTTTACCACCTCTGCAATGTCTCTGCTGCTTTGTTTATTTAAAGGTATAGGTAACTGGACCTCCATTACTCTTCTGCTAGCCTTGTCCTTTGAACATTTGATAAGTCTTGTCACACAGGTCACATGCTGGTCTGATGTCCACATAGAAAAAAATATTGATGTTAGGTGGGTAGAGAGTTCGAGGAATAGAAATTCTCTTTACATCAATCTCTAGGGGAATCTCTGGAGCTGAGGTGGAGAAAGGGATATTATTCTTAAGAGTAAGGGAATTGGAACATAAATAATTTAATCAGGCTTTGATAGACCTGAGCAATGTTTTTTGTTAATTGAAAATCTAAGGTCCTGTCTGTGATGAACACGAAATCACAGTAGAGACAGTTCCTAGTGTAACAAATTAACTAATACATTTAAAGAAACTTTATAGAGGTCCCACAGCTCCCTGCACCCAAATCCTGTGGGGGAGAGAGCTGGACCTTCAGAAGTGCAGACAATCTTGAGAACTCAGAGGAGAAAACTACTTTCTGCCCACATTCCTGACCCAAGAGGAAGCTGTTGAGTGCCATCTGTTCCCTCTGGACACAGAAAACTAGGAGTAGTCAGGGTCAAGACCCTTCAGGTTTCTGTCTGCTCCGAGAGCTGAAAGCCAGTTGCCAGGATCACCTACACACCTGAGAACAGAGGTAGGATCAACTCTTCTGCACCAAGCAACTGCCTGGAGGCTTCTGGTCACACAAAACCAGGAGTAGCTCTCTGTTCCCAGATCTGGCTGAAAGAAAATAGGTCTACAGGAGTGCTGACACGCAGGACTACATGAGGGTCAAGCCACTGTCAGACACAGCAAGACAAGCTAAAACCAGAGACAACCTGATGGCGAGAGGCATGCACAGGAACCTAAGCAACAGAAACCAAGATTATCTGGCATCATTAGAGCCCAGTTTTCCCACCAAACCAAATACTGGATATCAAAAAACAATGGAAAAGAAAGATTTGAGTTTAAAAATCACATCTTATGATGATGATAGAGGACTTTAAGAAGGACACAAATAACTTACTTAAAGAAATATAGAAGAGCACAGGTAAACAAGTAGAAGCCCTTAAAGAGGGGACATGAAAATCTCTTAACGAATTACAGGAAAACACAACCAAACAGGTGAAGGAATTGAACAAAAGTGTCCAGGATTTAAAAATGCAAATAGAAAAAATAAGCGAAACACAAAGGGAGACAACCCTGGAGATAGAAAACCTCGGAAAGGGATCAGGAGTCTTAGATGCAAGCAGCATCAACTGAATACAAGAGAGAGAAGAGAGAAAATCAGGGGCAGAAGATACCATAGAAAACAACGACACAACCATCAAAGAAAATGTAAAATGCAAAAAGCTCCTAGACCAAAACAGCCAGTAAATCCAGGACACAATGAGAAGATCAAACCTAAGGATAATAGGTATAGAAAAGAGTGAAGACTCCCAACTTAAAGGGCCAGTAAATATCATCAACAAAATTATAGAAGAAAGAGATGCCCATAAACATGCAAGAAACCTATAGAACCTAAATAGATTGGACCAGAAGAGAAATTCCTCCTGTCACATAATAGTTAAAACACCAAATGCACAAAATAAAGAATATTAAAAGCAGTAAGGGAAAAAGGTCAAGTGACACATAAAGGCAGACCTATAAGAATTACACCAGACTCCTCACCAGAGACTATGAAAGCCAGAGGATCCTGGGAAGATGTCATATAGACCCTAAAAGAACCCAAATGCCAGCCCAGGCTACTATATTCAGAAAAACTCTCAATGAACATAGATGGAGAAACCAAGATATTCTTTGACAATACCAATTACACAGTATCTTTCTATGAATCCAGCCCTACAAAGAATAATAGATGGAAAAGCCCAACACAAGGAGGAAAACTACACCCTTGAAAAAGCACAAAAGTACTCTCCTTGCAACAAAACCAAAAGAAGATAGACACACAAACATATTTCCACCTCTAACAACAAAAATAACAGGAAACAACAATCACTATTCCTTAATATCTCTTAACAACAATGCACTCAATTCCCCAATAAAAAGACATAGAGTAACAGTCTGGATATGTAAAGAGGACCCAGCATTTTGCTGCATACAGGGAACACACCTCAGAGACAAAGACAGACACTACCTCAGAGTAAATAGCTGGAAAACAACTTTCCAAGCAAATGGTCTGAAGAAACAAACTGGATTAGCCATTCTAATATCATAGAAACAAAAATTAAACAGAGACATAGAGAAACTCACAGAAGTTATGAACCAAATGGATTTAACAGATATTTATAAAATATTTCATCCTAAAACAAAAGAATGTACCTATGTCTCAACACCTCAGGGTACTTTCTCCAAAGTTGATCATATAATTGGTCACAATACAGGCCTCAATAGATACAAGAAGATTGAAATAATCCCATGCATCCTGTCAGATCACTGAAGACTAAGGCTGGTCTTCAATAACAACAAAAATGACAGAAAGCCCATATACACATGGAAGCTGAACAACGCTCTACTCAATGATATCTTGGTCAAGGAAGAAATAAAGAAAGAAATTAAAAACTTTTTAGAATTTAATGAAAATGAAATCACAACAAACCCAAACTTATGGAACACAATGAAAGCAGTGCTACAAGGAAAACTCAAAGGTTTGAGTGCCTGCAAAAAGAGTCTGCAGAGTGCATACACTAGCAGCTTAACAGCACACCTAAAAGCTCTAGAACAAAAAGAAGCAAATGCATTCAAGACACGTAGAAGGCATAAAATAATCAAACTCAGTGCAGAAATCAACCAAGTAGTTAAATCAGGGTCAGATAAGCCATCTAAACAATCCCATAACTCCTAAAGAAATAAAAAGTTATTAAAAGCCTCCCAACCAAAAAGAGCCCAGGACCTGATGTGTTTAATACAGAATTCTATAAGACCTTCATAGAAGACCGCATACCAATGCTGTCCAAACTATTTCACAAAATAGAAACAGATGGAGCACTACCAAATTCCTTCTATGAAGCCACAATTACTCTTATACCTAAACCACACAAAACCCAACAATGAAAGAGAACGTCAGACCAATTTCCTTATGAATATCCATGTAAAAATACTCAGTAAAATTTTCGCAAACTGAATCCAAGAATACATCAAAATGATCATCCATCACGATCAAGTAGGCTTCATCCCATATTTGCAAGGATGGATCAATATCCAGAAATCCATTAACTTAATCCTGTATATAAACAAACTCAAAGAAGAAACTTTATAGAGGTATGAAACCCATACTCATTCCGCTTCAAACCTTGGATGTTGTTGTGATACAGCTTGAAGTTATAAATACTTGGGATGCTGATCAATTATGAACTGTAGCTTGCAGCTCGTTACCCAGTCACAAGCAACCAATACTTCATGGTATACTCAGCTAAGCCATGATGTAGATTGGATGTATTAAGGGTGTTTGAACATGTGGTATTTTTTTTTATCTGTGATGGGTGTATCTATACATAAACCTGAGTATGTGGATAGGCATCAGTATGCCTAAAAGGTCCTTATATCAAGCATTAACTGAAGCCTTTTGTTATCAGTACCTAGTTTAGAATCAGAAAGTATAATGCAGGAAAAGTGCCAGCTTTCTACTTTAGAGTTCTTTCAAAAGATACTGTTCAGCTCTGCTCCCAAACCCCGTGGGAGAGAGACCTCACCGCCTGATCAGGTGGGCACTCCTGAGGCTGCAGAGCGGAGGAGACCACCAACACTGCCCACCCCTGCCCACATCCCTGGCCCAAGAGGCAACTGTATAAGGCCTCTGGGTTCCCGTAGGGGAGGGCCCAGGAGCGGCAGGATCCCTGCGCCTGAGACACCGCCGGAACCTGAAGGAAACAGACTGGATAAACAGTTCTCTGCACCCAAATCCCGTGGGAGGGAGAGCTAAACCTTCAGAGAGGCAGACACGCCTGGGAAACCAGAAGAGACTGCACTCTGTGCACATCCAGACGCCAGAGGAAAACACCAAACGTCATCTGGAACCCTGGTGCACGGAGGCTCCCGGAAAGAGCGGCACAGATCTTCCCAGTTGCTGCCGCCGCGGAGAGGACTTAGGCAGTACCCCACGAGCAAACTTGAGCCTTGGAACCACAGGTAGGACCAACTTTTCCCCTGCAAGAAACCTGCCTGGTGAACTCAAGACACAGGCCCACAGGAACAGCTGAAGACCTGTAGAGAGGAAAAACTACACGCCCGAAAGCAGAACACTCTGTCCCCATAACTGGCTGAAAGAAAACAGGAAAACAGGTCGACAGCACTCCTGACACACAGGCTTATAGGACAGTCTAGCCACGGTCAGAAATAGCAGAACAAAGTAACACTAGAGATAATCTGATGGCGAGAGGCAAGCGCAGGAACCCAAGCAACAGAAACCAAGACTACATGGCATCATCGGAGCCCAATTCTCCCACCAAAGCAAACACGGAATATCCAAACACACCAGAAAAGCAAGATCTAGTTTCAAAATCATATTTGATCATGATGCTGGAGGACTTCAAGAAAGACATAAAGAACTCCCTTAGAGAACAAGTAGAAGCCTACAGAGAGGAATCGCAAAAATGCCTGAAAGAATTCCAGGAAAACACAATCAAACAGTTGAAGGAATTAAAAATGGAAATAGAAGCAATCAAGAAAGAACACATGGAAACAACCCTGGACATAGAAAATCAAAAGAAAAGACAAGGAGCTGTAGATACAAGCTTCACCAACAGAATACAAGAGATGGAAGAGAGAATCTCGGGAGCAGAAGATTCCATAGAAATCATTGACTCAACTGTCAAAGATAATGTAAAGCGGAAAAAGCTACTGGTCCAAAACATACAGGAAATCCAGGACTCAATGAGAAGATCAAACCTAAGGATAATAGGTATAGAAGAGAGTGAAGACTCCCAGCTCAAAGGACCAGTAAATATCTTCAACAAAATCATAGAAGAAAACTTCCCTAACCTAAAAAAAGAGATACCCATAGGCATACAAGAAGCCTACAGAACTCCAAATAGATTGGACCAGAAAAGAAACACCTCCCGTCACATAATTGTCAAAACACCAAACGCACAAAATAAAGAAAGAATATTAAAAGCAGTAAGGGAAAAAGGTCAAGTAACATATAAAGGCAGACCTATCAGAATCACACCAGACTTTTCGCCAGAAACTATGAAGGCCAGAAGATCCTGGACAGATGTCATACAGACCCTAAGAGAACACAAATGCCAGCCCAGGTTACTGTATCCTGCAAAACTCTCAGTTAACATAGATGGAGAAACCAAGATATTCCATGACAAAACCAAATTTACACAATATCTTTCTACAAATCCAGCACTACAAAGGATAATAAAGGGTAAAGCCCAACATAAGGACTCAAGCTATACCCTAGAAGAAGCAAGAAACTAATCGTCTTGGCAACAAAACAAAGAGAATGAAAGCACACAAACATAACCTCACATCCAAATATGAATATAACAGGAAGCAATAATCACTATTCCTTAATATCTCTCAACATCAATGGCCTCAACTCCCCAATAAAAAGACATAGATTAACAAACTGGATATGCAATGAGAACCCTGCATTCTGCTGCCTACATGAAACACACCTCATAGACAAAGACAGACACTACCTCAGAGTGAAAGGCTGGAAAACAACTTTCCAAGCAAATGGTCAGAAGAAGCAAGCTGGAGTAGCCATTCTAATATCAAATAAAATCAATTTTCAATTAAAAGTCATCAAAAAAGATAAGGAAGGACACTTCATATTCATCAAAGGAAAAATCAACCAAGATGAACTCTCAATCCTCATCTTCGATTGGTTTATATACAAGTGTGCAATTTCTAGGCTTGAAAGTAAAATGATGCTATCTGGTGCTGGATAGAGGAGCCTTATTTTTTATTATGGCAGCTTGCTATTTTTGTAACATGGTGATTTGGTTGAACACAATAAAGTACAGTAGTAACTGATCTCCCCCTCTTCCTGGATGAGTGAGGAGATGATTAAATGTTGATGTCAGCATCCATGAGCATATTCAGATGAGCTTCTGCTTCTGTTGAAAAGGATGCTGTGTTTGATGTGGTCCGAAGCTTTGAAGCACTACTTGGCATCTCCTTCCTTGGAGGTCTCACTGTTTAAACATAACAGATTTGATAGCTTGTTGGTAAGGTGAGGTCCAGCTTGTCTCCACTAGGTCATCTTCATGTGAATCCGGTGGTTATACGGTTTTGTTCTAGGGATATTTCATTTTTTTAATAACGGTTTTAGCTGACATTCATGGAGAGAATGAATCCTTAGAAGTGTGCCACTAGTGAAAGGAAATCCTGTCTAGAGTATGTTTCTTTACAAAGCTGTGTCACACCATCCTTTGGGCCCTCTGCTGGAAAAGTAGAATCAAGTCTCAAATAATGCCTTTTAAATTGTATCCTCTAGTATTATAGATGTAGGACAGTACTGTATCATACCTCTGTGGATGTAAAATAGCTTGTACCTGCTTTATGATACGTAGTAGTGACCATGCTTTATCAGAGCTGTTTTTAATGATGTTGCTCAGAATGTTTTCTTTCCAGATGATGATTGAGGAGCTAATTTAAAAAAAAATGGTGCCAGGTACCACAAGAGTAACAGAACTGTGCTGTTTTCTTGGGTTTTGTTTTTTTACTTTTTTTTTTTTAATGGAGTGTGCTGGATGTCTCTACAGTTTTGTTCAGATGACTGCAGAACCTGGAAAAGCTGTTGCTGCTGTTGATGCGTAACACACTGCTATTATTGGTCTTTTTATATAAATATAAATATATATATACAGATATATAATTTGAATTTTTTGAAACTTTACCTGTGCTGTCAACTTTCGAAAAAAGTATCCCCGTTTACTGTGTTGAGTTGGCACTGTACAGAAATTAACAGCCATATTGGTCTAGAAATGTTGAACTTAAGTTTTTTCCATTTGTACAGGGGTAACACACTGTATTAAATATGTAAGGTCTTATATATGTGGGTTTGATTACAAAAACTAATAAAGTATTCTCTAAATTAAAAAAAAAAGAAAAAAAAGATACTGTTCAGTTCTCCCAACATTCCTTTTGCACTTTCAAAGTAGGAACATGCATTCAAGAAGTAGAAATCAACATTTTTTTTTCTATTGGATATTTTAAATTTATATTTCAAATGTTTTCCTTTTCCAGGTTTCCCGTCCATAAACCCCCTATGCCATCCCACCTACCCCTGCTTCTATGAGGGTGTTCCCCAATACACCAACCACTTCCCACCTCCCCCACAACTTTCCCCTACACTGAGGTGTCGAACCTTGGCAGGATCAAGGGCTTCCTCTCCCATGGATGCCCAACAAGGCCATCCTCTGCTATATATGCAGCTGGAGCCATGGGTCTGTCCATGTCTACTCTTAGGATGTTGGTTAGTCCCTGGGAGCTCTGGTTGGCTGGTATTGTTGTTCTTATGGGGTTGCAAACCCCTTCAGCTCCTTCAATCCTTTCTCTAACTCCTCTATTGGGGACCCTGTTCTTAGTTCAATGGTTGTCTGTGAATAACCACCTCTGCATTCGTCATGTTCTGGCAGAGCCTCTCAGGAGACAGCTATATTAGGGTCCTGTCAGCTTGTACTTCTTGGCATCAGCAATATTGTCTGGGTTTGGTGGCTGTATGTATATGGGATAGATCCCCAGGTGGGGCAGTCTCTGGATGGCCTTTCCTTCAGTCTCTGGTCCAAACTTTGTCTCCATATTTCCTCCTATGAATATTTATGTTCCCCTTCTAAGAAGGGCTGAAACATCTGCAGTTTGGTCGACCTTCTTCTTCAGCTTCATGAATTTTATGGATTGTATCTGGGGTAATCCAAGCTTTTGGGATAATATCCACTTATCAGTGAGTGCAAACCGTGTGAGGTTTTTTTTTTTTTTTTTTTGTTTTTTTGTTTTTTTTTTTTTAATGAATTGCCTCACTCAGGATGATATTTTCTCTTTTTCTTTTTTCTTTTTTTTCTTATTTTCGGAGCTGGGGGCCGAACCCAGGGCCTTGCACTTGCTAGGCAAGTGCTCTACCACTGAGCTAAATCCCCAACCCAGGATAATAGTTTCTAGTTCCTTCCATTTGTCTATGAATTTCATAAAGTCATTGTTTTTGATAGCTGAGTAATATTCCATTGTGTAGATGTACCACATTTTCTGTATCCATTCCTCTGTTGAAGGGCATCTGGGTTCTTTCCAGCTTCTGGCTATTATAAATAAGGCTGCTATGAACATAGTGGAGCATGTGTCTTTGTTATGTGTTGCGGCATCTTTTTGGTGTATGCACAGGAATGGTATAGCTGGGTCCTCAGGTTGTGCAATGTCCAATTTTCTGAGGAACTGCCAGATTGATTTCCAGAATGGTTGTACCAGTTTGCAATTCCACCAACAATGGAGGAGTGTTCCTCTTTCTCCACATCCTCACCAGCATCTGCTGTCACCTGAGTTTTTGATCTTAGCCATATGACTGGTGTAAGGGGGAATCTCGGTTATTTTGATTTGCATTTCCCTGATGAATAAGGATGTTGAACATTTCTTTAGGTACTTCTCAGCCATTCAATATTCCTCAGTTGATAATTCTTTGTTTAGCTCGTTCCCCATTTTTAATAGGGTTATTTGGCTCTATGGAATCTAACTTCTTGAATTCTTTGTATATATTGGATATTAGCCTTCTATTGGATGTAGGGTTGGTAAAGATCTTTTCCCAATTGGTTGGTTGCCATTTTGTCCTATTGACAGTGTCCTTTGCATTACAGAAACTTTGTGGTTTTATGAAGTCCCATTTGTCGATTCTTGATCTTAGAGCATAAGCCATTGGTGTACTATTCAGGAAAATTTTCCCTGTACCCACGTGTTCAAGGCTCTTCTCCACTTTCTCTTCTACTAGTTTGAGTGTGTCTGGTTACTTGGACTTGAGCTTTGTACAGGGCAATACCAATGGGTCTATTTGGATTCTTATATATGCTGACCTCCAATTGAACCAGCACCATTTGTTGAAAATGTTATCGTTTTCCACTGGATGCTTTTAGCTCCTTTGTCAAAGATTGAGTGACTATAGGTGTGTGGGTTCATTTCTGAGTCTTCAATTCTATTCCACTGATCTATCTGTCTGTCTCTGTACCAATACCATGCAGTTTTCATCACTATTGCTCTGTAATACTGCTTGAGTTCAGGGATAGTGATTCCCCCAGGAGTTCTTTTATTGTTGAAGATATTTTTTGTTATCCTGGGTTTTATATTATTTCAAATGAATTTGCAAATTGCTCTTTCTACCTCTATGAAGAATTGAGTGGGAATTTTGATGGGGACTGTATTGAATGTGTATATTGCTTTTGGCAAGATGGCCATTTTTACAATATTAATCTTGCCAATCCATGAGCATGGGAGGTCTTTCCATCTTCTGATATCTTCTTCAGTTTCTTTCTTCAGAGAATTGAAGTTCTTGTCATACAGATCCTTTACTTGCTTGGTTAGAGTCACACCAAGATATTTTATATTATTTGTGACTATTATGAAGAGTTTCACTTCCCTAATTTCTTTCTCAGCCTGTTTATCCTTCGAGTAGAGGAAGGCTACTGGTTTGAGTTAATTTTATATGCAGCAACGTTGCAGAAGTTGCTAATCAGGCTTAGTAGTTCTCTGGTGGAACTTTTGTGGTCAGTTAAGTATACTATCACATCATCTGCAGAAAGTGTTATTTTGACTTCTTCCTTTCCAATTTGTATCCCCTTTTCCTCCATTTGTTGTTTGATTGCTCTGGCTAGGACTTTGAGTACAATATTAAATAGGTAAGGAGAGAGTGGGCAGCCTTGTCTACTCCCAGATTTTAGTGGGATTGCTTCATGTTTCTCTCCATTTAGTTTGATGTTGGCTACTGGTTTGCTGTATATTGCTTTTACTATGTTTATCTATGGGCCTTGAATTCCTCATCTTTCCAAGACTTTTATCATGAAAGATTTTCAAATTTTGTTAAATGCTTTCTCAGTATCAGATGAGATGATCATGTGTTTTTTTCCTTTGAGTTTATATAGTGGATTATGTTGACCATTTTTCTGTACATTGAACCATCCCTGTATCCTTGAGATGAAGCCTACTTGATCATGATGCATGATCATTTTGATGTGTTTTGGATTTAGTTTCCAAGAATTTTATTGAGTATTTTGGCATCAATATTCATTAGGGAGAATAGTCTGAAGTTCTCTTTCTTTCTTTGGTCCTTGTGTGGTTGAGCTAGAAGTGTAATTGTGACTTCAAAGAAGGAATTTGGTAG
Organism: Rattus norvegicus; assembly: GCF_021556685.1. Classification (NCBI taxonomy): domain Eukaryota; kingdom Metazoa; phylum Chordata; class Mammalia; order Rodentia; family Muridae; genus Rattus; species Rattus norvegicus. The sequence goes on from NC_141554.1 coordinate 25,594,945, forward strand.
TGTTCCTTCCATTTCTATTTTGTGTAATAGTTTGGAGAGTGTTGCCCTTAGGTCTTCTATGAAGGTCTGATAGTATTCTGCACTAAACCCATCTCGTCCTGGGCTTTTGTTGTTGTTGTTGTTGGGAGATTTTAATGACTGTTTCTATTTCGATAGAAGTTATGTGACTGTTTAAATGGTTTATTTGATTCTGATTTAACTTTGGTACCTGCTATCAATATAGAAAATGGTCCATTTCATCGAGACTTTCCAGTTTTATAGGCTTTTGTAGTAGGATCTGAAGAGTTTTTGAATTTCCTTATTATCTTTTTTCTTTTTTTTCTCCATCTTTATTAACTTGGGTATTTCTTATTTACATTTCAATTGTTATTCCCTTTCCCGGTTTCCGGGCCAACATCCCCCCACCCCCTCTCCCTCACCTTCTATATTGGTGTTCCCCTCCATCCTCCCCCAATTACTGCCCTCACCCCAGCAATCATGTTCACTGAGGGTTCAGTCTTGGCAGGAACAAGGGCTTCCCCTTCCACCGGTGTTCTTACTAGGCTATTCATTGCTACCTATGAGGTCAGAGTCCAGGGTCAGTCCATGTATAGTCTTTGGGTAGTGGCTTAGTCCCTGGAAGCTCTGGTTGCTTGGCATTGTTTTCCATATGGGGTCTCAAGCCCCTTCAAGCTCTTCCAGTCCTTTCTCTGATTTCTTCAACGGGGGTCCTGTTCTCAGTTCAGTGGTTTGCTGATGGCATTCGCCTATGTATTGGCTGTATTCTGGCTGTGTCTCTCAGGAGAGATCTACATCCGGTTCCTGTCAGCCTGCACTTCTTTGCTTCATCCATCTTATCTAGTTTGGTGGCTGTATATGTATGGGCCACATGTGGGGCAGGCTCTGAATGTGTGTACCTTCAGCCTCTGTTCTAAACTTTGCCTCCCTATTCCCTGCCAAGTGTATTCTTGTTCCCCTTATAAAGAAGGAGTGAAGCATTCACATTTTGGTCATGTTTCTTGAGTTTTATGTGTTCTGTGCATCTAGGGTAATTCGAGCATTTGGGCTAATACCCACTTATTAATTAGTGCATACCATGTGTGTTTTTCTGTGATTGGGTTACCTCACTCAGGATGATATTTTCTAGTTCCATCCATTTGTCTATGAATTTCATAAAGTCATTGTTTTTGATAGCTGAGTAGTATTCCATTGTGTAGATGTAACACATTTTCTGTATCCATTCCTCTGTTGAAGGGCTTCTGGGTTCTTTCCAGGTTCTGGCTATTATAAATAAGGTTGCTATGAATATAGTGGAGCATGTGTCTTTGTTATATGTTGAGGAATCTTTTGGGTATATGCCCAAGAGAGGTATAGCTGGGTCCTCAGGTAGTTCAATGTCTAATTTTCTGAAGAACTTGCAGATTGATTTCCAGAATGGTTGTACCAGTCTGCAATCCCACCAACAATGGAGGAGTGTTCCTCTTTCTCCACATCCTTGCCAACATCTGCTGTCGCCTGAGTATTTGATCTCAGCTATTCTGACTGGTTTGAGGTGGAATCTCAGGGTTGTTTTGATTTGCATTTCCCTTATGACTAAAGATGTTGAACATTTCTTTGGGTGTTTCTCAGACATTTCGCATTCCTTATCTGTGAATTCTTTCGTTAGCTCTGAACCCCACTTTTAATAGGGTTATTTGTCTCCCTGTGGTCTAACTTCATGAGTTCTTTGTATAGTTTGGATAAGCCCTCTATCAGTTGTAGGATTGGTAAAGATCTTTTCCCAATCTATTGGTTGCTGTTTTGTCCTAACAACAGTGTCCTTAGCCTTACAGAAGCTTTGCGGTTTTATGAGATCCCATTTGTCCATTCTTGATCTTAGAGCATAAGCCATTGGTGTTTTGTTCAGGAAATTTTCTCCAGTGCCCATGTGTTCGAGGATCCTCCCCACTTTTTCTTCTATTAGTTTGAGTGTATCTGGTTTGATGTGGAGGTCCTTGATCCACTCGGACTTAAGCTTTGTACAGGGTGACAAGAATGGATGGATCTGCATTCTTCTACATACTCACCTCCAGTTGAACCAGCACCATTTGCTGAAAATGCTATCTTTTCCATTGGATGGTTTTGGCTCCTTTATCAAAAATCAAGTGACCATAGGTGTGTGGGTTCATTTCTGGTTCTTCAATTCTGTTCCCCTGACCTATCTGTCTATCTCTCTACCAATACCATACAGTTTTTTATCACTACTGCTCTGTAATACTGCTTGAGTTCAGGGATAGTGATTCCCCCAGAAGTCTTTTTATTGCTGAGGATAGTTTTAGCTATCCTGGGTATTTTGTTATTCCAGATGAATTTGCAAATTGTTCTGTCTAACTCTATGAAGAAGTGGGTTGGGATTTTGATGGGGATTTCTTTGAATCTGTATATCGCTTTTGGTAAAATGGCCATTTTTTATTATATTAGTCCCGCCAATCCATGAGTATGTGAGATCTTTCCACCTTCTGAGATCTTCAATTTCTTTCTTCAGAGGGTTGAAGTTCTTATCATACAGATCTTTCACTTGCTTGGTTAAAGTCACACGGAAGTATTTTATATTATTTGGGACTATTGTGAAGGGTGTCATTTCCCTAATTTCTTTCTCGGCTTGTTTCTCTTTTGTGGAGAGGAAAGCTACTGATTTATTTGAGTTAATTTGATACCCAGGCACTTTGCTGAAGGTGTTTATGAGGTTTAGTAGTTCTCTGGTGGAACTTATGGGATCACTTAAGTATACAATCATATCTTCTGCAAATAGTGATATTTTGACTTCTTCCTTTCCAATCTGTGTCCCTTTGATCTCCTTTTGTTGTATGATTGCTATGGCTAGGGCTTTGAGAACTATATTGAATAAGTAGGGAGAGAGTGGGCAGCCTTCTCTAGTCCCTGATTTATTGGGATTGCTTCAATTTCTCTCCATTTAGTTTAATGTTAGCTACTGGTTTGCTGTATATGGCTTTTACTATGTTTAGGTATGGATCTTGAATTCCTGTTCTTTCCAGGACTTTTATCCCGAAAATCATGTGGTTTTAATCTTTCAGTTTGTTTATATAGTGGATTGTGTTGATGGTTTTCTGTATATTAAACCATCCCTGCATCCCTGGATTGAAGCCTACTTGATCATGATGGATGATTGTTTTGATGTGCTCTTTTATTCAGTTTGCAAGAATTTTATTGAGTATTTTTGTGTCCATATTCATGAGGGAAATTGGTCTGAAGTTCTCTTTCTTTGTTGGGTCTTTGTGTGGTTTGTGTATAAGAGTAATTGTGGCTTCATAGAAGGAATTCGGTAGTGCTCCATCTGTTTCAATTTTGTCGAATAGTTTGGATAGTATTGGTATGTGGTTTTCTATGAAGGTCTGATAGAATTCTGCATTGAACCCATCTGGACCTGGGCTCTTTGGTTTGGGAAACTTTTAATGATTGCTTCTATTTCTTTAAGAGTTATGGGGTTGTTTAAATGGTTTATTTGTTCCTGATTTAACTTTTGTACCTGCTATCTGTCTAGGAAATTGTCCATTTCCTGCAGGTTTTCAAGTTTTGTTGAATATAGGCTTTTGTATTAGGATTTGATGATTTTTTTGAATTTCCTCTGGCTCTGTTGTTATGTCTCCCTTTTCATTTCTGATTTTGTTAATTTGGACACACTTTCTGTGTCCTCTGGTTATCTATCTTGTTGATTTTTTCAAAGAACCAGCTTATGTTTCTGTTGAATCTTTGTATAGTCCTTTTTGTTTCTACTTGGCTGATTTCAGCTCTGAGTTTGATTATTTCCTGCCTTCTACTCCACCTGGGTGTGTTTGCTTCTTTTTGTTCTAGAGCTTTTAGGTGTGCTGTCAAATTGCTGATATATGCTCTCTCCTGTTTCTTTCTGCAGGCACTCAGAGCTTTGAGTTTTCCTCTTAGCACAGCTTTCATTGTGTCCCATAAGTTTGGGTATGTCATACGTTCATTTTCATTAAATTCTAAGAAGTCTTTAATTTCTTTCATTATTTCTTCCTTGAGAAGGTTATCGTTGACTAGAGCATTATTCACCTTCCATGTATATGTGGGTATTCTTTCCTTATTGTTATTGAAGACCAGCTTTAGCCCGTGGTGGTCTGATAGGGCGCATGGGATTATTTCTATCTTTCTGTATCTGTTGAGGCCTGTTTCGTGACTAACTATAGGGTCACTTTTGGAGAAAGTACCATGAGGTGCTGAGAAGGATGTATATCCTTTTGATTTAGGATAGAATGCTCTATAAATATCTGTTAAGTCCATTTGGTTCATGACTTCTTTTAGTCTGTCCATGTCTCTGTTTAATTTCTGTTCCCATAATCTGTCCATTGATGGGAGTGGGGTGTTGAAATCTCCTAATATGATTGTGTGAGGTGAAATGTGTACTTTGAGCTTTAGTAAGATTTCCTTTATGCATGTAGTTGTACTTGTATTTGAAGCATAGATATTTAGGATTGAGAGTTCATCTTGGTGAATTTTTCCTTTGATGAAAAAGAAGTGTCCTTCCTTATCTTTTTTGATGACTTTTGGTTGAATATCAATTTTATTCGATATTAGAATTGCTGGTCCAGCTTGCTTCTTCAGACCATTTGCTTGGACAGTTGTTTTCCAGCCTTTTACTCTGAGGTAGTGTCTGTCTTTGTCTCTGAGGTGTGTTTCTTGTGGGCAGCAAAATGTTGGGTACACATTGCATATCCAGTTTGTTAATCTGTGTCTTTTTATTGGGGAATTGAGTCCATTGATGTTGAGAGATATTAAGGAATAGGGATTGTTGCTTCCTATTACATTCGTGTTTGGATGTGAGATTACGTTTGTGCCTGTCTTCTCTTTGTTTTGTTGCAGAACAATTTATTTCTTGCTTCCTTGTGTTGGGCTTTAATATTTATTATCCTTTGTAGGGCTGGATTTGTAAAAAGATATTGTGTAAATTTGGTTTTGTCATGGAATATTTTGGTTTCTCCCTCTATGTTAATTGAGAGTTTTGCTGGATACAGTAACCTGGGCTGGCATTTGTGTTCTCTTAGGGTCTGTATGACATCTGTCCAGGATCTTCTGACTTTCATAGTATCTGGTGAGAAATCTGGTATAATTCTGATATGTCTCCCTTTATATGTTACTTGACCTTTTCCCCTTACTGTTTTTAATATTCTTTCTTTGTTTTGTGTATTTAGTGTTTTGACTATTATGTCACGGTAGGAGTTTCTTTTCTGGTCCAATCTATTTGGAGTTCTTTAGGCTTCTTGTGTGTTTATGTTTGTGTTCTTTAGGTTAGGGAAGTTTTCTTCTATGATTTTTTTCGAAGATATTTACTGGTACTTTGAGGTGGGAGTCTTCACTCTCCTCTATACCTATTATCCTTAGGTTTGATCTTCTCATTGTGTCCTGGATTTCTTGTATGTTTTGGGCCAGTAACTTTTTCTGTTTTACATTATCTTTGATAGTTATGTCGATGATTTCTATGGAATCATCTGCTCCTGAGATTCTCTCTTCTATCTCTTGTATTCTGTTGGTTTTGCTTGTATCTACGGCTCCTTGCCTCTTCCTTTGGTTTTCTATATCCAGGGTTGTCTCCCTTTGTACTTTCTTTATTGCTTCTATTTCCATTTTTAATTCCTTCACCTGTTTGATTATGTTTTCCTGGAATTCTTTCAGGGATTTTTGCATTTCATATCTATAGGCTTCTGCTTGTTTATTTGAGTTTTCCTGCATTTCTCTAAGGGAGTTCTTTATGTCTTTCTTGAAGTCCTCTATCATCATGATCAAATGTGATTTCAAATCTAGATCTTGCTTTTCTGGTGTGTTTGGATATTCAGTGTTTTATTTGATGGGAAAATTGGGCTCCGATGATGCCATGTAGTCTTGGTTTCTGTTGTTTGGTTTCCTGCACTTGCCTCTTGCCATCATGTTCTCTCTGGTTTTACCTTGTTCTGCTATTCCTGACATCAGTTAGACTGTCCTGTAGGCCTGTGTGTCAGGAGTGCTGTAGACCTGTTTTCCTGTTTCTTTCAGCCACTTATGGGAACTGTGTTCTGCTTTCAGGCGTGTAGTCGTTCCTGTATACTGGTCTTCAGGTGTTCCTGTGGGTGTGCATCCTGAGTCCACCAGGCAGGTCACTTGGAGCAGAAAAGTTGGTCTTACCTCTGGTCTCAGGCCTGGAGTCTCTTCTGACAGGCAGGTGTCAGCCCTCTGTGAGGGCAGCAACCAGCAGGGCCTGCCCTGCCTTCACTCAGGACCCTGTGCACAGGGGACCCAGATGGCGCTAGGAGTTTTCCTCTAGAGTCAGAAATGTGGGCATAGAGTAGTCTCCTCTGGCTTCCCAGGCGTGTCTGCCCCTCTGAAGATCTAGCTCTCCCTCCCACGGGATTTGGGTCCAGGGAGCTGTTTTACCGGCTCCCTTCAGTTCTGGGCAGTGTCTGGATTGCAGCTTTGAGTGCCCCTAACTTCCTGTTCCCAGAGGCCCTATACCGTTTCCTCTTGGGCCAGGGATATGGGCAAGGGTGGGCAGTACTGGAGGTCTCTCCTGCCCTGCAGTCTCAGGGGTGCCCATCTGTCTGGGTGGTGAGCTCTCTCTCCCATGGGGTTTGGGAGCAGGGAGCTGTGGGCTGGGATCATCGAGGTTCGGGCCCCAGGTAGAAACCAGAAGTGCCTGGTCCCAGAGGAATTTTGCCTTTGTGTGTCCTGAGTCCACCAGGCAGGTCACTTGGAGCAGAAAAGTTGGTCTTACCTCTGGTCTCAGGCCTAGAGTGGCTTCTCAGAATTGGGTTTCATCTCTCTATGAGGGCAGCAACCAGAAGGGCCTGCCCACGTTTGCTCGGGATCCTGTGCCCAGGGGTCCCAGATGGTGCTAGGCATTTTCTTCTAGTGTCAGAAATGTGGGCAGAGTAGTCTCCTCTGGCTTCCCTGGTGTGTCTGCCACTCTGAAGATCTAGCTCTCACTTTCATGGGATTTGGGTGCAGGGATCTGTTTGACTGGGTCCCTTCAGATCTGGGCAGTTTGTGGATCACAGCGTTGAGTGCCCCCTATCTTCCTGTTCCCAGAGGCCCTATACAGTTTCCTCTTGGGCCAGGGAGGGGGGCAAGGGTGGGCAGTACTGGTTGTCTCTACTGCCCTGCAGTCTCATTAGTGCCTATATGTCTGGGAGGTGAGCTCTCTCTCCCATGGGGTTTGGGAGCAGGGAGGTGTGGGCCAGTATCAGAGAGGTTTGGGCCCCAGCTAGCTGAATTTCCTTGTTTTCTGTTGTTGTGTCTCCCCTTTCATTCCTGATTTTGTTAATTTTGATACTGTCTCTGTCCCCTCTGGTTTGTTTGGCTAAGTGTTTATCTATCTTCTTGGTTTTCTCAAAGAACCAGCTCCTGGTTTTGTTCAGTTCTTTTTGTTTCTATTTGGTTGATTTCATCCCTGAGTTTGATTATTTCCTGCTGTCTACTCCTCTAGGGTGTATTTGCTTCTTTTTGTTCTAGAACTTTCAGGTGTGCTGTCAAGCTGCTAGTGTATGCTATCTGCAGATTCTTTTTGGAGGCACGCAGAGCTATGAGTTTTCCTGTTAACACTGTTTTCATTGTGTCCCATTAGTTTGGGTATGTTGTGCCTTCATTTCATTAAATTCTAAAATGTCTTTACTTTCTTTCTTTCTTCCTTGATCAAAGTATCATTGAGTAGAGTGTTGTTCAACTTCCATTGTATGTGGGCTTTCTGTTGTTTTTGTTGTTATTGAAGACCAGTTTTAGTCCATGTTGATCTCATTGGATGCATGGGATTATTTCACTCTTCTTTTATCTGTTGAGTGTTGAGGCCTGTTTTCTGACTGGTTATATGATCAAATTTGGAGATGGTACCATGAGGTGCTGAGAAGAAGGTATATTCTTTTGTTTTATGCTGAAATGTTCTCTCTCTCTCTCTCTCTCTCTCTCTCTCTCTCTTTCTCTCTCTCTCTCTGTGTATGTGTGTGTGTATCACACACACACATACACACACACGTGTGTATTAAATCCATTTGGTTCATAACTTCTGTTAGTTTCTCTGTTTCTCTGTTTCTTTTTTTCTTTCCATGATGTGTCCACTGATGACAGTGGGATGTTGAAATTTCCCACTATTATTGTGTAAGCTGCAACGTGTGCTTTGAGCTTTAGTAGGGTTTATTTTATGAATATAGGTGCCCTTGCATTTAGGGTATACATATTCAGGATTGAGAGTTCATCTTGATGGATTTTTCTTTTGATGAATACGAAGTGTCCTTCCTTATCTTTTGATAACTTTTGGTTGAAAGTCGATATTATTTGATATTTGAATGGCTACTCCAGGTTGTTTTGGGGGACCATTTCCTTGGTAAATTCTTTCCAGCCTTTTACTCTGAGGTAGTGTCTGTCTTTGTCACTGAGGTGTATTTCCTGTATGCAGCAAAATGTTGTGTCCTGTTTAACTCTCCAGTCAGTTATTTTCTGTCTTTTTATTAGGGAATTGAGTCTACTGATGTTGAGAGATATTAGATACCAATATTTGTTGGTCCTATTATTTTTGTTGTTAGAGGTGGAATTATATTTCTATGGCTATCATCTTTTTAGGTTAGTTGAAATTAGATTACTTTCTTGCTTTTTCTAGGGAGTAGTTTTCCTCCTTGTATTTGAGTTTTCCATCTATTATCCTTTTTAGGGTTGAATTTCTGGAAAGATAGTGTATAAATTTGGATTTGTTATGGCATATCTTGGTTTCTCTTTCTATGTGAATTGAGGGTTTTGCTGTATATAGTAGCCCGGACTGTCATTTTTGTTCTCTTAGGTTCTGTATGACATCTGTCCAGGATCATCTTCTTTCAGAGCCTCTGATGAGAAGTCTGGTATAATTCTCATAGCTCTGCCTTTATATGTTACTTGATCTTTTTCACTTCCTGCTTTTAGTAATTTTTCTTTGTTTTGTGTGTTTGGTGTTTTGACTATTATGTTACTGGAGGAATTTCCTTTCTGGTCCAATCTATTTGGAGTTCTGTAGGCTTTGCATGTTCTCATGCATTTCTTTCTTTAGATTATGGAAGTTTTCTTCTATAATTTTGTTGAAGTTATTTACTGGTCCTTTAAGGTGGGAGTCTTCACTTTCTTCTATACCTATTATCATTTGCTTTGATCTTTTCATTGTGTCCTAGATTTCCTGGATGTTTTGGATAGGATCTTTTTGTGTTTTGCATTTTCTTTGACTATTGTGTCCATGTTTTCTACGATACCTTCTGCAACTGAGATTCTTTCTTCTATCTCTTGTATTATGTTGGTGATGTTTCGGTCTATGATTTCTGACCTCTTTCCTAGGTTTTCTATCTCCACAGTTGTCTCCCTTTGTGATTTCTTTATTGTTTCTATTTTCAGTTTTATATCCTGGATGGTTTTGTTCAATTCCTTCACCTGTTTGGTTGTGTTTTCCTACAGTTTTTAAGGGTTGTTTTGTGTTTCCTCTTTAAGGGCTTCTACCTGTTTACCTGTGTTCTCCTGGCTTTCTTTAGGGGGATTATTTATGTCTTTCTTAAAGTCCTCTAACATCATCATGAGTTGTGATTTTAAATCAAAATCTTGCTTTTCCAGTGTGTTGGGGTATCCAAGACTCACTGTGGTGGAGGAACTGGTTTCTAATGATGCCATATGGCCTTTGCTTCTGTTGCTTAGGTTCTTGCCCTTGCTTCTTGTCATCTGTTTATCTCTGGTGTTAGCTGATCTTGCTTTCTCTGTTAGTTGCTTGACCCTCCTGTAAGCCTGTGTGTCAGCATTTCTGGAGACCAGCTTTCTCCCAGTGGGATCTGGGTACAGAGAGCTGTGGCACAGGGTCAGCTCTGTGCAGAGGCAGAAACTGGAAGGACTCTGGTCTAGACTACTCCTTGGTTCCTGTGTCTTTAGGTCTTTGGGTGGGTCCATCAGAACAGAAGTGGTGGTCTTACCTGTGCTCTCAGATGTGTCAGCACTCTTGGAGTGTGGCTTTCTCCCAGGCGGATCTGGGTACAGAGAGTTGTGGCACAGGGTCAGCTGTGGGGCCAGGTGGAAACTGGAAGCAGAAATCAACTCTTTTCTCTACTGCTTTTATTCCAAGATATCTTATAAGAAGCACAATGGACAGCACTTTGTGTACTTAACAGAGTGCAAAGCCCAGAAGAAGCTACCTTCCTTCTGACAGAAACAGAGTGCAAGGTTATGGTCCCCAGGAAAACTACTTACTGCATTTCTGGTCAACTCTCAAGAATGTTATTTACCAATGGAAGTGTTGATTATAACATTAATTTCTTTGAGAAAGTTGCCATCTCCTCAGAAACTTCATTATGAAGAACCTTCTAGAGGTAGGAGGCCTGATAGGCACCTGATAGATCCTTCCCCAGTATTAAAGCAGAGGTCCTCAACATGTGGGTCCTGACCCCTTTGGAGACTCACATGTTAGATATCCTGTATATCAGATATTTACATTATTATGCATACCAGTAGAAAATTACAATTACGAAGTAGCAAAAAATAGTATTATACCTGGGGGCGTTGTATGTTTTTTAATTCATTAAAAATTTTACTTTTTTACATTTCAAATGTTATCCCTTTTCTCCCTTCCATGCAACCCCATCCACCCTATCACTCTCCTCTTTGCCTGCAAGACGGTGCTCCTCCCATCACCTACCCACTCCTGCCTCATCTCTCTAGTATTCCCCTTCTCTGGGGAATTAAGCCTCCATAAGATCAAGTGCCTCCCCTCCCCTTAATGCCATATAAGGCAGTCCTCTGCTACATATGTAGCAGAAACCATGGACTAGCCCATGTATACTTTTTAGTTGGTAGTTTAGTCTCTGGAAGCTCTGAGGGGCCTGGTGAGTTGATACTGCTGTTCTTCCTCTGGTGTTTCAGTCCCCTTCAGCTCCTTCAGTCCTTGCCCTAGCTTGTCCATTGAGTCCCTAGTCTCAGTCCAGTGGTTGCCTGTGAATATCTCTAACTTCTTGATTGGGGTCCCTAGCCTCAGTCCAATGGTTGCCTCCTGTGAGTGTCTGCATCTGTATTAGTAAGGCGCCTGCAGAGCCTCTCAGGAGACATTTATATCAGGCTTCTGCAAGCACCTCTTTATATCAGCAATAGTGTTGGGGTTTGGTGTTTGCTGGGAGTCTCTGGATGGCCTTTCCTTCAGTCTCTGCTCCATTTTTGTCCCTGCATTTTCTTTAGCCAGGGACAATTCTGGGTTAAAATTTTTGAGATGGATAGGTTGCCCCATCCCTCCACTGGGGGCCATGTCTATCTACTGGAAGTGGTCTGTTCAAGTTCTAGCTTCCCTTTGATGGATATTTTGGTTAATATCATCCCCACTGGTTCCTGGGAGCCTCTCAACTCCCTGGCATCTGGCACTTTCTAGAGGTTCCCTCATCCCCCACCCCCACTGCTACATATTTTTATTCATTTTCTTGGCCCTCTGGACTTCTCTCCTGTTTCTTCACATACCTGGTCCTGACCCCCCTTTTTCCTCTCCTTTTCCTCCCCCACCTAGGTCACTTTATCTCTCTGCCTCCTGTGATTATTTTGTTCCCCTTCTAAGTGGGTTTGAAACATCCACACTTGGGCCTTCCTTCTTGTTAAGCTTCCTGTGATTTGTGAATTGTGTTGAGTATTCCAAGCTTTTGAGAGAATATCCATTTATACACACTTACACATACTATGTGTGTACATTGTGATTGGGTTACCTCACTCAGGAAGATATTTATTTTCTAGTTCCATCCATTTACATAAGGATTTCATGAAGTCATTTTTTAAATAGCTGAGTAGCACTCCATTGTGTAGATGTACCACATTTTCTGTATCCATTCCTCTATTGAAGGGCATCTGGGTTCTTTCCAGCTTCTGGCTATTATAAATAAGGCTGCTATGAACATAGTGGAACACGTGCCCTTGTTATATGTTGGAGCATCTTTTGGATCTATGCCCAGGAGTGGTATAACAGGCTCCTCAGGCAATACTATGTCCAATTTTCTGAGGAACCCACGAGACTGATTTCCAGAGTGGTTGTACAGCTTACAATCCCACCAACAATGGAGGAGTGTTCCTCTTTCTTCACATCCTTGCCAGCATCTGTTGTCACCTGAGTTTTTGACCTTAGCCATTCTGACTCTGTGAGGTGGAATCTCAGGATTGTTTTGATTTGAATTTCCTGATGACTAAGGATGTTGAACATTTCTTTAGGTGCTTCTTGTCCATTCAGGGCACAGTATTAAAGAGTTGCATTAGGACGGTTGAGAACCACTATCTCTAGAACTTTAAAGTAGATTCATCTGTTTATAATTTCTAGGTTAGCCCAGACCAGTGTAGTCCGGGAAGGAGAAAGACTACAGTTCTCTAGTTCCCCTACAGTGACTATGAGGTGAGTTGAAATAGGAGTCAGTTTTCCTCAGAGGAAATTTGTTAACAGGATAGGGTGCCAAGAGAACAGTTTTTGTAAACTTTCCTATTAACTCTGTAACTTGTGACAAGCTGTGCATAATCTATGAGGTGTGTTTTCCCAATGCACCTAAGAGAACTCACCCTACAGGAGTAGAGCCTACCTGAGCCCTGTTTCACTGCATGCTTCTTTGGCTCCAATCCACTGCTTTGAGGGTTGTAGTGAAGCATTATATATTGTGAGAGTGCTTGGAGTAACAATCCTGCTCACTTCATAGAAAATGGCCCAGGTTGGGAGCAGGAGGATCTTACAAAGTTTGGGTGGCTGGCAATTTGAAAAGAAATTATGAGGAACATGAAAAGAAGCATGTTTCTTTTTCCCTGCTCTTCTCCTAGCATGTTCTTGAGTCAGAATCTCAGAAGAGAGACAGTAGATTTTGCCTGCCTTTGGCTAAGGCTACAGGGAGATTGTCTCCTTCCTTGCTTTGTGAATATGAACCAGTCCTGTCTCTTTCTGGCCTTCCATAACTCTCTGCTGATATGGGAGGTGTATATATCCTGATAAGGTAGATCATTGTGTAATAGCACAGTAGAGAAAAGCTGTGCAATGTAAGAGAATATAGTTTGCACTTTTTAATTCTGTGCAATGGATTCTTCAATATTGTTCTGGAACCTGACATGTCAAAATTACAGGGAAAGCCCTAGTGAGATTTAGCTCTCTTTAAAACACAAGCAAACATTCCAGAATAAATAGCTGAAGCTACTAAACACAACAGAAGATATGAATTCTCAAGTCTCCAACATTGCAATGCTGTCATTTGTATCTAGTTTTGGGGAATGGAATAAAATCAGGCCCCTACATTTCATCTATATTACTCCTAAATAAAAGAAAAAAGGAAAAGAAAGTTATTATAAATTGACTTTCAGACAAAGTAGAAACTACCATGAGTGTTGTTTTTGTAACAAAATGACATTTGTTTTTAGCAAATTCCTGCCATCCAGATGAATTACACTGTTGTACAAAGCAGCAGGAGTAGCTGGAGAAATAATTGCTGTAAATGTTGACTTTCTTCACACAGTCTTATCTGAGCGGATCTTACTCTGACTGTTATAAGAATGCTGAGCTTTTAAAAATTATTTGGGAGACTTTGACAAGGACACGGCTTGGTCTCGCTCCTCTTTCTTGCCCATTCTCCCACAGGTATGGGCCCCCTCGACCCCCACAAATAACTGGGTCCCCTCTGGCGGGGGCAAGTGGTGCTCAACGTGAGGCTTGAGGTATGGACCCTCACCAGACAGAAAAAGAAGTTGAGGACCCGGGTTATTTGTCCAGAAACCGACGCAGATAAAGTGAAAGTAGCTGCACCGATCTGGTGTTCATGGCCGTGCGCTCTCACCGCTCATGAGAGAAAGACGTAGCAGGTAAGAGTTTTCTGTCTAATTGAGAATGGGCAAAAAATGTCTAAGGAAGCAGTCTCTATCAAAGACCTTAAGGCTTCTCTCAGGGAAAGGGGAGTAAGAGTTAAGAAAAAGGATCTCATTAAATTTTTTTTGTCTTTGTGTCAGAAACTTGTCCTTGGTTTATTATTGAAGGACCAGAAATTAACTCCTATAGTTGGGACAAGGTTGGAAAGTGTTGAAATGACTTATTGTAAGAAGAAGGATCTGAGGCGGTTCCAATTCAGGAGATAGTGTCTGTGCCTTTGTGTCATTGTGTTTTGTGCCGGCTAAACTCTGGGTCTGTATTTGCTCGCAAGTTCTGAAGTTCTGGTTTTGCGGCTGTCCCCATTTCAGGCTGAGAGGGAGGCTCGTGTCTCAGGAGAGATGTGAATGTGAGCGGTAGATGTGCCAGGGGCTCACCAATTGCGCTGCCCTGGGAGACGTCCCAGGAGGTGAGAAGGGACCCCAGGGACTCCTGGGAGATTCCCATTTGGATGCCGGTGAGGGTGAGGGTGAGGGTGAGGATTTGGTGGTTCTCCTGGATTGGAGAAGAGAACCCGCCCTCCCGGCCATCTGTATTTCCAGAGTGGTCTTTGTCTGTGTGTCTTAGGTCTTTGTTTTGTGTTAACTTGTGACTTTGACAATGAGAAGATTCTGGTTGGGAAGGAGGAGTGATTTGGAATCTGCTCCCCTTCATTTATTTGTCTTTGGTGAACTCATGGAAGCTCCCATCTGAATTAGTTCAGTTTTGTGGCAATCTTGCCACAGCCGCTTGTTTTTTGTTTTTGTGTGCACTTTTGTTTTTTTGTCTGTTAATCTTTTGATTGTCTTTCTGTGTGACTGAATGCTTTTGCCCTCTTCGGCGGACCTCTATTTTCTGGACTCTCTTCTTGTTTTCTCACCATCCCACTTGGGATTCTTGTTAGTGGCTGTTACAGGAAATCTATAATGCTCACTTGAGGAGTGTGCTTTAGAAACAAGAATTTCATGTTTGCCCTGGGTTCCATCCGGATAGGTGTGGGGATAGGCTTGATTTCTATTGCAAATGATGTAACACTGCATATGTTAGTACTCCTAACACTTCTTGGGACTGTGCCTCAGGGATCACAACCTGTATAAGTTTATAAGTTCTAAAAGACAGTCATGACCTTGGTGTATAGGTTCAGACAGTGTCCAGATTGGAATCCTGATGCTAAAGACTTAGTAAGACACAAAAGAGAGTTGAGAATTACTTAGGGCTATCTTAAGGCGGAGTCTAGGTACCTCAAGGGCAGATACAAGGACATCTGCGGTTGCCCTGCAACACAAGGCTTATGGAGAATTCAGAACTTTCATTGACTTAGATATAAAAAGAGTAAAAAAGACTTTTTAGCTGACCTCCAAGAATCCCTAACCCCCCTCTCAGAGATAGTCCTTCAGAATAGGAGAAGATTAGACCTGATATTCCTTAAAAAGGAGGACTGTGTGCTACACTAAAAGAAAAGAATGTTGCTTCTATGTAGACCATTCAGGAGTAATTAAAGACTCCGTGAGTATACATATACAGCCACCCAATTAGACAAGATGGATGAAGCAAAGAAGTGCAGACCGACAGGAGCCGGATGTAGATCGCTCCTGAGAGACACAGCCAGAATACAGCAAATACAGAGGCGAATGCCAGCAGCAAACCACTGAACTGAGAATAGGTCCCCTGTTGAAGGAATCAGAGAAAGAACTGGAAGAGCTTGAAGGGGCTCGAGACCCCAAAAGTACAACAATGCCAAGCAACCAGAGCTTCCAGGGACTAAGCCACTACCTAAAGACTATACATGGACTGACCCTGGACTCTGACCCCATAGGTAGCAATGAATATCCTAGTAAGAGCACCAGTGGAAGGGGAAGCCCTGGGTCCTGCTAAGACTGAACCCCCAGTGAACTAGTCTATGGGGGGAGGGCGGCAATGGGGGGAGGGTTGGGAGGGGAACACCCATAAGGAAGGGGAGGGGGGAGGGGGATGTTTGCCCGGAAACCGGGAAAGGGAATAACACTCGAAATGTATATAAGAAATACTCAAGTTAATAAAAAAAAAAAAGACTCCATGAGTAAACTTAGAAAAAGGTTAGACAAAAAGACAGACAGAAAAGCGCATCAGGGATGGTTCGAGAGCTGGTTTAGTAGATCTCCTTGGATGACTACTCTGATATCTTCCCTTATGGGACCCTTCTTAATTTTGCTTCTGTTTCTGATTATAAGTCCATGTGTGTTAAATAAACTAGTTACCTTCATTAGAGAAAGAGTAAGTGCTGTTCAGATTTTGATGTTACGTCAGTAATATCATGTTTTAATTTAGCTATGATTAGAACTAGCCACTAGAAGGAATGGAGAATGAAAGGTAGAAATTTTAATGTTGCCTCCCCCCCTAGACAAAGGTTCAGAGTAGAAGAAAAAAAAACTGGTTAGGCCCTGGAATTGTATGTTCCAGGAAGCTACTCCGAGGACCATAGAATGGGTAATTTACATCAGCTGCTTCGACAACTCTATCCCAGGAACTAGCTGACCATAAAGTTAGATTAAAATCTTAGAGAACAATCTTGAGAAGCAGGAAGCTTCTCCCAGGAACTAGCAGACCATAAAGTTAAACAATCTTGTGAAACAGGAAGCTCCTCCTTGTGAATTTTTTCACTGGTATTCTTGACATTTTCCAGTGATGTCTTTCCTACCCACTTTTCCCCAACAGCAGTTTTTTGGCAGCAATATCCTCTTTCCTGGATATGTTTACCCGCCTCCTCAACTAGGGTCCTTCCCACCCATCCCTTGCTGGTGGCACAAATCGTATGTCTTGAAAGAGAAGAGTCCCATAAGCTCTTTGGAAGGGACCCCGATGCTTTAATATTATCCTATAGCCCTTTCCAGGTCTCTTGGCTCAGTCAACATGTAGATGAATGGACAATTAGCTGCATTGCCTTTCAGGGTAAGAAATTACCCCTCAGATAAGTTGATACAGTTTTTTCACAAAATTACAGTCCCAGTGATCTTTCCAAAGGTAACACGTGATCACCCTACGTCGGGAGTCCACCTTGTCTTTATAGACGGCTCCTCTAATGGACAAGCCACATTTTCCATTGATGGTCAAATACAACAGTTCTCTATTCCTTTAGATTCCGCTCAGCTGGTAGAGCTTCAAGCTATCCTTGCAGTATTTCGTGCGCTGCCTGATGCACCCTTTAACCTATATACAGATAGCTCATATCTTGCCTTTTCTATCCCCCGGTTAGAAACAGTGCCCTATATTCAGCCTACCACCAATGCTGCACCCCCCCTGTTTGCCACCTTACAAAAGAATATTCAGAGGCGTTCTTGCCTCTTCTCTGTGGGACACATTTGAGCACATACCGGATTGCCAGGCCCCTTGGCTGATGGTAATGATGCCGTTGATCACCTCACCTGGCTTGTGGCCTTGGCCCAGGGGGCCTTCTCTATGCCCCTTACACTTGCCCAACAAGCACATGACTTACATCACCTTTATGCACAAACCCTTAGGATTAAATATAAGATCACCGGTGAATAGGCTCGCCAAATAGTCCATAATTACAAAGGCTGCATGACCCTACTCCCTGACCCTCATCTGGGTCCCCGTGGATTGGTCCCTGGAGAGCTCTGGCAAATGGATGTCACCCATCTTCTCTCCTTTGGTAAATTAAAATATATTCATGTCACCATTGATACCCTTAGCAGCTTTATCTATGCATCCCTGCAGACAGGGGAGGCCACCAAACATGTTATAAGTCATGTTCTGACTTGCCTCACAGTTTTACCTCAACCTAAGAGTGTTAAAACAGATAGTGGACCTGAATATACTAGCTCTAATTTTAAAGACTTTTGTTCCCAACTCGGAATTAAACATGTCACGGGCATTCCTTATAATCCTCAGGGACAGGGTATAGTTGAAAGAGCTCACCAAACCCTTAAAAATATGATCTATAAATTACAGTCAAATGGGGGAATATTATTCCCCATCCCTGGTAATCACAAACATTTATAAATCATGCACTCTTTGTCCTTAACTACCTTGTCATGGACAAGGATGGAAAAACCGCAGTAGACCTCCTGTGGCACCCCCATAATTCTTATGATTATACACCAGTCCTATGGAAGGACCCATCCCAATGGTATGGCCCTGATCCGGTCCTCATTTGGGGACATGGATCATCCTGCATTTATGATTCAAAGACTGGGGGTGCCCGTTGGCTACCCGAGTGCCTTGTTAAGGCCTTTAACCCCCCCAGGGTACAACCCTGAGGAAAAGTCTAACTATGCTTAATTACAGATCATGCTGACCATGTTCCCCTTCATCTGGATCCCTGGAAGCATCATCACGTCTGCCCTTGCTACATCGCCTAACCAGATCTTCAACTATACCTGGGTGATTCTTAATGGCACAGAGATGTGGTGTCTGCCAACTCCACCACTGCTGCACGAGTTCCCTGGCCCAATCGTGAGTTCCTGCAGTTCTGGGAAAGAGGCACCTCCACGCGTACAAAGAGAGAACCCATCACTGCCGAGACTCTTGCAGTACTCTTAGGCCTGTCAGCTGTGGGGACAGGAACTGGGGTTGCCTCCCTGATCACCTCCCAACAGAGTTATCATCAGCTCAGTGCCACCATAGACAGGGACATCAGTGAGCTTCAACCAGGAATAACCTATCTTAAAGATTCAGTTGCTTCCTTGGCTGAGGTTGTTCTACAAAATAGAAGGGGATTAGATCTTCTCTTTCTCCAACCGGGAGGGCTCTGTGCGGCCCTCAAGGAGGAGTGTTGCTTTTATGCTGATAAGACAGGATTAGTAGAAAACAGCCTACAAAAGTTAGAGAAGGTCTACAAAAGAGACAAAGAGAAAGAGAAAAGAGTGAAGCCTGGTATAAAAACTGGTATTCTGCCTCTCCCCTGCTCACCACTCTTCTACCTAGTATCCTGGGTCCTGCTACTTGTCTCCTTTGGTCCATGGGTGCTTAGAAAGTTAACTGATTTTATCAAGGCCCAGGTGGATTCAGCTACCAAGCAGGTCTCAGTCCATTACCACCACCTTCATTGTGAGGAGGCTGAGACAACCGGGGAGTGTGATACTCCCCTTGGGTTGCCCGAGGCTGGCCTCGACTTCTCCACCCTAAATACAGCCTGTAACTCAGGCTGGAAAATCAGTCGCTGGTGGAAGCGTCAATGACGGGAATATTATGGTACCACATACCAGGCACACACCTCACCTCTGTGAAGTAACCCTACAACAGGATTAGCATGGGTCCATGATCTGGGTTGCCCACTCTCACAAAACACACACGTATAGCCCAGAACGGTGTGTTAAAGCATAAGATTGTTCCTAGCCATTGGGATGCAGTCCTAACTGCAAGAGTGGCTCGCCATGGCTGAGCTGGGCACTCTGTGAGGCATGTCTGATCTATCTCAGACCACTACTTCCACCCTGGTGGAAATAATGAAACCTAAGTGAGAGTGCCAGACATGGGGGCAACCTGTGTAGACTAAGACACGGGGCTTTACCGACCAGGTGCTGGTTGTGGATGCACACCATATAGACAGAACTTCCTCCCACTGATAGTTAAGGAAAGGTGGAGATGTCTGGGACTGGACTGCCGGACTAATCAGATTCCTGAGAAGGGCTTGACCTTTTCAAAGAAAGAACTTGTCCCCGGAAGACTGTTGCCTCCTTGTCTAAGGAGAATATCTTGGTTTAGAGATTCACCTTATGTCCTTGGGCACTTCCCCCACCCTAAGCTTCAGTTCCTGCTTCAATTCCTGCTTCAGAGCTTTAAATGCTGTACATTCCTTTCAATAAACAGACCTTGACAAAGAAAAAAATTATTTGGAAATCTCAAATAACAGTGGTTACACAAATACATACATTTCATTGGAACCTCTCAAAAGCAAATGAAAGAGATGGTCATCAACAATGCAAAGAACTTCTACCTACTACGTAACAAATAATCATTTGGGGTCATGGGATGCTAATAGTAGCTCAAAAGAACACAGAATGAGAAATGTGCTTTGGTAATTTAGACTATAATCTCTCATGTCACACCATTTGCTGAAATAGGAAGACATTTTAGAAATATTACAGCCTAGAAAATAAAATTCTAAGTCACCAATTTTTGTTTGTTTTCTTCCTCCCTTTCCTTCTCCTCTCTTTCTATCTCTTTCTCGTCTCTTTCTCTCTCCTTGGCAACCTCTTTCCTTTCTTCTCAAGGCATTGTCTCAGTCTGTATCCCCAGCTGTCCAATAACCTACTTTATAGTACAGGTTGGACTTGAACTTATAGTGATCAGCCTGCCTCTGTCTCCTAAACACTGAACTTATTACATCTGACTCAAGATGACCAATTTTTTATAAACATCACTGTTAACTCAGCCATTGGAGGTAATAAAGCACAGATAGTTAGCAGCACCAATATTTACAATATCATTCTAACATGAAGTACAAATATAAGTATTTATTTCAACCAATTATTTTGTATTTCTTCCTTTGGTTACCAGAATGTTATTGTTTCAACAAAAATAGCAATAAGAATTACAGTGTATATATGAAATGAGAAAATATAATAGAATAATTAGTAAACACATATACAGTATTGCTTGAACATTATAAGTCCCCAGACAAAAAGAGCCTTGGTTCTAATACTTATTCTATAAGGATAATTGGCTGATTAGAACTTTTATGATTGTGGAGAGTAGGAATGTTGCAAATCTGGAGCTAAATTATCTTGGGTATATAGCCCCTTCATTAGCCATCATTGCCTATCTCTGTGTGTGACCTAACATTTTTGTGACTATTAGGTAAACACTAACAGGTCTTCACTAAAAAGTCTAAGAATGTCATTAGTTAGAATCTAAATTCTATGGCATAGATTTCCCTGCTTTACATATCTACCTGATGATGCCACTAATGTATTTTAAAATTGCCTTCATCTATTAAGTTCTTTTATCTTTTTTTATTTTATTTTTTTTATTAACTTGAGTATTTCTTATTTACATCTCGAATGTTATTCCCTTTCCCGGTTTCTGGGCAAACATCCCCCTAGTCCCTCCCCCTCCCCTTCTTTTTTTTTTTTTTTTTACTATTTATCTTTTTTTTTTTTTTATTAACTTGAGTATTTCTTATATATATTTCGAGTGTTATTCCCTTTCCCGGTTTCCGGGCAAACATCCCCCTCCCCCCTCCCCTTCCTTATGGGTGTTCCCCTCCCAACCCTCCCCCCATTGCCGTCCTCCCCCTATAGACTAGTTCACTGGGGGTTCAGGCTTAGCAGGACCCAGGGCTTCCCCTTCCACTGGTGCTCTTACTAGGATATTCATTGCTACCTATGGGGTCAGAGTCCAGGGTCAGTCCATGTATAGTCTTTAGGTAGTGGCTTAGTCCCTGGAAGCTCTGGTTGCTTGGCATTGTTGTACTTTTGGGGTCTCGAGCCCCTTCAAGCTCTTCCAGTTCTTTCTCTGATTCCTTCAATAGGGGACCTATTCTCAGTTCAGTGGTTTGCTGCTGGCAATCGCCTCTGTATTTGCTGTATTCTGGCTGTGTCTCTCAGGAGCGATCTACATCCGGCTCCTGTCGGTCTGCACTTCTTTGCTTCATCCATCTTGTCTAATTGGTTGGCTGTATATGTATGGGCCACATGTGGGGCAGGCTCTGAATGGGTGTTCCTTCAGTCTCTGTTTTAATCTTTGCCTCTCCCTTCCCTGCCAAGGGTATTCTTTTTCCTCATTTAAAGAAGGAGTGAAGCATTCACATTTTGATCATCCGTCTTGAGTTTCGTTTGTTCTAGGGATCTAGGGTAATTCAAGCATTTGGGCTAATAGCCACTTATCAATGAGTGCATACCATGTATGTCTTTCTGTGATTGGGTTAGCTCACTCAGGATGATATTTTCCAGTTCCAACCATTTGCCTACGAATTTCATAAACTCGTTGTTTTTGATAGCTGAGTAATATTCCATTGTGTAGATGTACCACATTTTCTGTATCCATTCCTCTGTTGAAGGGCATCTGGGTTCTTTCCATTTTCTGGCTATTATAAATAAGGCTGCGATGAACATAGTGGAGCACGTGTCTCTTTTATATGTTGAGGCATCTTTTGGGTATATGCCCAAGAGAGGTATAGCTGGATCCTCAGGCAGTTCAATGTCCAATTTTCTGAGGAACCTCCAGACTGATTTCCAGAATGGTTTTACCAGTCTGCAATCCCACCAACAATGGAGGAGTGTTCCTCTTTCTCCACATCCTCTCCAGCATCTGCTGTCACCTGAGTTTTTGATCTTAGCCATTCTCACTGGTGTGAGGTGAAATCTCAGGGTTGTTTTAATTTGCATTTCCCTTATGACTAAAGATGTTGAACATTTCTTTAGGTGTTTCTCAGCCATTCGGCATTCCTCAGCTGTGAATTCTTTGTTTAGCTCTGAACCCCATTTTTTAATAGGGTTATTTGTTTCCCTGCGGTCTAACTTCTTGAGTTCTTTGTATATTTTGGATATAAGGCCTCTATCTGTTGTAGGATTGGTAAAGATCTTTTCCCAATCTGTTGGTTGCCGTTTTGTCCTAACCACAGTGTCCTTTGCCTTACAAAAGCTTTGCAGTTTTATGAGATCCCATTTCTCGATTCTTGATCTTAGAGCGTAAGCCATTGGTGTTTTGTTTAGGAAATTTTTTCCAGTGCCCATGTGTTCCAGATGCTTTCCCACTTTTTCTTCTATTAGTCTGAGTGTATCTGGTTTGATGTGGAGGTCCTTGATCCACTTGGACTTAAGCTTTGTACAGGGTGATAAGCATGGATCGATCTGCATTCTTCTACATGTTGCCCTCCAGTTGAACCAGCACCATTTGCTGAAAATGCTATCTTTTTCCATTGGATGGTTTTGGCTCCTTTGTCAAAAATCAAGTGACCATAGGTGTGTGGGTTCATTTCTGGGTCTTCAATTCTATTCCATTGGTCTATCTGTCTGTCTCTGTACCAATACCATGCAGTTTTTATCACTATTGCTCTGTAATACTGCTTGAGTTCAGGGATAGTGATTCCCCCTGAAGTCCTTTTATTGTTGAGGATAGCTTTAGCTATCCTGGGTTTTTTGTTATTCCAGATGAATTTGCAAATTGTTCTGTCTAACTCTTTGAAGAATTGGATTGGTATTTTGATGGGGATTGCATTGAATCTGTAGATTGCTTTTGGTAAAATGGCCATTTTTACTATATTAATCCTGCCAATCCATGAGCATGGGAGATCTTTCCATCTTCTGAGGTCTTCTTCAATTTCTTTCCTCAGTGTCTTGAAGTTCTTATTGTACAGATCTTTTCCTTGCTTGGTTAAAGTCACACCGAGGTACTTTATATTATTTGGGTCTATTATGAAGGGTATCGTTTCCCTAATTTCTTTCTCGGCTTGTTTCTCTTTTGTGTAGAGAAAGGCAACTGATTTATTTGAGTTAATTTTATACCCAGCCACTTTGCTGAAGTTGTTTATCAGCTTTAGTAGTTCTCTGGTGGAACTTTTGGGATCACTTAAATATACTATCATGTCATCTGCAAATAGTGATATTTTGACCTCTTCTTTTCCGATCTGTATCCCCTTGATCTCCTTTTGTTGTCTGATTGCTCTGGCTAGAACTTCAAGAACTATATTGAATAAGTAGGGAGAGAGTGGGCAGCCTTGTCTAGTCCCTGATTTTAGTGGGATTGCTTCAAGTTTCTCTCCATTTATTTTAATGTTAGCAACTGGTTTGCTGTATATGGCTTTTACTATGTTTAGGTATGGGCCTTGAATTCCTATTCTTTCCAGGACTTTTATCATGAAGGGGTGTTGAATTTTGTCAAATGCTTTCTCAGCGTCTAATGAAATGATCATGTGGTTTTGTTCTTTCAGTTTGTTTATATGATGGATCACGTTGATGTTTTTCCATTTATTAAACCATCCCTGCATGCCTGGAATGAAGCCTACTTGATCATGGTGGATGATTGTTTTGATGTGCTCTTGGATTCGGTTTGCCAGAATTTTACTGAGTATTTTTGCGTCGATATTCATAAGGGAAATTGGTCTGAAGTTCTCTTTCTTTGTTGGATCTTCGTGTGGTTTAGGTATAAGAGTAATTGTGGCTTCATAGAAGGAATTCAGTAGTGATCCACCTGTTTCAATTTTGTGGAATAGTTTGGATAGTATTGGTATGAGGTCTTCAATAAAGGTCTGATAGAATTCTGCACTAAACCCGACTGGACCTGGGCTCTTTTTGGTTGGGAGAACTTTAATGACTGCTTCTATTTCCTTAGGAGGTATGGGGTTGTTTAACTGATTTATCTGTTCCTGATTTAACTTCGGTACCTGGTATCTGTCTAGGAAATTGTCCAGTTCCTGCAGATTTTCAAGTTTTGTTGAATATAGGCTTTTATAGTAAGATCTGATGATTTTTTGAATTTCCTCTGAATCTGTAGTTATGTCTCCCTTTTCATTTCTGATTTTGTTAATTTGGACACACTCTCTGTGTCCTCTCGTTAGTCTGGCTAAGGGTTTATCTATCTTGTTGATTTTCTCAAAGGACCAACTTTTGGTTCTGTTGATTCTTTCTATGGTCCTTTTTGTTTCTACTTGGCTGATTTCAGCTCTGAGTTTGATTATTTCCTGCCTTCTACTCCTCCTGGGTGTATTTGCTTCTTTTTGTTCTAGAGCTTCTAGGTGTGCTGTCAAGCTGCTGACATATGCTCTCTCCTGTTTCTTTCTGCAGGCACTCAGAGCTATGAGTTTTCCTCTTAGCACAGCTTTCTTTGTGTCCCATAAGTTTGGGTATGTTGTACCTTCATTTTCATTAAATTCTAAGAAGTCTTTAATTTCTTTATTTCTTCCTTGAGAAGGTTATCGCTGAATAGAGCATTGTTCAACTTCCACGTATATGTGGGCGTTCTTCCCTTATTGTTATTGAAGACCAGCTTTAGGCTGTGGTGGTCTGATAGCATGCATGGGATTATTTCTATCTTTCTGTACCTTTTGAGGCCCGTTTTTTGACCAATTATAAGGTCAAATTTGGAGAAAGTACCATGAGGAGTTGAGAAGAATGTATATCCTTTTGCTTTAGGATAGAATGTTCTATAAATATCTGATAAGACCATTTGGCTCATGACTTCTCTTAGTCTGTCTACGTCTCTGTTTAATTTCTGTTTCCATGATTTGTCCATTGATGAGAGTGGGGTGTTGAAATCTCCCACTATTATTGTGTGAGGTGCAATGTGTGTTTTGAGCTTTAGTAAGGTTTCTTTTATGTATGTAGGTGCCCTTGTATTTGGGGCATAGATATTTAGGATTGAGAGTTCATCTTGGTGGATTTTTTTCTTTGATGAATAAAAAGTGTCCTTCCTTATCTTTTTTGATGACGTTTAGTTGAAAATTGATTTTATTCGATATTAGAATGGCTACTCCAGCTTGCTTCTTCTGACCATTTGCTTGGAAAGTTGTTTTCCAGCCTTTCCCTCTGAGGTAGTGTCTGTCTTTGTCTCTGAGGTGTGTTTCCTGTAGGCAGCAGAATGCAGGGTCCTCGTTGCGTATCCAGTTTGTTAATCTATGACTTTTTTGGGGGGAGTTGAGACCATTGATGTTGAGAGATATTAAGGAATAGTTATTATTGCTTCCTGTTATATTCATATTTGGATGTGAGGTTATGTTTGTGTGCTTTTCTTCTCTTTGTTTTGTTGCCAAGATGATTATTTTCTTGCTTTTTCTAGGGTGTAGCTTGCCTCCTTGTGTTGGGCTTTACCATTTATTATCCTTTGTAGCGCTGGATTTGTAGAAAGATATTGTGTAAATTTGGTTTTGTCATGGAATATCTTGGTTTCTCCATCTATGTTAACTGAGAGTTTTGCAGGATACAGTAACCTGGGCTGGCATTTGTGTTCTCTTAGGGTCTGTATGACATCTGTCCAGGATCTTCTGGCTTTCATAGTTTCTGGCGTAAAGTCTGCTGTGATTCTTATAGGTCTGCCTTCATATGTTACTTGACCTTTTTCCCTTACTGCTTTTAATATTCTTTCTTTATTCTGTGCATTTGGTGTTTTGACTATTATGTGTCGGGAGGTGTTTCTTTTCTGGTCCAATCTATTTGGAGCTCTGTAGGCTTCTTGTAAAAAAAGAGATACCTCTTTTTTTAGGTTAGGGAAGTTTTCTTCTATGATTTTGTTGAAGATATTTCCTCGTCCTTTGAGCTGGGAGTCTTCACTCTCTTCTATTCCTATTATCCTTAGGTTTGATCTTCTCATTGAGTCCTGGATGTCCTGTATGTTTTGGACCAGTAGCTTTTTCTGCTTTACATTATCTTTCACAGTTTTGGTGATGATTTCTATGGAATCTTCTGGTCCTGAGATTCTCTCTTCTATCTCTTGTATTCTGTTGGTGATGCTTGTATCTAAGGCTCCTTGTCTCTTCCTTTGGTTTTCTATATCCAGGGTTGTTTCCATGTGCTCTTTCTTGATTGCTTCTATTTCCATTTTTAATTCCTTCAATTGTTTGATTGTGTTTTCCTGGAATTCTTTCAGGGATTTTTGTGATTCCTCTCTGTAGGCTTCTATTTCTTTATTTATGCTTTCCTGTGTTTCTCTAAGGAAGTTCTTCATGTCTTTCTTGAAGTCCTCCAGCATTATGATCAAATATGATTTTGAAACTAGATCTTGCTTTTCTGGTGTATTTGGATATTCTGTGTTTGCTTTGGTGGGAGAATTGGGCTCCGATGATGCCATGTAGTCTTGGTTTCTGTTGCCTGGGTTCCTACGCTTGCCTCTTGCCATCAGATTATCTCTAGTGTTACTCTGATCTGCTATTTCTGATAGTGGCTAGACTGTCCTCTAAGCCTGTGTGTCAGGAGTGCTGTCGACCTGTTTTCCTGTTTTCTTTCAGCCAGTTATGGGGACAGAGTGTTCTGCTTTCGGGTGTGTAGTTTTTCCTATCTACAGGTCTTCAGCTGTTCCTGTGGGCCTGTGTCTTGAGTTCACCAGGCAGGTCGCTTGCAGCAGAAAAGTTGGTCTTACCTGTGGTCCGGAGGCTCACGTTTGCTTGTGGGGTGTTGCTTATGAGCTCTCCGGGGCAGCAGCAACCAGTAAGATCTGAGCCACCCTTTCCGGGAGCTTCCGTGCACCAGGGTTCCTGATGATGTTTGGTGTTTTCCTCGAGTCTGAGATGTGGGCCGAGTGAGGACTCTTCTGGTTTCCCAGGCGTGTGTGCCTCTCTGAAGGTTTAGCTCTCCCTCCCTCAGGATTTGGTTGCAGAGAACTGTTTATCAGGTCGGTCCCTTCAGGTTCTGGCGGTGTCTCAGATGCAGCGGATTTCCTGCTCCTGTGCCCTTATCCATGGGAACCCAGAGGTCATATACAGTTTCCTCTTGGGCCAGGGATGTGGGCAGGGGTGGGCAGTGTTGGTGGTCTCTTCCACTCTGCAGTCTCAGGAGTGCCCACCTGTCTCGCTCAAGTTCTTTTATCTTTAATGTTTTTTTTTTTTGGAGATGGGGGTCTTACTCTATAGCCCTGGCTGGCCTGGAACTCACTATGTAGACCAGGTTGGTCTCAAAATCACAGAGATCATTTTGCCTGCCTCTGCCTAGTGAGTGTAGGGATTGCAAGCACATACCACCATGCTCAGCTGTTCTTCAATGTCTAAAAACTGCATGAAACTGTTGCTGTGTTGGAGTATGGTATTTGGGGCAACCTTGATCTGTGTTCTTTAATCTTGTTCACTTATATTTGACTCCAGAATCTCTTTTATCCCCCTTGAGGTGAGAGCTGTGTTTTTGCATCAACTACATAGAATATTGAACATAAGGATCCTATGAATTTACATGTTTCTTATTTTTCCATTTGTCTACACAAATGACGTTTTCAAACAAAGTTATAATATGACTCATAAATAGTGAATATTAATAATAGTGATAAGTAGTATGCATGAAAAGTTTAGTGACACTTTTCTAATGCTTTCTTTTGTTTGATCTAGAAAGATATTTGTAATTCTGTGAATAGTTGTAGTGTTTTGTGCATGGTGGGCTAGTGTTTTACCACTAGGCTACATACCTAAGCCCTTAGTTATTTGCTTTAATTCCACTTTATATAAAAATGTGAATGTTACTTATGGCTATTCCATTGTGACTTTATATACCTCTGGAACATTACACCATGTTTTGATGCAGATATTCATTATGTACTGATCAAATCAATGTAGTTTCTCTGACTAGTTTTATATCAACTTGACACAAATGAAAGTCATTTTGGAAAACAAGGAAACCTTAATTGAGAAAATGCCTCCACCATATTGGTGTGTGTAAGCCTGTGGTGCATTTTCTTGACTGTTGATTGATGGGAAGGACTTAACCCCTTGGAGGTGGTGCCATCCCTGGGCTGGTGGTCCTGGGTTCTATAAGAAATCAGGCTGAGCAAACCATGGGGAGGAATCCAGTCAGTAGCATTCCTCTATTGTCTGTGCATCAGCTCCTGCCTCCAGGTTCCTGCCATGTTTGAGTTCCTGTCATAACTTCCTTCAGTGATAGACTATGATGTGGAAATGTAAGCTTGAAATAAACCCTTCCTCCCCAAGTTGTTTTTGGATATTTGCAGTGATTTATCACTGCAATAGGAAGTCTAATGAAGACGCAATTAACATGCCCATACCTCGAATATTTACCATGTCTTTTAAAAACTTTTATTAAATTTGTTCTTTGACATATTCACACATGTATACAGTGCATTCTGAATCTATCATCCTCACCATCTTATCTCCCTCCCATTTCCAGTACCCACATCCTCCTCCCTATAAGTCCCTTTCCACATTTATGCCCTTTGGGGGCAGGGCACAATGTTTCACTATGCAATTGTAGCTAACCTGAAACTTGTATTTAGATCAAGCTGGTCTTAACCTCACAAAGATTTACATCTGGCTGGCTCCTGAATGCTGGGATTAAAGGCATGGACTACCATGCCCAGTCTGTATTTTTAAAAAACAAATTAGCATAATATATTAGAAACCATTATGACATTTTGAATGAGTGTTTTAGTGATTCTTTTTCATTCCCATCACACACACACACACACACACACACACACACACACACACACACACACCAGTTCCTGCGATCTCTAAACCTCCTTGTGGCTTCCTCAGTCTCTTCCACTTTCCCATTTCCTGTCCCAAGGGTCCTTATGCCCATAATAAAAACATGGATTCAGCCAAGATGTCCACTAACTGATGAATGTATAATG
The DNA here is from genome assembly GCF_021556685.1 of Rattus norvegicus. Taxonomy (NCBI): domain Eukaryota; kingdom Metazoa; phylum Chordata; class Mammalia; order Rodentia; family Muridae; genus Rattus; species Rattus norvegicus. The sequence goes on from NC_141554.1 coordinate 25,624,016, forward strand.
AAAATGTGGTATGTATGTATGGACAATGGAATTTTATTCCGCTATAAAGAAAAATAAAAATTATAAAACTTCCAGGAACTGGATGAACCCGGAAAGTATAATGCTAAGTGAGGTAATGCTAACTCAGAAAGTCAAAAGCAGCATCTCTTTCCACATATGTGAATCCTGGCTATAATGTATACTTGGCCATATACATTACCCATATGAAATTATGAATAAAGCCAATATCATGCTTTTTCAATGAGAATATTCAGAATTGTCTCATAGATATTTTGAAATATATAAAAAATACTAAGGCTAATTCTTATCAGCCTATTGTGGGAAAGAACAACAGAATTTTTCCCTTCTTCCTAGGTATTTATGCTCCTTGACCAATCAAAGAGATTTTTTCTCCCATCCTCTTATATACTTTCTTCTTTGTAACCATTATGAAAATAGCAGCAAAAATTTCAGGGAAAATACCTATGATATTTGGGTAGGCACAGAGTTTTAGGATAATTATCAAAAGTATGAACAACAAAAGCAAATGTAGAAAAAAATGAATTGTATCAGCCACAGCAAAGGCATTGTCTTAGTCGGGGTTTTATTGCTATGACGAAACAGCATTTCTAAAAAAGAAGTTGGGAAGGAAAGAGTTTGTTTGGCTCAAACTTCCACATCGCTATTCATCACTGAAGAAGTCCGGACAGGAACTCTTATCAGGGCGGGGATCTGGAGGCAGGAGCTGATGCAGAGGCCATAGAGGGGTGTTGTTGACTGGCATGCTCAGTCTGCCACCAGCCCAGGGATGATACCCCCAACAATGGGCTGGGCCCTTCTCCCTTGATCACTAATTGAGAAAAATGCCTTACAGCTAGGCCTCATGAAGGCATTTCCTCAACTGAGGCTCCTTCCTTGCTGATGACTCTAGTTTGTTTCTAGCTGACACATAAAACCAGTCAGTATGACACTAAGCAAGAGAATGATAAGACAATCACTACACTGGAAGAAAGTGTTTGCCACTAGACATATGATATGAGATTAATATGTAAATTATATAAACGAACTCTTGAAACAAAACATCAAAAATACAATGATATTAACAAATATGGGCAATAGGCCTAAATATACATTTTTCAAAAGAAGACATACATCACGTATCAAACCAATACATTACAAAAATTACTCAGCTTACTCACCATACCACAAATGTGAATCCAAACCACAAAGTAAGTTGACATAGACCTGGTACCCTGAATATAAGGAAAGGAAAAAAAGTAGAGACTATAGTTGGCTTGGCCCAGAAAATGACTTTCTGAACAGGTTCTCAATAATGCGTGCATTAAGACCAACAATTACTAAAGGGGACCTCTTAAAGCTAAAAAAGCTTTGTACAGCAAAGGACACCTTAATTTGAGTGAAGAGGCAGCCTACACAATAGACAAACCCCCCAACTTTACTGGTTATATATCTGACAATGGGTGAGTATCAAGAATATACAAAGAAATAAGAAAAAAAAAACAACTTAAACATCTCTTAATTGTAACCTCCTGTGCCACCAATTAGAGACCAACAATGGAGGAGTGTTCCTCTTCCTCCACATCCTCGCCAGCATCTGTTGTCCCCTGAGTTTTTGATCTTAGCCATTCTCACTGGTGTGAGGTGAAATCTCAGGGTTGTTTTGATTTGCATTTTCCTTATGACTAAAGATGTTGAACATTTCTTTAGGTTTTTCTCAGCCATTCGGCATTCCTCAGCTGTGAATTCTTTGTTTAGCTCTGAACCGCATTTTTTAATAGGGTTATTTGTCTCCCTGCCGTCTAACTTCTTGAGTTCTTTGTATATTTTGGATATAAGGCCTCTATCTGTTGTAGGATTGGTAAAGATCTTTTCCCAATCTGTTGGTTGCCGTTTTGTCCTAACCACAGTGTCCTTTGCCTTACAGAAGCTTTGCAGTTTTATGAGATCCCATAAAAGTGTGTTTTATTTGTCATTATTGGTACAAGACAGACTGGTGGCTAATCTCGTTGGTTTTGTTGGTGTTTACTTGTCTAATTTCTTCTGTGCAGTCAAGGCACATCTTTTCACTAAAATATGTTTTTTTCTTTACGTACCTATGGATTCTGGTTCTGTTAAAGAATGTTGTGGTGATACCATTACTGAAATGGTTTTCTTTCTTTGAAATGTAATCATTGATACTGAAATGATAGAAGTTTTAGTAGTGTATGTAGGATAGGCTTTAGTCATGAATGCAAGAGACTTAGAAGAAGTACTTAGAGTGTACTACCACGATACCTACAGGAATGTTGCAGTAATTGGTATTTTGGTATGTTTTCCTACTTAATGTATGAATTCAGAACTTGGACTCTGAAGTTGACAGACTTGTGGAGTGACCAGCAACATTGGTGCTTGCATGATGATTGTCTTTAGAATGCAAGAAAGGTTGAGATGTTTCAGCAGCGCATATGTAAATACTTGATTTGAGCTATATGCTAAAGATATTTATCAGTTCCTTCAAATGCCTCTTTTAAATGACTCATCAAAGATGATCTGTGAAATGTTGAGTGTCAATCAAACTTTTCTTTTTGCACATCAGCTACATAAATACCTTCGTCCTATAAAAAAAGATTAATTTGTTTGGCACACTGTTGTAGTTGCCAATTAACCTCTCCTCAAAATGACTCTGGCAGTGGCGGCACGTTCCTCACTACAAAACCTCTGCGTGGCTAATATTTCCTCTTTGATATTCCTGAATTATTACTTACTAAAATCTTTGCTCCCCTAGACCAAATTGGGGGAGGGAGAACTCTTTCCTGGCTCTTACATGGTTCCTGTGTTCTCTTTTCTGCACCTCTCAGGCCTCGTCCTTACTCTTTTTCTGGCATGGCGGTTCTGTCTCCTTCCTGACCTTGGTTCCTTACCTTCGAATTCTGAAGTCCCGCACCTGTCTCCTTGCTCAGCCATTGGCTGCCTGCAACTTTATTTACCAATCAGAACCAACTCGGGGCAGGGACCCTCAGCATCTTACACGTGGATCCTTGTGATATTTGGGGGACTCAATTAACATAATACAGCATTAGACCACATCCACATCATCATGCTGTGTTAAACTACTGTCATGTTCAGCTTTGTTGAATGTTATATGGACCTAGCCTACCCAGTCTTGTGCTCTGGACTATGTTGTTTATTCATTAAAGTTTTAAGTTAATATAAAGGTAAAAATAATCTTAATTCCCATATAGCTCATTAAATTGATCCTAAAATATTTCTCTGTATAATAATTTTGTAAATACTATTTTTAGTTAGATCAAAGGTTCTACATAAGACCTGCATAATACCAAGCAAGTATCAACAAGGAGGAACTCAAAAGGTTCCACTCCTAGCTAAAGAGCTATTGGCTGCTGATTGGATAGGAAAGGAGTCTTTCTGGTAAGTTAACCACATTCCAGTGGATGGCCCCATACCCATGTGCATATAGGCAGCACTAATTGGATTTAGAGGGCTAGAAAATATTTCAAGGACAGGACGTGAGAAAGGTAGGAGAGAGAGGTGTTGAAGGGATCTGGGAGGAATCAGAGGAGACCATGGGAATATATATGCTCAAAATACATTGTATCCATGTATGAAATTCTCAAAGTATTTTTAAAATGGCAGAAAGCTGAAGGGGCTCGAGACCCCATATGAACAACAATGCCAAGCAACCAGAGCTTCCAGGGACTAAGCCACTACCTAAAGACTCTGACCTCATAGGTAGCAATGAATATCCTAGTAAGAACACCAGTGGAAGGGGGAAGCCCTGGGTCCTGCTAAGACTGAACCCCCAGTGAACTAGACTGTTGCGGGGAGGGTTGGGAGGGGAACACCCATAAGGAAGGGGAGCGGGGAGGGGGATGTTTGCCCGGAAACCGGGAAAGGGAATAACACTCGAAATGTATATAAGAAATACTCAAGTTAATAAAAAAAAAAAGAAAAATGTATTGATCATGTAAGAAGCCTTGAGAGGTGTAAGCTGTAAATCATCTTTTCCCATAATTTCAAGTAGTTGTGTGTGTTACTGATATAGTAGTAAGTGTGTAAACATAACAGTTGATTTGTTTAAACAATTATTTTATAAAATACATGCTTTACAATTTATTTTTATAAAACTTCTTTCAAAATTAAAAAAAATGGCAGAAAGCATCATATTTAAACCACGCAAATGACAAAGACTGAGATGGGTGTATGGATGAAGGTTTTCAAAAGAGGTTGAATTTGATCAGTGCATGTTGTGTATGTGTGAAAATTCATGCTAGAGATCATCGATGTGTACAATTAATGCGTGTAAATAGAAATAAAAATTAAGGAGCCAGCAAGATAATCCAGCTGGTAAGCATGCTTGTCACCAAGCCTGATCTCTGCATTCAATCCCTAGGGTCCAAGTGCTGGAAGAAGAGAACCGATTCCCACAGAAAGTCCTCTGATTTCCACAGGTTTGCTGTGGAACATGTATACCCCTCCCACACATGGACTACACACATACATACACACACAGTAGAAAATGTAATATAATTTTAAAAGATTAAGAAGGCAAGGGAAAAGAAAAAAATCGAAATGCAGCTAGAGAAGTGACTCATATTCAAGGTATAGCAAACTTATTAGAAACCATGGAAACCAGATTGCTTGTGAAAAACATATTCAAAATGATGAAAGAAGCAGGCTAAAAATATGTGTCTGCAAAACCATATCCTTGAAAACTGAAAGAATAATCAAGATACTATCTGATAAACATATATTAAGGCAATGTGTCACTAGCAAGTCTTTCCTGCAAAAATTGCTAAAGGAGCTGGCTGGGGCAATATGGACTTGTAGATTCACTCAAGAGACTGATGTAAAAGCATTGTTTAGGTTTGTCTTAAGCAACACAAGACATCATTTATTATAAATAAATATGAGAAGGAGCCTTTTATGGTAAAATGAAATGACTAGACATGTATTACTAATTTTAAATGGTTAAACATTAAGTAAAATAAAAGGTCACACACAAACATAAAAGATAGTACTCTTATCAATGTTTTCTTCTACTTTAAAAGGCAATAATAGAAAACAATAATTGTGTAACTATGCTGATGGCAATACAATTAAAGAGGATGTAAACTTTACAGCTACTACGTTTAGAAGGGGTAGAATATAAAGCTATAAGTGGGTAAAATCTATGCATACTGTTAAAATTAAGTTAATATTAATTCAAACTAGATTGTTTTAAGATGTCAGTTGAAACCACAAGGGGAATTGCAGTTATGCGATTATATGTATTTCCTAGTAGAAAAATATGGAATAATGATAGAATAGTAAGGGAGATTAAGAACATTCAAAATACAGAAAGCAAATAATAAAATACTAAATGTCAATGCTAACAGTATTTACAAAATGTAAATTGATTAAACAATTCTAACCAAAAGATGGAGACAGAAGAATCTTCAAAATGGTCAACTTTGCCAGGTGTGGTAGCCCATGCCCTTAATCCTCATACTCAGGAAGCAGAGGTTGGGGGTTCTCTTTGAGTTCAGGGTCTGCCTGGTCTACAAAAGAAGTTCCAGATCAGCCAGGATAGCATAGTGAGACCCAGTCTCCAAAAAGTTAAAACAAACAAACTTTATGGTTCCTAAAGAAGACATCAGTCAATTCAATGGCATGAATATGTCCAAAGTAAAAAGATTGAACAGGGTATATTGTAACGTAGGTACCTAAATGAGAACTGTAATTAGGTTCCTAACTGTCAGGTTATTGTATTGCTCTTATTGCCCACCAGAAGGGGACAATAAGAAACTAATGCTGAATACACCACAAACTGGTCACAGGACATAAGAAAACCATGCTTGAACTGAAGTGGAAGCTCCCTCCCTACTCACTAGCTTTCATAGCATAACTGCAACTCGGAAAGAAAAATCATAAGCAGTACTATCCACATGTGAACCCCATAAGCTAGAAGCTATAATACTACCTCCAGGCAAGATGTGCTCTTGGGCATGATTATGGCAAGACCTTTATGAGGTAATCAATTGCTTTGGTTGGACCAGAGGCCCATGCCACAAAAGGAAGTCCACATCTAGTGCTGTGAATCCAACCAAAGGTCCATTTCTAGGAAGGGCATAGGCTCTGGGATGAGCTTACTGCTTCTGTTCTACTTGAATAGACATGTTGTCAAACTCTGCCTAAATATTAATAAACCAATTTATTATTTTTATTTTTAAGTACATTGGTGATTTGCCTGCATTTATATCTGTGTGGGGGTGTTGGCTCCTGAAACAGGAGTTATAGGCAGTTGTGAGCTGCCATGTGGGTGCTGGGAATTGAGCCCAGGTCCTCTGGAAAAGCAGCCAGTGCTCTTAATCATTGAGCCATTTCTCCAGCCCCCTTCCTAAATATTTTTGTTTATATAGATGAACAGACTAGTACTGCTCTCTGCCTTGGTCAGTAAACAGCAGTTAATAGATTTGCATATGTTTAAGAGTTTGAGAATAATGACTGTTGAGTGTTCAGTTTTAAATGAGGCATCTATTAAGCCCTTCCATGGATCCAGGAACATCAGAATAGATGGAACAGAGTGTTAAGAACCAAGCGACAGGGAGGAGGGGTATGGAATGATGTCTTCTAGGCAGGACAGGGTTGTCACATTCATAAAGTCTCAATAACTTTGGTTGCCTGAAGAAAACTGGGACCCTCAACACATAAACATTCAGTCATAGATGGGGGAGGGCTAATAGGGCCTAACCTCTTCCCAGACACAGCTATTGGCAGTTGTATTAGTCAAGGCTGTCTATATGAATAGAACCAATCGAATGACTCTCTCTCTCTCTCTCTCTCTCTCTCTCACTCTCTCTCTCTCTCTCTCTCTCTCTCTCTCTCTCTCTGTGTGTGTGTGTATGTTATCTTAATTCTTTAAAGTTTAGTTTTAATGATGGTTCTTAAATGCTTTAATTTCCCTTTTAGCCCACCACTCACCAGAAATAGTGGGAAAGAAAGGAAACAGGATGGGGGATGGGAAGTAGATCTGTTTAGAAAGATTTTTTAGAGCAACGTCCATCTGTGAAGTCTGGAAATTGGCAGTTTAGTTCATTGGTCAGCAGCAGCAGCTTGATCTCCTTGCAATCACTTCATGGAAACACCAGCAGTCCAGTTTGGTAGAGTCTGGATAGTAAACAGGAATCAGCAGTGGTGGCACTACCTAGCAGAGACAGCCAGGCCTCAGCTTCTTCAGCACAAATCAGCGAGAAGAACCAGCAGGCAAGTCAGGAAAAGTTCTCAGCTGTGCCTCTCAGTGAAGTGAAGATCAGCAAAGGCATGAGACCAACAAATTGTTCTACAGCTAGCTCTATAAGCAAGCTAAATTCGGCCTCCATCATTATCAGACAAGTCCATTTTATACTCCCTCAGAACATCACGTATCCTCCACGGGTCTTGCCTCAGCACATGTCTTGCTTCACTCAACACATGCGCCTGTCTCAGCTGAAATCACTCTGCTAGTTAGAAACTACAACACACCATGTGAAGTTTTTTATGCATTTCTCTCTATATAAAGTTCAGACAAATAGAATTACTTAATATAAGGCAGACTAATTACATATATATCTGTCATTAGTGTTAGCAAAAAATCCTTTATAAAGTGTCTTTTCATATACTTGCATTAATAGAATATCCTTTGTCCTATGTCTGTTTCAGCCAAACATTTCAGCCTTAGCAGACTTCACCTGTGTCCACTTCAAGAAAATATTCCTTTACATGTTTGCCCCAGCAAAAACACCATTCAATATAACTGACTTTCCAAAGAACCCTTACGTTTCTACTTCGTGTGTGTGTGTGTGTGTGTGTGTGTATGATATAATACAGTATACATAATACATAATATATAATAATTTATTAAGCCAACTTATGCTAAAATAGTAAAAGCAGCAGAATCAGACCTGAGAGCTAACAACCTGGTATTTGATAGACCCTTAATGTTAGGTGTCTCAAAGTTGGAGCAGTAGTACTACAGTAGTTGTAGAAGAAAAAATGTAGCAGTTGCTCAGTTCACAAGGCTGGTGCCTATCAGACCCCATTTAGTGCTGAAGTCCTGGAGGGTTGCGGAAGAGACTCTGGTCCTTAGTCCTGGAAGGCAAAAAGACTCTGGCTCTGCTATCAGCAACAACGATCGATCGGGAAGGTCAAGGTAGCAAATGTAAATAATCTTCCTTCTGCCCTTTTCATCTGGGCAATACCAAAAGGGTGCCTTCCACATTTGGGGTGGGTCCTCCCTACTTTAATCAAGGAAATCAAAGGGACAGGTCTTCAGGTGAGGAGCCCTGCTCAAATGAATCTAATTTGAAGCAAGTTGACGTCAAAACTGACCATGTCAGCAGCTAATTGGTGCTGGTGGAGGGGAGTGATTAGCTTCAGTGGTGTGAGTTGTCCTTTTCCTGTGGATAACTTCACAGCCATACTCCTGTTGGCAGATCTGCTTGAACTCAGTGGGTAACCAGCAAAACCAACCAAAGTAAAACAAACAATCAAAGACCGCTGCAACTGGAGATGTGGGGTGTGCTTGAAGGAGGAAGGATTGGAGATGAGAGAGCGATAAGAGAGGGTGGGATGGGTGAATGACATTTTCAAAGAGTAAATGAAAAGAAATAAAACAACAAAGAGAGAACTGGAGTTAGTATATCAAACAAATAGACTTTAAGATGAAAATAACTGGTAGAGAAAGGAAAGACGCTTTTGTAATGATGAAAGCTTTTAATTAACAGAAAAGTAGGACAATTGAAACACACACACACACACATCATGACAATACCATAGTCCACAGAAATAAAGACTGGTGTAAGTATAAGTATATGGAGAAATGAGCATCTGTACAAAATGTTATTAGTATGGAAATAAATGAAATACACAATAGAAAAACTGTAAGAAAAATCAGTAAAACAGAAAAAAAGTGTGTTACACGACTTGTGTGTTTAATACGGTTAAAAATTAAAAGAAACTCTGAAAATATCTTGAAGATACATTAGATTTCATGGTGTTATTTGAATATATTTGACCCTGGTGAAGCAAATTTGATCTTTTCTACCAGTCACTTGCTTATTTAACATATGAGAGAGAAATGAGAACTATCAGACTTTTTAAATTTTTAGAATTTTATACATGTGATTTTAGTCACATAATTTTCACCCTCCTTCCACCTCCAACTCCTCCAATTCATGATCTCATTTTCTTTAATTATTGTTATTACATATATGTATATAAATGCATATAGCACCTGCTGAGCCCATTTTGTGCTTCTCGTATGTATGTATGTATGTATGTATGTATGTATGTATGTATGTATGTATGTTTTATTTTACGGCTGAGCTGACCACCTGGGACTGGATCATCTGTCAGGGACTTGTTCTGGAGAAGACTGAGTTCTTCTTTCTTTTTTTTTTTTCTTTTTTTCGGAGCTGGGGACCGAACCCAGGGCCTTGCGCTTCCTAGGCAAGCGCTCTACCACTGAGCTAAATCCCCAACCCCGAGTTCTTCTTTCAAAGCAGGTTTTAAATGTCTAGAGCTTTTCATCTCAGGGTGAGTCTATTAGATACATGAGATTCTCACACCACATTACTTATCAAGTTCATTTCCTGTTTTATTACATTTCTAAATGACCTTATATTGTGACGTGTATGCACATATATATTATACACATGATAGAAACAAAAAAGCATCCTGCAAAGACTAAAATCCAAAGTGATCAATTCATTATATACTACCTACCATTAAAAAAAAACAACATGGATTAATTCTGCTTTGTAAGGCAAGTAGAGATTGTCAAGAAAAAAAAACCTCATTTTTATGTATAACAATGACATTTTTAATTATAAGTGTCTATAAGCTTCTTTGCTTGGATTTTGGCATCATGTGTCGTGATAATAGCAATATTGATGAGGCTTTTTGTTTTCAAAGGCTGGGAGTCCTGATTTATCTTCCCAGATGTTCCCAATAGCCGTGTCTGTGCTCTTCAGTGTTAAGTAAGTGCATGTCTGGGACCACAGTGTTCCATCACCATGGTTTCACTAGATTTAATAAGCTGTTGCTTAGCAAACCCACTCGTCATCCAGCTATTTTCTCTTTGCACTGTCTTCTCGTTATGTCCTTGGTAAAATGTAGCTGAGCCTCTTGGTAATGGAAAATACCACTCTCTACGTTAAATGTAATCTTCACATTTGGGGCTGGGTTTTTTTCTCTTTTTTTCTCAAATCAGAATGCCAAATGTCAGAGAGCATTATAATCCAAGGGTAAAAATAGAATCTCTGGAAAAGCAGATGTATTCATATCTTGGGCTCTTTGACCTTTAGTCAATCACTAACTCCCTATGTCTCATACTCCTCATTTGTAAAACATGATCATTACAGTCATCTCAGAGGAACCTCGTGAGGATTAATTTAGATAACATAACTAAAATGCACCTGACACTTCATATGGGCCCATCCATTGTTACTGACATCAAGAGAATAAGAAGATGGTGAGACCAAATCTTCCTAATGTACACCAACTTCTGTATCAAACTTAATTGATGATCCAGTGAGAATTTTAAATGCTACATGAATGATCAGAGTTGAAACGCCTGCTTGCCACAGCTGGCAGAACTCTATGAAGCAATTATATATTTGCAATCAGTGAACCATTTACAATGTATCTCATGGGCCATTTCTGTAAGTCTAACTGACCTATGTATCTTGCTATATGTATTTTTTTATTTTGTTACATTTCTACTAGTTGTTTATGCACACACATTATACTTACACACACACACACACACACACACACACACACACACACACACACACACACCCCTATATCAACTGTCAGCTTATATTTTTTTCAATTGTTATCTGAGTACAGGTAATAAGATATCATGAGACTCCATGTATCCATTTTACCCAGCCACAACTAACTTGTTGATTTATACTGTGCATGCATCCATGGGGAAAAATACACATCTATATACAATGTAAATTAGCAAGTTTTGTTAAGTGCTGTCTTTTACACTAGCATACATAATGACCTTTTAGATATCCCATTAACAGTCAGGGGGGTCAGATTTACCCTTATAAATTGGGAGATAGAGGCCAATAACTAAATAGATAAGATCCAGGATCTCCTAGAGGCTGCCTAGGGGAAGAATAAAGAAATAAAGACAAAGTGTGGTTGTCTGATTGGAGATTGAAAAGAAAACCATGAAAGAGACGTGAGAAATGAAGGACTTTTTTTCCAGCAAAACCCTGAAGACTAAACCTTTGCTCCCTGCAATCTTCATGGCCACCTTGATAAAGACAAATCCTTTATGGAAAGCCTGAAAATTCTTTTTTTTTAAACTGACAATATTTTTTTTATTAACTTGAGTATTTCTTATATTCATTTCGAGTGTTATTCCCTTTCCCGGTATCCGGGCAAACATCTCCCTCCCCCCTCCCCTTCCTTATGGGTGTTCCCCTCCCAACCCTCCCCCCATTGCCGCCCTCCCCCCACCAGTCTAGTTCACTGGGGGTTCAGTCTTAGCAGGACCCAGGGCTTCCCCTTCCACTGGTGCTCTTACTAGGATATGCATTGCTACCTATGAGGTCAGAGTCCAGGGTCAGTCCATGTATAGTCTTTGGGTAGGGGCTTAGTCCCTGGAAGCTCTGGTTGCTTAAGCCTGAAAATTCTTGGACCCTTGTTCAGATTTGGGGCCTGGGGAAAAATATGAGTCTATGTGTCTAGATATCAAACACTAAATTTATATTTAATCTACACAACAACCCTTGTGCGAGTGACAGAATGTGGCTCATGTGGAAAGAGAATCATGGCCATTCCTACATTACATAAGAAGTAATATTGTCTTCTGGAGATTTCCACTGTTCCCCTCTCCATATCTTTCTCCTTTTTCATGGACACTCCTTTACCTTCATGTCCTACCCATGTATGCATACACTCCCTCATATGAGAGAACACGGTGATATTTGTCTTTCTGATTTTGGAGTATTTTATCTAACCTACTGATCTCCAGTTCCACATACTTTTCTGCAAATGTGATACCATTTTCCTTATGGTTTAATGAAACTCCATTGTATATATGAACTAGCTCACCCTGCACAAGATGTCTATTATCAAGAAAATAAATGACAACAGATACTGGGCAACAGATGCTGGGGAAGATGTGGAAATAGGGAACTCATTGCTGGGAAAGTAAACTGGTTCAGCCACTTTTGAAATCAATGCAGAGATATTCTCTCTCTCTCTCTCTCTCTCTCTCTCTCTCTCTCTCTCTCTCTCTCTGTCTCTCTCCCCTCATTTTTGAGATAGGATCTCTGACTATGTAGCCCAGGCTGGCCTTGAACTCATAACAATCTTCCTGCCTTGTTTCCCAAATGTTAATATTACAGCATTTAGTGTCTACTTCCCTTTTCTTCTCTCCCTCTCTCCCTTCTGTTCTCTCTGCCTCTCCCTTCTCCTCTGTTGGTGTATTTCTCCCATATGGGCTGACTCAAAGTGATTAACTGAAGTCTCTGCCAGTATCTGTGTGGGTTAACTATCCTGGAAGCAGATCTTCAAGCCCCAGTGATAATGCTAGCAGATAGCTAATAGGTGATGGGTGACAATTGCAGTCTCAGCAAAAAACTCAAGAGGAGCTCTGTAACAAATCACTGGTAAAACACACATTGTTGACTCTTGTCTCTGAGTGAAATAATACATATTGATGTTATAAGCTGCTACATTTGGAAGAAGATTAGTTCTGCAATGATAGATAAATAAAAACTACAAGAGGAGAATAATAGGAACTAATGAATGTAGAAAATTAAAAACCCATTGAAATATTACGGAGAAGGCAGAGGGGCAAGAACTGGTCAGCAGAAAGGCAAGTGTAATCTGTAGCAACCCAGAGCAAAATATGCATCTCTGTCCTTTGTAATAAGAGATAGTTTGAATTAAAACTGGGCCATTTTATCTCTTACTCTCCATTCAAAAATTGTCACCCTCGAAATGTTAAGCAAGAGTATAAGTGAAATAAAGATGTGTGGTCAGAAAAAATGCTAGGAAAAAGTATAAATGCACATTAACCATGAAAATGGTGGCAAAACTAGGTGTAATAATGTAGTTCTGTGTTCTAGCACTTAGGGAGCCTCAGCCAGACGGCTGGCTTAAGGCTGGGAATAAGAACAGGTACCATAGTGAGATCTCATCTCAAATAAATGACTGGTAAGTGACATGAATGGGTAAAGGAAAGATTCCTTCAGTGATTACTCTTCAGTGTGTAGTATATGGAAAGAACAAACATGTTAACAAATTTTGGAGACAATCATCTAAATTAGTTTTCAAATAAAAATTTCCTTAAAATAATGAAGTAGAGAAGATAACTGAAATGGACTGAAACCTAAACATAAAAACAAATTTAAAGATTACAAATTCCAAAAATTATATAGGGCTAAATTAGCCAACAGCATATTTTAAATGACCTACAGTACTTAAAAATAAAAATAAATCTAGATAGAAAAAAACCTGATTCTGATCATTTTAAAGTATTAGAAATGGTGTTTTAATTTCCTGTATGGTATCATGTTCCTTCTGTAGCTTTCTACCTGTGAGACAGAACAAATGAAGGTTAGTACTTTAATAAGGGTTTAGTAAAACAATAAGTTTGAGATCAACTTTGACAGGCTAAATTATATTATTTCTCCAGTTACATAGGAAAATATGCTCATCTGCCAATAAAGCTTAGCCACAATATTGAAAAGACAGAGAGAATTACATTAACAAAAAAGGGCTTCTACCACGGACCAAGGAATTAAAAGCAGAAAACAAAAGAGAGACCCAAAAGGGAAAAGTTTGCTGGACCCATGTAACCTGAATCCCTTGCTGTTGGAGGCATTTAATAATTATGGGAAATTCAAAGGGAGCTAACCTTTCACTTAACTGCAATTTAGTCCTCTTCACCAGGTGGGACAACAGAGTCCACAAAATAATATGAGAGATTTAACCGCAACTCTACCAGCAATTGAATTAGAATGAAAGGGAAATGGATGTTCTAATTAAAAGTCAAAGGCCATAAAACAAGATTCCTCTATTTTTATGGAAAATTTTCTTAGATTATTTTATACTTGTGTAAAGTACATTCTGATTGCTGTCCCACGTGCTCTGATCTCTCACCACTATCAACCTCCCTTTCCTTTCTACCATTTCTTTTCAATAGCCGTGTCTCCTCCCGCTCCATTCTCTTTCTTTTTTAGGATTACTGAGTTTAACTTTATGACCATGGATTTGGGACTATTTATTGGCGCCTTCTGTGGGTACACAACTGACAAAATTGTTGTCCCACTTCCAGAACCCATCAGTAGCTAATACTTCTGCAGGAAGGAGTAAGGTCCTGTAAGCCCTTGTCCAATCCGTATTTGTCTATCGGTGGATCTAGTAGGTCTGGTACAGGGAGCCACAGCTGATGTGGGTTTTGCCATGTTGCTTCCAAAAGCCAAGAATTCCTAAACAAAAAATCTGAGATGCTTCCATTGCATTGGTTCTGAATGCGCAAAGTCAGGATTTCACATCCCTTATTGTCTGGCTCTTACCAACGCATCTTTCTCAAAATGCCCTGAGGTGGTATCATAAATGCCCTGTTTAGGGCTAAGCACTCAACCATGGCTTCTTCTCAACAGCTTGAGAGAGAATGCATCTCTGCATTTGCCACAATTCACCACAAAGAGAGGCTTCTTGGTAAAATGTGAGAGGAGCATTTGCCATTGACATAAACATGAATATTGAGAAGTCAGCTTGGCACTGTGACAACTTAAATGACAATAGTTGAGTTTGATCCAGACATAAGATCCAAGACCTCCTCAGCCTTGTGCCTTTGACCAGGATTACAGTACCAGGTATGAATTCCTCTTAGTAGGCTTCAGATTTAATCAGAAAACAGTTGATTACCACCCATAACAATTGTACCCCTATTGGACAGGTGAGCATAAACTTCTTGAGAAGTTTGTTGACATGTTAGATTGTAGACTCACAGATGGGCACCCCCTCATGGATTTCTTTTGTCCACTAACAACCTGTAATGCATTTCTGGGCACTATTAAAGCTATCTAGCAGGGAAGAGCTTCCGGCTCAATTCCAGACTAATTTCTTTATATATTACAATCACAATGTGTGGTATCTTCAGCAGTATGGCTGCCAAAATAACTAGTTTTGGCAGAGAACTCAGAAGAGTGGCAAGAGCATGTATTGATCTGAGTGCTCTGGGCCTTCCCAGGTCAACAACCCACAAGGAGGCATCTCAGACTTTTTGTTTAGGAACTCTTTGATTTCAGGAGCAACATTATCCAGAAATGCAGGATATCACCCTTTAAACACATTCTTTTAAAAAATACCTTAGATTTATTACCTATTTTGTTGTATGTGTATGTGCGTTTTGCCTGAATGTATGTCTATGTACCCTGTGCATGCCTGGTGCTTGAGGAAATAAGACCAGGATATTAGATCCTTTGAAAATGGAGTTACAGATGATTGGGAATGCTAGATATGGATGTTGGAAACCAAACCCAAATCCTCTGAAGAGCAACAAGTGCTCATAACCGCTGAGCCAACTTCCCAGTCCTATGGTCTATTTTAACATATATTTTAATTGACTTATAAGAAATTTCCACTTGTTTTGTTTTCTGGCATACATCATTTTTTTCTGAACTCTCCTTCTCTCCTCCATTGCTTCCCCTCTCCTAGATAGACCTCATTTCGGGTTAACCTTTCCACCTTCAAATGTTTCCTTCTCATGCTGGGTGTAGTTGTATAAACCTTTAATCCAACACTTCGGAGGTAGAGGCAGGCAGATCTCTGTGGTGTTGAGACCAACCTGAACTACGGAGTGAGTTTCAAATCCAAGATGGCTACATGGCAAGACTCTAACTCAAATGAACAAGTCAATAGCTAAATATATTTCAATGTTTTTCTTCTCTGCTTTAATATTATATATGTTTTTCTAACCCTTATCTCTTAAAGCAACCCTCACTCCAATGGTCCTTTCACAGTTCCCTTATTATAGCTACTCCAGATTAAACATGCAAATCTAAAGATACGAATTTAGGAGCCACATATTTGAGTGAACATGTAGCATTTGGTTTCTGGGTCTGGGTTACTTCCCTCAGAATGATCATTCCAGTTCTTTTCATTTACCTGTCAAATCCATAATTTCATTTCTCATCACAACTGACCAAAATCTGATTGTGTTTCTGAACCACATTTTGATTCTCCATTCCTCAGCTGGTCAGAACATCTGGGATGTTTTCCATTTCCTAGGTACTGTAAATAGAACTACAGCATAGTTGAGTTGAATGAAGTTCTATTTCTAGGTTCTTTTGAGGACCCTTCCCACTGATTTCTACAATGGCTGTACCAGACCAAAAAAAATTGTAACAAAAATCTAACTAAAACCACATTGATGCTAAAAGCAGAAAAGGAAAACTTATGCAAAGGCTAGTAAAATAAAGCTGTTGTGTCTGTATAGATATAAAACAAATTTGAGTGTAATAGAGCATATGTGGTAAGGAAGTGAAAGTGGGAGGTTTAAGTAGGAAAAACAGAGTTGGGGGAGGGTAGGCCAAAAGTATGTGTGGAGAAAACCTGCTTCTTGTAAGAAATAGTAAAAATTTAGAGGGGGATGCTAAAATAAGTATAAAAATTTAAAGCATAATGAATAAAATAAAAATGAACTTTACCACGAATGTTAAAAGCATGTTCACTTAAAAATATAAAAGTTGCCGAAAGAAATAAAAGAAAAAAAAAACAACTAAATGGTAAGCTGTTATAGTCATAGATCAGAAAGTTTAAGATTATTAATTATATTGTTCATGTTAGCTGAGTCAATTGATGGATTAATTACACCAAATATTCAGTGGTAATTGTACAGATATATAAATAAAAATCCTGAATTGATATAGGATTAGAAAAGGCGAGAGTAGTCAATATGATCACGCAAAATGGAACACTTTTTGATTTCAAAATATACTACACAGGTAAAGTAATGAGACAAGCATAGTACTGCTTTAACACACACACACACACACACACACACACAGAGAGAGAGAGAGAGAGAGAGAGAGAGAGAGAGAGAGAGAGAGAGAGAGAGAGAGAGCCTGATAAAATGCAGAATAACTCCTGCAATACAGCCTGGAGTGATTAATATTACCAATTTGACATGAATTATGATAAAGCCTCCAGTAAAGCCTGTGAGCAATTATCTAAATTAGGTTATCTGAGTTGGGAAAAACCCATCCCGAGTATTGGTGCACTGTTCCATGGGATGAGGTCCAGGACTACATCAAAAAGAGGAAGCAAGCTGAGCAGCAGTATTCATTGATCTCTGCTTCTTGGCTAAGGATGCAATGGGTCACCCTCCTGACACCTGGGATTGACCCACATGATGGCTATATCCTCAAACTGTGGGCCAAAATAAATCTTTCTCCTTTAAGTTGCTTTTCTTCTGGTGCTTTATTGTAGCAACAGGCCAAGAAACTGGTAAATAGGTGGTTATTGATAAGATGGTACAAATACAATGTGGAAAGGATAATCTCTTTAATAAATTAACTAGTGTGGAAGAAACTGAAAACCTGTATTTAAAAATGAAATTTGAATTTTACATTCTATAATATAGAAAACCAACACGAAATTGATTAACTTCTTACATATAAATCCTGACACTGTAAGACCATGAAAAAACAAAGCAAAAGCAAAAAAAAAAAAAAACTTACTGATATTTGCCATAACAAGGATTCTGTGCATATTGTACCAAAAGCTTATGCAACAAAAATAAATTAGACAAGGAGAACTATATTAAATTCAAATGCATCTACACGCCAAATAAAAAAAATCAACATGGTAAAATGGCAATGTGTGAAATGAGGGAAATATTTGAAAACCATATATCTAGTATTGGGTTAATAGTCTTTTTTCATTGTTTGTTTGAAATATATTTATTGGATTTTCAAATTTACATTTAAAATGTTTGCCCTTTTTCCAGTTTCCCTTCCAGAAACCCTCTATCCCATCCTGTGTCCTGTGCTTCTGTGAGGGTGCTCCCCCATCCACCCACCTACCCTTTCCCTCCCTCCATCCCACCCTGACATTCCACTACACTGGTGTATTTTTTCCTTTTTCATTTTTTCATCTTTATTAACTTGAGTATTTCTTATTTACATTTTTTCCATCTTTATTAACTTGAGTATTTCTTATTTACATTTCGATTGTTATTCCCCTTCCCAGTTTCTGGGCCTACATCTCCCTAACCTCCCCCCTTCTCTATGGGTGGTCTCCACTTCCTCCCCAGCATTTGCTGTCACCTGAGTTTTTGATCTTAGCCATTCTCACTGGTGTGAGATGAAATCTCAGGGTTGTTTTGATTTGCATTTCCCTTATGACTAAAGATGTTGAACATTTCTTTAGGTGTTTCTCAGCCATTCGGCATTCCTCAGCTGTGAATTCTTTGTTTAGCTCTGAACCCCATTTTTAATAGGGTTATTTGTCTCCCTGCAGTCTAACTTCTTGAGTTCTTTGTATATTTTGGATATAAGTCCTCTATCTGTTGTAGGATTGGTAAAGATCTTTTCCCAATCTGTTGGTTGCCGTTTTGTCCTAACCACAGTGTCCTTTGCCTTACAGAAGCTTTGCAGTTTTATGAGATCCCATTTCTCGATTCTTGATCTTAGAGCGTAAGCCATTGGTGTTTTGTTTCGGGAATTTTTTCCAGTGCCCATGTGTTCCAGATGCTTTCCCACTTTTTCTTCTATTAGTTTGAGTGTATCTGGTTTGATGTGGAGGTCCTTGATCCACTTGGACTTAAGCTTTGTACAGGGTGATAAGCATGGATCGATCTGCATTCTTCTACATGCTGACCTCCAGTTGAACCATCACCATTTGCTGAAAATGCAATCTTTTCTCCATTGGATGGTTTTGGCTCCTTTGTCAAAAATCAAGTGACCATAGGTGTTTGGGTTCATTTCTGGGTCTTCAATTCTATTCCACTGGTCTATCTCTCTGTCTCTGTACCAATACCATGCAATTTTTATCACTATTTCACTATTGCTCTGTAACACTGCTTGAGTTCAGGGATAGTAATCGCCCCAGAAGTCCTTTTATTGTTGAGTATAGTTTTAACTATCCTGGGTTTTTTGTTATTCCAGATGAATTTGGAAATTTTTCTGTCTAACTCTCTGAAGAATTGGATTGGTATTTTGATGGGGATTGGATTGAATCTGTAGATCGCTTTTGGTAAAATGGCCATTTTTACTATATTAATCCTGCTAATCCATGAGCATGGGAGATCTTTCCATCTTCTGATATCTTCTTCAGTTTCTTTCTTCAGAGATTTGAAGTTCTTATCATACAGATCTTTCACTTGCTTGGTTAAAGTCACACTGAGGTATTTTATATTATTTGTGACTATTATGAAGGGTGTTGTTTCCCTAATTTCTTTCTCAGCTTGTTTCTCTTTTGTGTAGAGGAAGGCTACTGATTTATTTGAGTTAATTTTATACCCAGCCACTTTGCTCAAGGTGTTGATCAGGTTTAGTAGATCTCTGGTGGAACTTTTGGGATCACTTAAATATACTATCATATCATCTGCAAATAGTGATATTTTCACTTCTTCCTTTCAAATCCGTATCCCTTTGATCTCCTTTTGTTGTCTGATTGCTCTGGGCAGGACTTTGAGAACTATATTTAATTAGTAGGGAGAGAGTGGGCAGCCTTGTCTAGTCACTGATTTTAGTGGGATTGTTTCCAGTTTCTCTACATTTAGTGTAATATTAGCTACTGGTTTTCCTCCAGACTTTCAAGTTTTGTTGAATATAGGCTTTTGTAGTAGGATTTGATGATTTTTTGAATTTCCTCTGATTCTGTTGTTATGTCTCCCTTTTTATTTCTGATTTTGTAAATTTGTACACCCTCTCTGTGTCCTGTGGTTAGCCTGGCTAATGGTTTATCTATCTTGTTGATTTTCTCAAAGAACCAGCTTTTGATTCTGTTGATTCTTAGTATAGTCCTTTTTGTTTCTACTTGGTTGATTTCAGCTCTGAGTTTGATTATTTCCTGCCTTCTACTCCTCCTGGGTGTATTTGCTTCCTTTTGTTCTAGAGCTTTTAGGTGTGCTGTAAAGCTGCTGCTATATGCTCTCTCCTGTTTCTTCATGCAGACACTCAGAACGATGAGTTTTCCTCTTATCACATCTGTCATTGTGTCCCATAAGCTTGGGTATATTGTACCTTTATTTTCATTAAATTCTAAGAAGTCTTTTATTTCTTTCTTTACTTCTTCCTTGACCAGGCTATCATTGGGTAGAGCATTGTTCAACTTCCATTTAAATATGGGCTTTCTTTCCTTATTTTTATTGAAGACCAGCTTTAGCCTGTGGTGGTCTGATAGGACGCATGGGATTATTTCTATCTTTCTGTATCTGTTGAGGCCTTTTTATGACCGATTATATGGTCAATTTTGGAGAAAGTACAATGAGGTGGTGAGAAGAAGGTATATCCTTTTGTTTTAGGATAGAATGTTCTATAAATATCTATTAAGTCCATTTGGTTCATGACTTCTCTTAGTCTGTCTATGTCTCTGTTTAATTTCTGTTTCCATGATCTGTCCATTGATGGGAGTAGGGTGTTGAAATCTCCTACTGTATTGTGTGAGGTGCAATGTGTGCTTTGAGCTTTAGTAAGGTTTTTTTTTAATGTATGTAAGTACCCTTGTATTTGGAGCATAGATATTTAGGAGAGAGTTCACTTTGGTGGAATTTTCCTTTGATGAATATCAAGTGTCCTTCCTTATCTTTTTTGATGACTTTTGATTGAAAATCGATTTTATTCAATATGAAAATGTCTACTCCAGCCTGCTTATTTAGACCATTTGCTTGGAAAGTTGTTTTCTAGCCTTTTACTCTGAGGTAGTGTCTGTCTTTGTCTCTGAGGTGTGTTTTGTGTAGGCTGCAAAATGCTGGGTCCTCATTGTGTATCCAGTTTGCTAATCTATGTCTTTTCATTGGGGAATTGAGTCATTGATGCTGAGAGATATTAAGAAATAGTGATTGTTGCTTCCTGTTATAGATTCCTGTTTGGAATCTATTTGGAGGTGAGATTATGTTTTTGTGCTTGTCTTCTCTTTGTTTTGTTGCAAAACGATTAGTTTCTTTGTTTTTCTAGGGCATAGCTTGCCTCCTTGTTTTGGGCTTTACCATTTATTATCCTTTGTAGGGCTGGATTTATAGAAAGATATTGTGTAAATGTGGTTTTGTCATAGAATATCTTGGTTTCTCCATCTATGTTTTGCTGGATACAGTAAACTGGGCTGGCATTTGTGTTCTCTTTGGGTCTGTATGACATCTGTCAAGGATCTTCTCTCTTTTATAGAGTCTGGTGAGAAGTCTGGTGTAATTCTGACAGGTCTGCCTTTATATGTTACTTAACCTTTTTCCCTTATGGCTTTTAATATTTTTTCTTTGTTTTGTGCATTTGTTGTTTTGACTACTATGTGATGGGAGGAGTTTCTTTTCTGGTCCAATCTATTTGGAGTTCTGTAGGCTTCTCGTCTGTTTACGGGCATCTCTTTATTTAGGTTAGGGAAATTTTCTTCTATGATTTTATTGAAGATATTTACTGGTCCTTTGAGCTGGGAGCCTTCACTCTTCTGTACCTATTATCCTTAGGTTTGATTTTCTCATTGTGTCCTGGATTTCCTGTATGTTTTGGGCCAGTAACTTTTTCCGTTTTACATTGTCTTTGATAGTTGTGTTGATGATTTCTATGGAATCTTCTGCTCCTGAGATTCTCTCTTCTATCTCTTGAATTCTGTTGGTGATGTTTGTATCTAGGGCTCTTTGTTTCTTCCTTTGGTATTTTTATATCCAGGTTGCTTTTCTGGTGTTTTTGGATATTCAGTCTTGGTTTCTCTTGCTTGGGTTCCTGTCTTTGCCTCTTGCCATCAGGTTGTCTCTGGTGTTACCTTGTTCTGCTATTTCTGACAGTGGCTAGACTGCCCTCTAGGACTGTACGTCAGCAGTGCTGTAGACCTGTTTTCCTCTTCTCTTTCAGCCAGTTAAGGGAACAGAGTAATCTGCTTTCAGTCGTGTAGTCTTTGTTGTCTAGTGGTCTTCAGCTGTTCCTGTGGGCCTGTGTCCTGAGTCTACCAGGCAGGCCACTTGGAACAGAAAAGTTGGTCTTACCTCTGGTCTCGGGCCTGAAGTCGCTCCTTGGGGCTGGGTTTCAGCTCTCCATGAGGGCAGCAACCAGAGGGGCTTGCCCCGCCTTCTCTCGGGTCCCTGTGCACAGGGTGCCCAGATGGCACTAGGTGTTTTCCTCTAGAGTCAGAAATGTGTTTCATTTTCTTTGTATTTTGTGCCAGTGTTCTCAACGGTATCTTCTGCCCCTAAGATTCTCTCTTCTATTTCTTATATTTTCTTGGTAAGCCTTGTATCTATGTTTCCTGATCTCTTTCCTAGGTTTTCTTTCTCCTCGGTTATCTCCCTTTGTGATTTCTTTATTGTTTTTATTTCCATTTTTAGATCCTGGATGGTTTTCTTAATTCATTCACCTGTTTTGTGTTTTCTGGTAATTCTTTAAGGGATGTTTGTATTTCTTCTTTAAGGGCTTCTACCTGCTTACCTGTGTTGTCCTGTATTTCTTTAAGGGAGTTATTTATGTCCTTCTTAGAGTCCTCTAACATAATCATGAGATGTGATTTTTTTATTTTTTTATTTTTTTTTTATTTTTATTTTTTTTATTAACTTGAGTATTTCTTATATACATTTCGAGTGTTATTCCCTTTCCCGGTTTCCGGGCAAACATCCCCCTCCCCCCTCCCCTTCCTTATGGGTGTTCCCCTCCCAACCCTCCCCCCATTGCCGCCCTCCCCCCATAGACTAGTTCACTGTGGGTTCAGTCTTAGCAGGACCCAGGGCTTCCCCTTCCACTGGTGCTCTTACTAGGATATTCATTGCTACCTATGGGGTCAGAGTCCAGGGTCAGTTCATGTATAGTCTTTAGGTAGTGGCTTAGTCCCTGGAAGCTCTGGTTGCTTGGCATTGTTGTACTTTTGGGGTCTCGAGCCCCTTCAAGCTCTTCCAGTTCTTTCTCTGATTCCTTCAATAGGGGACCTATTCTCAGTTCAGTGGTTTGCTGCTGGCATTCGCCTCTATATTTGCTGTATTCTGGCTGTGTCTCTCAGGAGCGATCTACATCCGGCTCCTGTCGGTCTGCACTTCTTTGCTTCATCCATCTTGTCTAATTGGGTGGCTGTATATGTATGGGCCACATGTGGGGCAGGCTCTGAATGGGTGTTCCTTCAGTCTCTGTTTTAATCTTTGCCTCTCCCTTCCCTGCCAAGGGTATTCTTTTTCCTCATTTAAAGAAGGAGTGAAGCATTAACATTTTGATCATCCGTCTTGAGTTTCGTTTGTTCTAGGGATCTAGGGTAATTCAAGCATTTGGGCTAATAGCCACTTATCAATGAGTGCATACCATGTATGTCTTTCTGTGATTGGGTTAGCTCACTCAGGATGATATTTTCCAGTTCCAACCATTTGCCTACGAATTTCATAAACTCGTTGTTTTTGATAGCTGAGTAATATTCCATTGTGTAGATGTACCACATTTTCTGTATCCATTCCTCTGTTGAAGGGCATCTGGGTTCTTTCCAGCTTCTGGCTATTATAAATAAGGCTGCGATGAACATAGTGGAGCACGTGTCTCTTTTATATGTTGAGGCATCTTTTGGGTATATGCCCAAGAGAGGTATAGCTGGATCCTCAGGCAGTTCAATGTCCAATTTTCTGAGGAACCTCCAGACTGATTTCCAGAATGGTTTTACCAGTCTGCAATCCCACCAACAATGGAGGAGTGTTCCTCTTTCTCCACATCCTCGCCAGCATCTGCTGTCACCTGAGTTTTTGATCTTAGCCAATCGCACTGGTGTGAGGTGAAATCTCAGGGTTGTTTTGATTTGCATTTCCCTTATGACTAAAGATGTTGAACATTTCTTTAGGTGTTTCTCAGCCATTCGGCATTCCTCAGCTGTGAATTCTTTGTTTAGCTCTGAACCCCATTTTTTAATAGGGTTATTTGTTTCCCTGCGGTCTAACTTCTTGAGTTCTTTGTATATTTTGGAAATAAGGCCTCTATCTGTTGTAGGATTGGTAAAGATCTTTTCCCAATCTGTTGGTTGCCGTTTTGTCCTAACCACAGTGTCCTTTGCCTTACAGAAGCTTTGCAGTTTTATGAGATCCCATTTGTCGATTCTTGATCTTAGAGCATAAGCCATTGGTGTTTTGTTCAGGAAATTTTTTCCAGTGCCCATGTGTTCCAGATGCTTCCCTAGTTTTTCTTCTATTAGTTTGAGTGTGTCTGGTTTGATGTGGAGGTCCTTGATCCACTTGGACTTAAGCTTTGTACAGGGTGATAAGGATGGATCGATCTGCATTCTTCTACATGTTGCCCTCCAGTTGAACCAGCACCATTTGCTGAAAATACTATCTTTTTTCCATTGGATGGTTTTGGCTCCTTTGTCAAAAATCAAGTGACCATAGGTGTGTGGGTTCATTTCTGGGTCTTCAATTCTATTCCATTGGTCTATCTGTCTGTCTCTGTACCAATACCATGCAGTTTTTATCACTATTGCTCTGTAATACTGCTTGAGTTCAGGGATAGTGATTCCCCCTGAAGTCCTTTTATTGTTGAGGATAGCTTTAGCTATCCTGGGTTTTTTGTTATTCCAGATGAATTTGCAAATTGTTCTGTCTAACTCTTTGAAGAATTGGATTGGTATTTTGATGGGGATTGCATTGAATCTGTAGATTGCTTTTGGTAAAATGGCCATTTTTACCATATTAATCCTGCCAATCCATGAGCATGGGAGATCTTTCCATCTTCTGAGGTCTTCTTCAATTTCTTTCCTCAGTGTCTTGAAGTTCTTATTGTACAGATCTTTTACTTGCTTGGTTAAAGTCACACCGAGGTACTTTATATTATTTGGGTCTATTATGAAGGGTGTCGTTTCCCTAATTTCTTTCTCGGCTTGTTTCTCTTTTGTATAGAGGAAGGCAACTGATTTATTTGAGTTAATTTTATACCCAGCCACTTTGCTGAAGTTGTTTATCAGCTTTAGTAGTTCTCTGGTGGAACTTTTGGGATCACTTAAATATACTATCATGTCATCTGCAAATAGTGATATTTTGACCTCTTCTTTTCCGATCTGTATGCCTTTGATCTCCTTTTGTTGTCTGATTGCTCTGGCTAGAACTTCAAGAAGTATATTGAATAAGTAGGGAGAGAGTGGGCAGCCTTGTCTAGTCCCTGATTTTAGTGGGATTGCTTCAAGTTTCTCTCCATTTAGTTTAATGTTAGCAACTGGTTTGCTGTATATGGCTTTTACTATGTTTAGGTATGGGCCTTGAATTCCTATTCTTTCCAGGACTTTTATCATGAAGGGGTGTTGAATTTTGTCAAATGCTTTCTCAGCATCTAATGAAATGATCATGTGGTTCTGTTCTTTCAGTTTGTTTATATAATGGATCACGTTGATGGTTTTCCGTATATTAAACCATCCCTGCATGCCTGGGATGAAGCCTACTTGATCATGGTGGATGATTGTTTTGATGTGCTCTTGAATTCGGTTTGCCAGAATTTTATTGAGTATTTTTGCGTCGATATTCATAAGGGAAATTGGTCTGAAGTTCTCTTTCTTTGTTGTGTCTTTGTGTGGTTTAGGTATAAGAGTAATTGTGGCTTCATAGAAGGAATTCGGTAGGGCTCCATCTGTTTCAATTTTGTGGAATAGTTTGGATAATATTGGTATGAGGTCTTCTATGAAGGTTTGATAGAATTCTGCACTAAACCCGTCTGGACCTGGGCTCTTTTTGGTTGGGAGACCTTTAATGACTGCTTCTATTTCCTTAGGAGTTATGGGGTTGTTTAACTGGTTTATCTGTTCCTGATTTAACTTCGATACCTGGTATCTGTCTAGGAAATTGTCCATTTCCTGAAGATTTTCAAATTTTGTTGAATATAGGTTTTTATAGTAAGATCTGATGATTTTTTGAATTTCCTCCGAATCTGTAGTTATGTCTCCCTTTTCATTTCTAATTTTGTTAATTTGGACACACTCTCTGTGTCCTCTCGTTAGTCTGGCTAAGGGTTTATCTATCTTGTTGATTTTCTCAAAGAACCAACTTTTGGTTCTGTTGATTCTTTCTATGGTCCTTTTTGTTTCTACTTGGTTGATTTCAGCTCTGAGTTTGATTATTTCCTGCCTTCTACTCCTCCTGGGTGTATTTGCTTCTTTTTGTTCTAGAGCTTTTAGGTGTGCTGTCAAGCTGCTGACATATGCTCTTTCCTGTTTCTTTCTGCAGGCACTCAGCGCTATGAGTTTTCCTCTTAGCACAGCTTTCATTGTGTCCCATAAGTTTGAGTATGTTGTATCTTCATTTTCATTAAATTCTAAAAAGTTTTTAATTTCTTTCTTTATTTCTTCCTTGACCAGGTTATCATTGAGTAGAGCATTGTTCAATTTCCACGTATATGTGGGCATTCTTCCCTTATTGTTATTGAAGACCAGTTTTAGGCCGTGGTGGTCCGATAGCACGCATGGGATTATTTCTATCTTTCTGTACCTGTTGAGGCCCGTTTTTTGACCAATTATATGGTCAATTTTGGAGAAAGTACCATGAGGAGCTGAGAAGAAGGTATATCCTTTTGCTTTAGGATAGAATGTTCTATAAATATCCGTTAAGTCCATTTGGCTCATGACTTCTCTTAGTCTGTCTACATCACTGTTTAATTTCTGTTTCCATGATCTGTCCATTGATGAGAGTGGGGTGTTGAAATCTCCCACTATTATTGTGTGAGGTGCAATGTGTGTTTTGAGCTTTAGTAAGGTTTCTTTTACATATGTAGGTGCCCTTGTATTTGGGGCATAGATATTTAGGATTGAGAGTTCATCTTGGTTGATTTTTCCTTTGATGAATATGAAGTGTCCTTCCTTATCTTTTTTGATGACTTTTAGTTGGAAATTGATTTTATTTGATATTAGAATGGCTACTCCAGCTTGCTTCTTCTGACCATTTGCTTGGAAAGTTGTTTTCCAGCCTTTCACTCTGAGGTAGTGTCTGTCTTTGTCTCTGAGGTGTGTTTCCTGTAGGCAGCAGAATGCAGGGTCCTCGTTGCGTATCCAGTTTGTTAATCTATGTCTTTTTATTGGGGAGTTGAGGCCATTGATATTGAGAGATATTAAGGAATAGTGATTATTGCTTCCCGTTATATTCATATTTGATGTGAGGTTATGTTTGTGTGCTTTCATTCTCTTTGTTTTGTTGCCAAGACGATTAGTTTCTTGCTTCTTCTAGGGTATAGCTTGCCTCCTTATGTTGGGCTTTACCATTTATTATCCTTTGTAGTGCTGGATTTGTAGAAAGATATTGTGTAAATTTGGTTTTGTCATGGAATATCTTGGTTTCTCCATCAATGTTAATTGAGAGTTTTGCTGGATACAGTAATCTGGGCTGGCATTTGTGTTCTCTTAGGGTCTGTATAACATCAGTCCAGGATCTTCTGGCCTTCATAGTTTCTGGCGAGAAGTCTGGTGTGATTCTGATAGGTCTCCCTTTATATGTTACTTGACCTTTTTCCCTTACTGCTTTTAATATTCTTTCTTTATTTTGTGCGTTTGGTGTTTTGACAATTATGTGACGGGAGGTGTTTCTTTTCTGGTCCAATCTATTTGGAGTTCTGTAGGCTTCCTGTATGTCTATGGGTATCTCTTTTTTTAGGTTAGGGAAGTTTTCTTCTATGATTTTGTTGAAGATATTTACTGGTCCTTTGAGCTGGGAGTCTTCACTCTCTTCTATACCTATTATCCTTAGGTTTGATCTTCTCATTGAGTCCTGGATTTCCTGTATGTTTTGGACCAGTAGCTTTTTCCGCTTTACATTATCTTTGACAGTTGAGTCAATGATTTCTATGGAATCTTCTGCTCCTGAGATTCTCTCTTCCATCTCTTGTATTCTGTTGGTGAAGCTTGTATCTACAGCTCCTTGTCTCTTCTTTTGGTTTTCTATATCCAGGGTTGTTTCCATGTGTTCTTTCTTGATTGCTTCTATTTCCATTTTTAATTCCTTCAACTGTTTGATTGTGTTTTCCTGGAATTCTTTCAGGGATTTTTGCGATTCCTCTCTGTAGGCTTTTACTTGTTTATTAATGTTTTCCTGTGCTTCCCTAAGTGTGTTCAGGTCTTTCCTGAAGTCCTCCAGCATCATGATCAAATATGATTTTGAAACTAGATCTTTCTTTTCTGGTGTGTTTGGATATTCCATGTTTGTTTTGGTGGGAGAATTGGGCTCCGATGATGGCATGTAGTCTTGGTTTCTGTTGCTTGGGTTCCTGCGCTTGCCTCTCGCCATCAGATTATCTCTAGTGTTACTTTGTTCTGCTATTTCTGACAGTGGCTAGACTGTCCTATAAGCCTGTGTGTCAGGAGTGCTGTAGACCTGTTTTCCTCTCTTTCAGTCAGTTATGGGGACAGAGTGTTCTGCTTTCTGGCGTGTAGTTTTTCCTCTCTACAGGTCTTCAGCTGTTCCTGTGGGCCTGTGTCTTGAGTTCACCAGGCAGCTTTCTTGCAGCAGAAAATTTGGTCTTACCTGTGGTCCCGAGGCTCAGGTTTGCTCGTGGGGTGCTGTCCAGGGGCTCTCTGCAGCGGCAGCAACCAGGAAGACCTGTGCCGCCCCTTCCGGGAGCTTCAGTGCACCAGGGTTCCAGATGGTCTTTGGCTTTTTCCTCTGGCGTCCGAGATGTGTGTGCAGGGAGCAGTCTCTTCTGGTTTTTCAGGCCTGTCTGCCTCTCTGAAGGTTTAGCTCTCCCTCCCACGGGATTTGGGTGCAGAGAACTGTTTATCCGGTCTGTTTCCTTCAGGGTCCGGTGGTGTCTCCGGCAGGGGTCCTGCCGCTCCTGGGCCCTCCCCCACGGGAGCCCAGAGGCCTTATACAGTTTCCTCTTGGGCCAGGGATGTGGGCAGGGGTGAGCAGTGTTGGTGGTCTCTTCCGCTCTGCAGCCTCAGGAGTGCCCACCTGACCAGGCGGTTGCGTCTCTCTCTCACCGGGTCTGGGAGCAGAGAGCTGCTGCGGGCCGGGATCCGCGGGTGTGGGACTTCCGGTAAACACAGAACGTGCCCGGTTCTGGAGAAATCCTCTTCCGTGTGTCCCAAGCTCACCAAGCAGCTTTCTTGCAGCAGAAAATTTGGTCTTACCTGTGGTCCCGAGGCTCAAGTTCGCTCCTGGGGTGCTGCCCAGGGGCTCTCTGCAGTGGCAGCAACCAGGAAGACCTGTGTCACCCCCATGAGATGTGATTTTAAATTGGAGTCTTGCTTTTGTGCTGTTTTGGTGTATGCAGGACTTGTTGTGGCGGGAGAATGGGTTCTCATGATGCCAAGTGGCCTTGGTTTCTGTTGCTTAGGTTCTTGAACTTGCCTCTTCCCATCTGGTTATCTCTAGTCTTGCTGACTCTGACAGTGGCTTGGCCCTCTTTAAGCCTGTGTGTCAGTCATCCTGGGAGGCCAGCTCTCTCTGGGAGGGTTTTAGTACCGAGAGCTGTGGCACAGAGTTAGCTCCAGGCCTGGGTTAATATTCTTAATACATAAAGAAAGTTATAATTCAATAGTAAGCAAAAATAAACTGACTAAAATTGTGCCAAAGATTTGAATAACCATTCCTTCAAAGAAGAAAGTCAAATGTCTGATAGGCATGTGTAGGGAATGCCCAACATTATTATATATCGGGTAAATGCAAGTTATAACTAAAATGACATATAGATATTGCCTCATTTACAAAGGTCATTGTCACCAAGATAAGAAGCTAAGTATTGATCAGAATGTGGAGGGAAGGGAATGTTTGCACAATATGTAAATGAGAAAGTAAATTAGTGCAACCATTATGGAAAGCAGCATAGAAGTTCTTAAAAATTTTTTAAAAGAACCGATATGATTCAGCGATCTTCTTACTGGGAATATAGCCAAAGGAGATGAGATCAGTGTGTTCAAGACACATTTGCAATCACACATTCACTGCTGCCTTATCCAGAACACACAAAATATTGAATTGTTATAAGTAGGAAAGATATGGCAGATATACATTAGAGTATTCAGTTTTAAATAAAGACAGAATACCTTTATGAAGGCATCCATGAACCTAAATGAAATTACATCAAGTGAAAAACACTCATTGGTAATCTCACCTATGTGAAGTATCAAAGTTTGATCTGGTGGAAGAAGAGGTAGAGATGGTTATCAGGGGTTACAGATATAAAATAAAGTGAATGAGAAGTTGGCCAACAAGTCAAAAGATATAGTAAGATGGGGTAACATGTTCTAGGATTATATTACACAGGAATGACTACATAGTAATGTATATTTCAAGAGAGAATTTTAGTATTGCCGCAAAATAAATATAAATGTTTAAGATGATGGCTATAATCCATACCATGGGTTGATCATTTTCCCATGCATTGGGGCATTATTGTTTATCCTGTGACTATATACAATTATGTGTTGATAAAACTTAAAATAGTAAAATACTGGGGCGGGGGAGATGACTCAGGGGTTAAGAGCACTAACTACTTTTGCATAAGTTCAAGGTTTGGTTCCCAATACTCACATAGTGTCAAGTAACTACATAACTTCGTTCTACAGGATGCAACACCCTCATTCTGGCTTCTTCAGGAACCAGGCACACACTTGGTACCCAAATATACATGCAGGAAAGCACTCATACACAGAAAAAGTCTTTTAAAAAAGAAGATATTAGTAATAATGCAATTTTGGCATATATACTGCCTCTGAAAGTTACATTTCTTTTCCGCACTCTTCGTATTTTGGATTCATTTGCCTATAAATTATGTCTATATTATATCTATTTACGATATAACTTAAGGGTATGCTGGAGAGATGACTCAGCTGTAAAAGGCTGGGTCCACAACCAAAAATGTACAATATAATTTTAAAAGTAAACTATAGTTATAACTAATATTCAATATGTTAATTTATAAAGATTTACTCTTACCACAACATCAGGAAGTGAAAAGAAAAAACATTCTCACTTTATTGAGCACTTTCTACATGTGGCCACTTTACAGCTGGAAGCCGTGTAAGAACCCTTAAGGACTGATGACAGAAACATAAATGTGTTCAAATGTTACTAAATTATTTTCATGAGTCATTTATTTCCTGCAAGCTCTATGAAATATGTTCTACAACTTTAGAAAATGTGTAAATCATAGCACAGATTAAACAGCTTGATTACAAAATCTATGCAGTTCTTAAATAACTAAAAATCACTTCATGGCTGTCTATACTAAGGGCCGAGCACACCGCACAATCACAAAATTACTGGTTATCTATATTCATAGGATTAGAGAAATACAGTTAATTTTTCAATAAAATTTAATAGTGCCTAGTTGGAAACATAAAGTTACTAAAATCTAAATTGTATAATGTTTAAAGAAGTATGATTGAGTTGCAATGTACCCTGTTTTATATTCATATATATTTATGCATATATGTATTGCCAATTGCCAAAAGTAAAGATTTTTAAAATTCCTTCCATACAACATTTTCATTTAATCCCAAATTCATGACAACTTTCTATTTCAATTAAATATAGAAAGAAAATTGATCAAGGACGCAGGCAGTACAATTCTGAAGGAAATATAAGCATGGAGATATAAAAATAAAGGTGGAGTTACCTCACTCACGATGATATTTTCTAGTTCCATCCATTTCCCAGCAAATTTCATGTAGTTATTGTTTTTAAGAGCTGAGCAGTACTCCACTGTGTAAATGTACCACATTTTCTAATTAGCCTAAAAGCTAGTTAGATACCCACAATACAACTCACCGGCACATGAAGCTTAACAAGAAGGAACATGGATGCTTCCATCCTACTTAGAAGGGGGAACAAAATAATCACAGGAGGTAGAGGGAATGAGGGAGAGAGGAGGGGGAAAGGAAAAACGGGGACAGGATCAGGTATGAAAAGAGACAGGAGAGAAGTCCAGAGGGTCAGGAAAATGAATAGAAATGTGTAGCAGTGGGGAATGGGGAACTCGGGGGAGCCACTAGAAAGTTTCAGACTTCAGGGAAGTGAGAGGTTCCCAGGACCTAGTGGGGATGAAATTAGCTGAAATACCCAACAGCAGGGATAGAGGATCCATAGAGATTACCTCCAGTTGAGGGATGGGGCCACACACCTATCTCAAAATTTTTAATCCAGAACTGTTTCTGTCTAAAGGAAACACAGGGACAATAAATGGAGCAGAGAATGAAGGAAAAGCCATCCAGAGACTGCCCCACCTAGGGATCCATCCAATCTGTAGACACCAAACCAGACACTATTGCTGATTCCAATAAGTGCTTGCAGACAGATGCCTAGTATGGCAGTCCTCTGAGAGATTCTACCAGCACCTAATACAGATACAGACACTCACAGTCAACCATCAGACTGAGACCGTTGGACCCCAGTGGAACAGCAAGAGGAAGGACTGAAGGAACTGAAGGGGATGACAACCCCATAGGAAGAAAAACAATATCAACTACCTGCACCCCACAGAGCTCCCAGGGACTAAACCACCAACTAAAGAGTACACATGGAGGGAACCCATGGCTCCAGCTGCATTTGTAGCAGAGCATTGCCTTATCTGGCATCAATTAGAGAGGAGGCCCTTGTTTTTGTGGAGGCTTGATGCCCCAGAGAAGGGGCATGCTAGAGGGGTGAGGTGGGTGGGTGGAGAAGCACCCTCTTAGAGGCAAAGGGGAGGAGGGTTGCAGAGAGGAGACAGGGAAGGGGGACATTTGAAATATATAAAAAAAAACCCAATAAAAATGTTGAAATTCATTTGTTATATGTTGGTATTTTAATTAGGCTTTCTATTGCTGTGATAAAAACACCATGACCAAAGGCAAGTTGCAGAGAAAAGGGTGTATTTGGCTTACATTTCCATATCACCGTTCATCATTGAAGGAGGTCAGGATAGGAACTCAAACAGGGCAGGAACCTGGAGGCAGGAGCAGATACAGAGGCCATGGAATAGTGTTGCTTACTGGCTTGCCCCTTGTGGCTTGCTCAGTCTGCTTTCTTTTTGTTAATTTATTTTAAAATATATAAATAAAGAAATTTATATTTATTTATTAATTAATATTTTATTTATATTATAAAATTTATCTATTTAATATATGTATACATTTTATATAATTACATACATGTATTATGTTTATGTATGATATAAATTAATATATAAATACATATTATACAATATACTACAGTATATATTCATATATTGAATAAAATATAATTATTAAATTTATATTTAAAATTTATAAATAAAATTTAAAATTTATTAATTAATTATTTACATTCCAAGCGCTGCTCTGCATCCAGGTCCCTCCCTCACAGAGTTGGTCCCCCCCACACTCAACCCCTCTTCCCCTTCTCCTCTGAGAGGGTGGGGTTCCTACTGGGTATCTCTCCACTCTGGCACATAGAGTCTCAGCCTTATTAGACACATTCTTTCCCACTGAGGCCAGGAAATACAACCATGAAGACTGAGCTACCAGACTGATGCATATGTATTGGAGTTCTTGTTCCAGCCCGTTTATATCTTTTTCTGGGTCAACCAATATCCTGCCCACTTTGAAACCCATCCCACGGACAAGCACCAATCACTGATGTTATTAATGATACTATGCTATGCTTGTAGACATGAGCCTAGCATAACTGTCTTCTGAGAGGCTCTGCCCCTCAGTGGACTGAAACAGATGCAGAGACCCACAGACAAATATTGGACCCATCTCAGCAACTTTTATGGAAGATTTTGGGGGAAGGATTGAGGGCCCTGAAGGGGATAGGAATTCCTCAGGAAGACAAACAGAGTCAACTAACTTGGACCCTTGGGGGCTCTCAGAGTTTGAGCCACCAACCAAAGGATAAACACAGGCTGTTAGTCTGCTTTTTTTTATAAGAACCCAGGACTACCATCCCAGGAATGGCACAACCCACATTGAACTGAGCCCTCCCACATCAGCATTCAATCAATGAAATATAATATAGGTTTCTCTACAGGCTAATTTAGTAGGGTCATTTTCTTAATTGAGGTTCCTTCTTCCAAAGTTATCCAAGCTTTTGTTAAGTTGACCTAAACATAGTCAGCATAGTTGATTCCTTAAGAAATATTGTCGTTTGAGGTGGGTTTGTCTTAACTACAAAAGTCTTGGAATCAGTGGTCATAAAATTTGTGTGTATATTTGTGTGTGTTTGTGTGTGTATGAAACAGCAACAATTTCCCTATCATTCATGTATCAAAATGCTCCCTTTATTGTTCTGTGAAAACATATATTTATCAATCCTTGTATGAAAATCTAGTTTTTAATACACCTAATGAATGTTTAAAAAAAGAAATACAGTAATAATCATCTCAGTCATTTTCTTTTGGAATGGGGTTTCTGTGTAGCTTTGGCAGTTTTTAAAAATATTTATTTATTTACTATATATAAGTACACTGTAGCTGTTTAAAACCACCATGTGGTTGCTGGGATTTGAACTCAGGACCCCTGGAAGAGCAGTCAGTGCTCTTAACCACTGAGCTATCTCTCCAGCCCTTCAGTCATTTTCTTTTTTTTTTTTTTTATTAACTTGAGTATTTCTTATATACATTTCAAGTGTTATTCCCTTTCCGGGTTTCCGGGCAAAATCCCCCTCCCTCCTCCCCTTCCTTATGGGTGTTCCCCTCCCAACCCTCCCCCCATTGCCGCCCTCCCCCCATAGTCTAGTTCACTGGGGGTTCAGTCTTAGCAGGACCCAGGGCTTCCCCTTCCACTGGTGCCCTTACTAGGATATTCATTGCTACCTATGGGGTCAGAGTCCAGGGTCAGTCCATGTATAGTCTTTAGGTAGTGGCTTAGTCCCTGGAAGCTCTGGTTGCTTGACATTGTTGTACTTTTGGGGTCTCGAGCCCCTTCAAGCTCTTCCAGTTCTTTCTCTGATTCCTTCAACGGGGGACCTATTCTCAGCTCAGTGGTTTGCTGCTGGCATTCGCCTCTGTATTTGCTGTATTCTGGCTGTGTCTCTCAGGAGCGATCTACATCCGGCTCCTGTCGGTCTGCACATCTTTGCTTCATCCATCTTGTCCAATTGGGTGGCTGTATATGTATGGGCCACATGTGGGGCAGGCTCTGATTGGGTGTTCCTTCAGTCTCTGTTTTAATTTTTGCCTCTCCCTTCCCTGCCAAGGGTATTCTTTTTCCTCATTTAAAGAAGGAGTGAAGCATTCACATTTTGATCATCCGTCTTGAGTTTCCTTTGTTCTAGGGATCTAGGGTAGGTAATTCAAGCATTTGGGCTAATAGCCACTTATCAATGAGTGCATACCATGTATGTCTTCTGTGATTGGGTTAGCTCACTCAGGATGATATTTTCCAGTTCCAACCATTTGCCTACGAATTTCATAGACTCGTTGTTTTTGATAGCTGAGTAATATTCCATTGTGTAGATGTACCACATTTTCTGTATCCATTCCTCTGTTGAAGGGCATCTCGGTTCTTTCCATTTTCTGGCTATTATAAATAAGGCTGCGATGAACATAGTGGAGCACGTGTCTCTTTTATATGTTGAGGCATCTTTTGGGTATATGCCCAAGAGAGGTATAGCTGGATCCTCAGGCAGTTCAATGTCCAATTTTCTGAGGAACCTCCAGACTGATTTCCAGAATGGTTTTACCAGTCTGCAATCCCACCAACAATGGAGGAGTGTTCCTCTTTCTCCACATCCTCGCCAGCATCTGCTGTCACCTGAGTTTTTGATCTTAGCCATTCTCACTGGTGTGAGGTGAAATCTCAGGGTTTTTTTGATTTGCATTTCCCTTATGACTAAAGATGTTGAACATTTCTTTAGGTGTTTCTCAGCCATTCGGCATTCCTCAGCTGTGAATTCTTTGTTTAGCTCTGAACCCCATTTTTTAATAGGGTTATTTGTTTCCCTGCGGTCTAACTTCTTGAGTTCTTTGTATATTTTGGATATAAGGCCTCTATCTGTTGTAGGATTGGTAAAGATCTTTTCCCAATCTGTTGGTTGCCGTTTTGTCCTAACCACAGTGTCCTTTGCCTTACAGAAGCTTTGCAGTTTTATGAGATCCCATTTGTCGATTCTTGATCTTAGAGCATAAGCCATTGGTGTTTTGTTCAGGAAATTTTTTCCAGTGCCCATGTGTTCCAGATGCTTCCCTAGTTTTTCTTCTATTAGTTTGAGTGTGTCTGGTTTGATGTGGAGGTCCTTGATCCACTTGGACTTAAGCTTTGTACAGGGTGATAAGCATGGATCGATCTGCATTCTTCTACATGTTGACCTCCAGTTGAACCAGCACCATTTGCTGAAAATGCTATCTTTTTTCCATTGGATGGTTTTGGCTCCTTTGTCAAAAATCAAGTGACCATAGGTGTGTGGGTTCATTTCTGGGTCTTCAATTCTATTCCATTGGTCTATCTGTCTGTCTCTGTACCAATACCACGCAGTTTTTATCACTATTGCTCTGTAATACTGCTTGAGTTCAGGGATAGTGATTCCCCCTGAAGTCCTTTTATTGTTGAGGATAGCTTTAGCTATCCTGGGTTTTTTGTTATTCCAGATGAATTTGCAAATTGTTCTGTCTAACTCTTTGAAGAATTGGATTGGTATTTTGATGGGGATTGCATTGAATCTGTAGATTGCTTTTGGTAAAATGGCCATTTTTACTATATTAATCCTGCCAATCCATGAGCATGGGAGATCTTTCCATCTTCTGAGGTCTTCTTCAATTTCTTTCCTCAGTGTCTTGAAGTTCTTATTGTACAGATCTTTTACTTGCTTGGTTAAAGTCACACCGAGGTACTTTATATTATTTGGGTCTATTATGAAGGGTGTCGTTTCCCTAATTTCTTTCTCGGCTTGTTTCTCTTTTGTATAGAGGAAGACAACTGATTTATTTGAGTTAATTTTATACCCAGCCACTTTGCTGAAGTTGTTTATCAGCTTTAGTAGTTCTCTGGTGGAACTTTTGGGATCACTTAAATATACTATCATGTCATCTGCAAATAGTGATATTTTGACTTCTTCTTTTCCGATCTGTATCCCCTTGATCTCCTTTTGTTGTCTGATTGCTCTGGCTAGAACTTCAAGAACTATATTGAATAAGTAGGGAGAGAGTGGGCAGCCTTGTCTAGTCCCTGATTTTAGTGGGATTGCTTCAAGTTTCTCTCCATTTAGTTTAATGTTAGCAACTGGTTTGCTGTATATGGCTTTTACTATGTTTAGGTATGGGCCTTGAATTCCTATTCTTTCCAGGACTTTTATCATGAAGGGGTGTTGAATTTTGTCAAATGCTTTCTCAGCATCTAATGAAATGATCATGTGGTTTTGTTCTTTCAGTTTGTTTATATGATGGATCACGTTGATGGTTTTCCGTATATTAAACCATCCCTGCATGCCTGGGATGAAGCCTACTTGATCATGGTGGATGATTGTTTTGATGTGCTCTTGAATTCGGTTTGCCAGAATTTTATTGAGTATTTTTGCGTCGATATTCATAAGGGAAATTGGTCTGAAGTTCTCTTTCTTTGTTGTGTCTTTGTGTGGTTTAGGTATAAGAGTAATTGTGGCTTCGTAGAAGGAATTCGGTAGTGCTCCATCTGTTTCAATTATGTGGAATAGTTTGGATAATATTGGTATGAGGTCTTCTATGAAGGTTTGATAGAATTCTGCACTAAACCCGTCTGGACCTGGGCTCTTTTTGGTTGGAAGACCTTTAATGACTGCTTCTATTTCCTTAGGAGTTATGGGGTTGTTTAACTGGTTTATCTGTTCCTGATTTAACTTCGATACCTGGTATCTGTCTAGGAAATTGTCCATTTCCTGAAGATTTTCAAATTTTGTTGAATATAGGTTTTTATAGTAAGATCTGATGATTTTTTGAATTTCCTCTGAATCTGTAGTTATGTCTCCCTTTTCATTTCTAATTTTGTTAATTTGGACGCACTCTCTGTGTCCTCTCGTTAGTCTGGCTAAGGGTTTATCTATCTTGTTGATTTTCTCAAAGAACCAACTTTTGGTTCTGTTGATTCTTTCTATGGTCCTTTTTGTTTCTACTTGGTTGATTTCAGCTCTGAGTTTGATTATTTCCTGCCTTCTACTCCTCCTGGGTGTATTTGCTTCTTTTTGTTCTAGAGCTTTTAGGTGTGCTGTCAAGCTGCTGACATATGCTCTCTCATGTTTCTTTCTGCAGGCACTCAGAGCTATGAGTTTTCCTCTTAGCACAGCTTTCATTGTGTCCCATAAGTTTGGGTATGTTGTATCTTCATTTTCATTAAATTCTAAAAAGTTTTTAATTTCTTTCTTTATTTCTTCCTTGACCAGGTTATCATTGAGTAGAGCATTGTTCAATTTCCACGTATATGTGGGCATTCTTCCCTTATTGTTATTGAAGACCAGTTTTAGGCCGTGGTGGTCCCATAGCACGCATGGGATTATCTCTATCTTTCTGTACCTGTTGAGGCCCGTTTTTTGACCAATTATATGGTCAATTTTGGAGAAAGTACCATGAGGAGCTGAGAAGAAGGTATATCCTTTTGCTTTAGGATAGAATGTTCTATAAATATCCGTTAAGTCCATTTGGCTCATGACTTCTCTTAGTCTGTCGACATCACTGTTTAATTTAGTTTCCATGATCTGTCCATTGATGAGAGTGGGGTGTTGAAGTCTCCCACTATTATTGTGTGAGGTGCAATGTGTGTTTTGAGCTTTAGTAAGGTTTCTTTTACGTATGTAGGTGCCCTTGTATTTGGGGCATAGATATTTAGGATTGAGAGTTCATCTTGGTGGATTTTTCCTTTGATGAATATGAAGTGTCCTTCCTTATCTTTTTTGATGACTTTTAGTTGGAAATTGATTTTATTTGATATTAGAATGGCTACTCCAGCTTGCTTCTTCTGACCATTTGCTTGGAAAGTTGTTTTCCAGCCTTTCACTCTGAGGTAGTGTCTGTCTTTGTCTCTGAGGTGTGTTTCCTGTAGGCAGCAGAATGCAGGGTCCTCATTGCGTATCCAGTTTGTTAATCTATGTCTTTTTATTGGGGAGTTGAGGCCATTGATATTGAGAGATATTAAGGAATAGTGATTATTGCTTCCCTTTATATTCATATTTGGATGTGAGGTTATGTTTGTGTGCTTTCATTCTCTTTGTTTTGTTGCCAAGACGATTAGTTTCTTGCTTCTTCTAGGGTATAGCTTGCCTCCTTATGTTGGGCTTTACCATTTATTATCCTTTGTAGTGCTGGATTTGTAGAAAGATATTGTGTAAATTTGGTTTTGTCATGGAATATCTTGGTTTCTCCATCAATGTTAATTGAGAGTTTTGCTGGATACAGTAACCTGGGCTGGCATTTGTGTTCTCTTAGGGTCTGTATGACATCAGTCCAGGATCTTCTGGCCTTCATAGTTTCTGGCGAGAAGTCTGGTGTGATTCTGATAGGTCTCCCTTTATATGTTACTTGACCTTTTTCCCTTACTGCTTTTAATATTCTTTCTTTATTTTGTGCGTTTGGTGTTTTGACAATTATGTGACGGGAGGTGTTTCTTTTCTGGTCCAATCTATTTGGAGTTCTGTAGGCCTCTTGTATGTCTATGGGTATCTCTTTTTTTAGGTTAGGGAAGTTTTCTTCTATGATTTTGTTGAAGATATTTACTGGTCCTTTGAGCTGGGAGTCTTCACTCTCTTCTATACCTATTATCCTTAGGTTTGATCTTCTCATTGAGTCCTGGATTTCCTGTATGTTTTGGACCAGTAGCTTTTTCCGCTTTACATTATCTTTGACAGTTGAGTCAATGATTTCTATGGAATCTTCTGCTCCTGAGATTCTCTCTTCCATCTCTTGAATTCTGTTGGTGAGGCTTGTATCTACAGCTCCTTGTCTCTTCTTTTGGTTTTCTATATCCAGGGTTGTTTCCATGTGTTCTTTCTTGATTGCTTCTATTTCCATTTTTAATTCCTTCAACTGTTTGATTGTGTTTTCCTGGAATTCTTTCAGGGATTTTTGCGATTCCTCTCTGTAGGCTTTTACTTGTTTATTAATGTTTTCCTGTGCTTCCCTAAGTGTGTTCATGTCTTTCTTGAAGTCCTCCAGCATCATGATCAAATATGATTTTGAAAATAGATCTTGCTTTTCTGGTGTGTTTGGATATTCCATGTTTGTTTTGATGGGAGAATTGGGCTCCGATGGTGCCATGTAGTCTTGGTTTCTGTTGCTTGGGTTCCTGCGCTTGCCTCTCGCCATCAGATTATCTCTAGTGTTACTTTGTTCTGCTATTTCTGACAGTGGCTAGACTGTCCTATAAGCCTGTGTGACAGGAGTGCTGTAGACCTGTTTTCCTCTCTTTCAGTCAGTTATGGGGACAGAGTGTTCTGCTTTCTGGCGTGTAGTTTTTCCTCTCTACAGGTCTTCAGCTGTTCCTGTGGGCCTGTGTCTTGAGTTCACCAGGCAGCTTTCTTGCAGCAGAAAATTTGGTCTTACCTGTGGTCCCGAGGCTCAGGTTCGCTCGTGGGGTGCTGCCCACGGGCTCTCTGCAGCGGCAGCAACCAGGAAGACCTGTGCCACCCCTTCCGGGAACTTCAGTGCACCAGGGTTCCAGATGGTCTTTGGCTTTTTCCTCTGGCGTCCGAGATGTGTGTGCAGGGAGCAGTCACTTCTGGTTTCCCAGGCTTGTCTGCCTCTCTGAAGGTTTAGCTCTCCCTCCCACGGGATTTGGGTGCAGAGAACTGTTTATCCGGTCTGTTTCTTTCAGGTTCCGGCGGTGTCTCAGGCACAGGGGTCCTGCCGCTCCTGGGCCCTTCCCCACGGGAGCCCAGAGGCCTTATACAGTTTCCTCTTGGGCCAGGGATGTGGGCAGGGGTGAGCAGAGTTGGTGGTCTCTTCCGCTCTGCAGCCTCAGGAGTGCCCACCTGACCAGGCGGTTGGGTCTCTCTCTCACCGGGTCTGGGAGCAGAGAGCTGCTGCGGGCCGGGATCCGCGGGTGTGGGACTTCCGGTAAACACAGAACGTGCCCGGTCCTAGAGAAATTCTGCTTTCCTGTGTCCCAAGCTCACCAGGCAGCTTTCTTGCAGCAGAAAATTTGGTCTTACCTGTGGTCCCGAGGCTCAGGTTCGCTCGTGGGGTGCTCCCCACGGGCTCTCTGCAGGGGCAGCAACCAGGAAGCGGATTTTTCCTTTGATGAATATCAAGTGTCCTTCCGTATCTTTTTTGATGACTTTTGGTTGAACATCGATTTTATTCGATATTAGAATGGGTAGTCCAGCTTGTTTCTTCAGACCATTTGCTTGGAATGTTTTTTTCCAGCCTTTTACTCCGAGGTAGTGTCTGTCTTTTTCTCCGAGTTGTGTTTCCTGTAGGCAGCAAAATGTTGGTTTCTCATTGCGTATCTAGTTTGTTATTCTGTGTCTTTTTATTGGGCAATTGACTCCATTGATGTTGAAAGATATCAAGGAATAGTGATTGTTGCTTCCTGTTATATTTCTTTTTGGAGGTGAGATGTTTTTGTGCTTGTCTTCTCTTTGTTTTGTTGCAAAACCATTAGTTTCTTGCTTTTTCTAGGGTGTAGCTTGCCTCCTTGTGTTGGGCTTTACCATTTATTATCCTTTGTAGGGCTGGATTTGTAGAAAGATATTGTGTAAATTTGGTTTTGTCATGGAATATCTTGGTTTCTCCCTCTATGTTAATTGAGAGTTTTGCTGGATACAGTAACCTGGGCTGGCATTTGTGTTCTCTTAGGGTCTGTATGACATCTGTCAAGGATCTTCTGGCTTTCATAGTCTCTGGTGGAAGTCTGGTGTAATTCTGATAGGTTTGCCTTTATCTGTTACTTGACCTTTTTCCCTTACTGCTTGTAATATTTTTCCTTTGTTTTGTGCATCTGGTGTTTTGACTATTATGTGTCCGGAGGAGTTTCTTTTCTGGTCCAATCTATTTGGAGTTCTGTAGGCCTTTTGTATGTTTATGGGCATCTCTTTCTTTAGGTTAGGGAAGTTTTCTTCTATGATTTTTTTGAAGATATTTACTGGTCCTTTGAGGTGGGAGTCTTCACTCTCTTCTATACCTATTTTCCTTAGGTTTGATCTTCTCATTGTGTTCTGGATTTCTTGTATGTTTTGGGCCAGTATCTTTTTCTGTTTTACATTATCTGTGACAGTTGTTTCGATGATTTGTATAGAATCTTCTGCTCCTGAGATTCTCTCTTCTATCTCTTGTATTCTGTTGGTGATGGTTATATCTATGGCTCCTTGTCTCTTCCTTTGATTTACTATATCTAGGGTTGTCTCCCTTTGTGCTTTCTTTATTACTTCTATTTCCATTTTTAATTCCTTCACCTGTTTGATTGTGTTTTCCTGGAATTCTTTCAGGGATTTTGCATTTCCTCTCTGTAGGCTTGTTCTCGTTTATTTGTGTTTTCCTGCATTTCTCTAAGGGAGTTCTTTATGTCTTTGTTGAAGTCCTCCATCATCATGATCAAATGTGACTTTAAATCTAGATCTTGCTTTTCTGGTATGTTTGGATATTCAGTGTTTGCTTTGGTGGGAGAATTGGGCTCCGCTGATGCCATGTAGTCTTGGTTTCTCTTGCTTGGGTTCCTGCGCTTGCCTCTTGCCATCACGTTGTCCGTGGTGTTACCTTGTTCTGCTATTTCTGACAGTGGTTAGACCATCCTATAGGCCTGTGTGTCAGGAGTGCTGTAGACCTGTTTTCCTGTTTTCTTTCAGCCAGTTATGGGAACTGTGTTCTGCTTTCATTCGTGTGGTCGTTCATGTATACTGGTGTTCAGGTGTTCCTATGGGTGTGCATCCTGAGTCCACCAGGCAGGTCACTTGGAGCAGAAAAGTTGGTCTTACCTCCGGTCTCAGGCCTGGAGTCTCTTCTGACAGGCAGGTGTCAGCTCTCTGTGAGGGCAGCAACCAGCAGGGCCTGCCCTGCCTTCACTCAGGACCCTGTGCACAGGGGACCCAGATGGCGCTAGGAGTTTTCCTCTAGAGTCAGAAATGTGGGCATAGAGTAGTCTCCTCTGGCTTCCCAGGCGTGTCTTCCCCTCTGAAGGTCTAGCTCTCCCTCCCACGGGATTTGGGTCCAGGGAGATGTTTGACTGGGTCCCTTCAGATCTGGGTGGTGTCTGGACTGCAGCGTTGAGTGCCCCTAAATTCCTGTTTCCAGAGAGGCCCTATACAGTTTCCTCTTGGGCCAGGGATATGGGCAAGGGTGGGCAGTACTGGCGGTCTCTCCTGCCCTGCAGTCTCAGGGGTGCCCATCTGTCTGGGCGGTGAGCTCCTTCTCCCATGGGGTTTGAGAGCAGGGAGCTGTGGGCTGGGATCAGCGAGGTTCGAGAAATATAATTTCTAACTCAAAATTTGTAATACATTTTTGTTTGTCATTTATTGTACGTCCACTGTATGTATATTTTCCTACATTTTTACCAATCTTATGAGTTCTCAAATACGTTCACTGCTGCATAATCATGAATGAAAAGTAAAAAGCATTTGAAATTCAAAGTGAGTTTAAGCAACTTATATATTCACCCATTTTTTACAATCATTTTCCCAGAATTACTTTTTCGTGGTATTTTATACAACTTACTTTAATTTAATATTTAATTAACATGTTTCTTACAAAACATTTCCCCATATTGTTTATGGTCAATTTCTATAAGTAAGGTTTTAAATTGTGCATTACCAAATTTGTTAGTCTTACTTCCTCATAAACATTAAGTTCTATAAAATATTTTCCCATGTATTCTTTTTAAAATCTTGTATTTATTTTATTTTTATGTGTATTGGTGCTTCTCTGTGTGTATGTCTGCACACTACATGTGTCCATGATGTCCTTGGAGGCTAGAAGAGAGGGCATCAGGTTGGACTTATGGATAGTTGTGAGCTGCCATGTGGGTTCTGGGAATTGAACCTGGGTCTTTGGAAGTGTGGCTAGGACTCTTATCTGGTTAGCAATCTTTCCAGTCCCTAATTTTATTAGTCTAACTTTTATAAACAGTGAATTCTATAAAACATTTTTTCATGTGCTCTTTATGCACCTTCAGTTTTTATT
The DNA here is from genome assembly GCF_021556685.1 of Rattus norvegicus. NCBI lineage: Eukaryota > Metazoa > Chordata > Mammalia > Rodentia > Muridae > Rattus > Rattus norvegicus. The sequence goes on from NC_141554.1 coordinate 25,668,184, forward strand.
TTAGCATTGTTGATCCATTTGAATATCCTTTAGGATAATAAATTTAAAATAGATCCTTGGTACATTTTGCAACAGACAGTACAGTAATCCTAAATTGCTTAGTGAATACCCACAGAATTGAGATATCAATTTTTATCATAATCTATAAAATTTGCTACATTCCTTCAACTGGTGCATGTATAATGAAAATGTGACATATATATATACATACTGTATACTATACTGTATACTATAATATATACTATATACTATAATATATACTATATACTATAATATATACTATAATATATATTATAATATATAGTATATAATAATATATAGTATATAATAATATATACATTTAATATATGTGATATGTAGTATATATAAAACTCTGATATATGGTATATAATATATAATATGATATTTAATATGTAATATAATGTGTAATATGTAATATAATATATCATAACATACAATATATTTTATGACAGCATATGACAACATATACCATATAACAACACATGACATATAAAATAACACAAATAACACATAACATAATATATATAGAAATAATTCTATTGAACTGGAAAGACAAAATGAAATAATGAAATTCTCAGATAAATAGATGAACCAGAACACATTATACTGGAGTGGGAGCATTCTAAAGTGGGAGATAGCTGAACACAGGTTATGAATGAGGAAATAAGAGAAATGGAAGTGCTTTAACTGTGGAAGAGTGGGGTGGAGACAAGGCGAAGAGGCTTAAAATCACCAAGATTGTTTAAGAAGCCATAGGCAATTGTATTATTTTTAACACATTTACCTGTAATTGCATATATGTTTCTATATGAATACATAGATATATAATCTAAAGAAGATATGGCACTTAGGGGTGATAATTCTCCCACCAAGTACCATGGACCATCTAACAAAAACCCCAGTACCAGGCATGAGAAAGTCCCCTTCTAGTTGCTTATCAGGGAAGTCCAAGAGACTCCCAAAACAAGATAGACTATTGCCATTGCCCTTTGTTGCCTTCCAGAACTTGAACATAGGACCATATTGTTGAAGACACCACATGCTTTCAGACACAGATCTTTGAGGAACCCTGTTGTAACAGACTTGAAAGCCTCCTGGATCTTGGGGTATCTGAAGGAGCTATTCTAGCTGCCAAGGGAGAAAGTGATTATTAGTCCTATCCAACTATAAAGCCTACATATCATAACAATGACCAGCTCAACAAGGTATGCCCAAGAATGCAATAGTTGCATTTATATCATAGGGGTAATGAACAGCAGTTAATTGGACTTAAGGCCCAGTCAGTATGAGGAAATTCATGCTTGGTTTGTAAACCTAGTCAATCACCCATGACTGTGAGGTCATATACACTAGAGAAGAACCTATCACTGTCGTTTTCTTAAACCAATATAATTTGTAATGGCATTCTAAATGTATATCCTTATACCTGCATATAAATATATCTTGACCTTCATCAAAGCAGCTTCTTTTTTTACAGCAGATGTAAACCACTGCAGAAAGCCACAGTGCTTCAAATGCAGATAAAAACACAGTGGAGTATCTGTCCTATTCAGTCCTAAACACAAATACAAACAACACTAACTGGACTCTGCAGGATATATATTATAATATAATATATAATATAATTATATTACACACACACACACACACACACACACACACACACACACACACACACCCCACTGCAGACTTCCTAGTCCTTTGGCCATTTCTACAATATTCAGCACCACCCTAATCCTTTCTGTAGTGTTTCCTGAACATTAGGATTGTATTACAAATATATCAATTGGGGATAGGTACTTCAGAGTCTGTTGTTCTCTGCATTTGGAACAGGGTGTGTGTGTGTGAAATAATAATTAAAGATGAAGTCATGAGTTTGAGTTTGGGAGGGAGAAGAGGGGCCATAGAAGGAGCTGGAGCTGGAGGGAGGGAGAGTGAACCTGTAATGAATTCTCAAAAAAGTTCAATTAAAAAGATTGAATATGCTGGTAAGAATCAGAGAATGGACAGTGTTCTTATATTCTTCTATTTGTTAAATTTTATAATCAGTTCTAAGACTTTTCTGGTGACATTTTTCTATTATTTAGGCTGTATGGATCATGTGGAAATAAGGATAATTTTATTTCTTATATTTCTCCCTTTTTCTTTATATTGTGCTACATCTTCAAGCACTGTATTCCATAAGAATGGAGAGAGAGAGGAGGCAACTTGTCTCATTCCTGATTTTAGAGTTAATGCGTTTTGCTTTTACTCATTTAGTATGTTCCCAAAAGTTGTCATATATGTTCCTTCTAGTTATAGTGTCTTCACTGTCTTTGTCATGAAGCCATGTTAGACTTTGCTGAAAGCCTTTTCTGAATCTATTGGGATGGTCATGTAAACACCCTTGGGTATATTTATCTTTTCTTTTGTATTTGTTGATTTGTATATGTTAAAGCACCATTGCTTACCTGGAATGGAGCTAGCTCTTTCATGATGTGCATTTATAAAAATGTGTTCCTTTTTATTGATAATTTTGCTCATATTAATTAGAGAAATTGGTCTGTAATTCTGTGTGGGAGGGTGTATATGTGTTTTATCAAGATTTGGTATTAGGGTACTACTGGCTTTGTAATGGAAGTTTGGTAGATTTCCTTTGCTTTCTATCTTATGGAATAATTTGCAGAAACTTGATGTTAGTCCCCTAAAAGTCCAAGATTTCACCAGTGAATCAATTGTGGTGCTGGATTTTTGGTGCAAGGGCAAATTCTTAATTATTGGTTCAATTTCATCCCTATTATAGATTTAAGTTGTTTCTACCCTTTAAGTTTCATCTTGGAAGATCACATATGTCTAGAAATGCATGCATTTCTTCTGTTTCCTTTATTTTATTGGAAAAATACCTTTCCAAAAAATTACCACAATGATCCTCTGAATTTCATCTGCATCCACTGTAATGTCCCCTTTTCATCTATAACTTTGTGAATTTGGGTCCTTTGCTTTCCTTTGGTTGAGTTGCTAAAAGTTTATCAATTTTATTGTTTTTTTCAAAGATCCAAGTATTTGGTTTGGTTCTTTCTATTGCTGCTTGCATTCCAATTTCATTAATCACTACCCCAAACCTTACTACTACCTTCTGTCTATGTTGCACTTATCCATGATTTCTAAGTCTTGAGCCACATTGTGAATTTATATATTTGAGTTGTCTCTGATGACCTAATTATAAGAATTTATAGCTATAAATTGTCCTCTTAGAACCCCCCCCCCCCCATTTTTAGACAGAGTGTCTTGGAGCATGAATTGCTTTAAACAATATATAGCAGAGACTGGCCATGAACTCCCAATCTATGTGCCTCCACCTGCCATGTTCTGGGATGACAGGCTTGTACCTCCAAGCCTGGTTGCTGTGTCTTTATATCTTTTTCTAGGAATTTCTTAAGTTTGCTGTATCTTTATTCAGTAATCTACTGATTATTCAACAGTGTATTGCTCAATATTCATGAGACTGTGGGTTTTGTATTTCTTTTGTGATTGATTTCCATGCTCATTCCATTGGATCAGATTGAATGCTAGAAAATACTGCAGTTTTCTTGATTTGTTGAGTCATTTTGTGTACATTAGAGAAATTTCCACGTGAAGAATGCATAACCTGTGGCTGTTGGATGAACTACCTATGGAGTCATTTGATCTATAGTGCCATTTAATTTTGATGTTGGAATTTTGTCTAAACAATGTGCCTATTGGTGAGAATAGGGTATTTAACTCATTCATGATTATCGTGTTTTGGTCAATATGTGCTTTTATGTCTGGCCATGTTATTTTTCTGGAATTTGATATAATAAAATTCAATTAGTACATGTTTAGAATTTATATTTCACTGTGAAGGATTGTTCTCTTTATTAATATGCAGTTGTCCTCTTCTTTTTAAATTTTGGCTTTAAATCTACTTTATCAGGAACAGGAAATGTTACACTGACTTGGTTTGGCAGTTCATTTCCTTGGTATACTGATGCCCATCCTTTAACTGTTCATTACTTTAAATATACTTCTCAAAGGAAATAGGTTATTAGGAAACTTAGCTTGTATACATTTATTGGTTAGGAATTCAAGTACATGAGATGAACATGAATACCTGGGCAAATAAGAGAGGTCTATTCATTTAATTTACAAAAAAAATAACAGTGTGTCTTGTGATGGTTTATTAGCAAAATCAACGACATGAGTCATGCAGAACTGGGGAGGAGAACTGGGGAGGAGCATCACAGGAGCCTGGAGAGACTGGTCTACACCATGGCCAGGGATGAAAATGGCGATCTGGGAGCAGGACTGGTGCTGTTATCATATTTCCTTTTCTTTCATATATGCGACATATGTCTCATTTCATTTATCTGATCCTTAAAAAGGAGTTAAATACATGAACTGAGAGAGAGAGAGAGAGAGAGAGAGAGAGAGAGAGAGAGAGAGAGATTTTTTTTCAGATTATGAGCCAGCAGGTGGCATCTGAAAGGCAGCATCGCTCTCCAGTGGCCACTGTGGGAACTGACAAACCCTAGAAACTCATCAAAGGTCTGTTCAAACGATGGAGGCAGAGTTGAAAATTGGTCTTCTCACATACACATACACATTTGGTTGGCAATAGGATGTGCTACTTTATAATAGAGTGTGTGCAAGATTATCTCTGCCTTAATTGCACAGAAATAAAACAAGCTGATGCCCAAGAGAAGAAACAAATGCTATAGCTATAAAAATAATTTATGTCTAATACAAATTGTATGCAGGGTTTGCTTTGTGTAAGGCAAAATGATGACTCCCAATGTTGCAGTATCATCCAGAGGGTATATCTCAACCACCTCAAATATTCTCTTCTCAGAACATCACATACTTTTCAGTTGCAACCAACTACTAAGAATCATGTCTATTTAAGGTATGCAGCATGAGCTTTTGATATATGTATACACAATGTAATGGTCAACTCACTCCTTTACCTTTTGGTAGTGAGAACAGTTTCAATGTACTCTCTGAGAAATTTTGAACTATGATACAGAATAGTGACCACTACATTCCATTACATCTCCAGAACCTTTTCCTCTTATAAGTGAAGCTTTAACCAATGCTTCTTCATCTACAAGCTTCTGGACACTACCATTCTATGCTCTCTCTATGAATTGGGTTGCTGTAGATTTGTATAAGCACTATCAGTATAGTATTTGTTTTAGTATGTCTGGCTGATTTCACTTTAGGATATATCATGCAGCTGCAGCCAAGGTTTCACATACTGAAGAACGACATTTTTTTTATAGCTGAACTTTCCTTGTATACTTAGGAAAACATAGCCACATGTGTAGGGCTATATGGTTTATTTGTCCATTGATCTGTCCCTGGACACTTAAGTTGCTTGCAAATTTTAACTATTATTACCTCAATGAACACGAGAATGCAGACAACATTACAAAATCTTGATTTGATTTTTCTTTATCTAGTTACATATCCAAAATAGGATCCCTCATAATTTTAGTGACCATTCTCATCACTATGGAAAAAAAACTTAAGGGCTAGAAAGCAGAATCAACTGCCCGGACAGATGACCTAAGTGCTCTTCCTGGAACCCATGTCATAAAAGGAGGGAACCAACTCACAAGATTTGTCCTTTGACCATAACACATGTACCCTGGCACCTGCCCTGGACAAAACAAACATAAATGTAAAGTGAAAGAGAGGGGTGAAATACTTGAAAGCAAGTAGAAGTGCTTGCCACCAAGCCTGATGACCCGAGTTCAATCCCTGAATCCTAGAGTGGAAGAAAATAATGCAATCCTGCAAGTTGTCCTCTGACCTCCTCACATACACTGTGACAAGCTTCTCTTTCCACTACCACCCCAAGAGTAAGTAAGGGTAAAAATATTATATGAAAGGAAGAGTTTATTTTGGTTCACAGTCTGAGAGCAAAGTCCATCACAGCGGGGAAAGCATGATGACAAGAGGTCACCACAGTCAGGCAGTAGAAGGACATGATTGTTATGTTGGGTCACTTTCTCCTGTTTAGTCAATCCATAACCCCAGCCCATGGAATATTGTTGCTTACATTCTGGAAGCAGAAACAGGATGGGAATCTTACCACTCAATTAGCCTAATCTATATAATCCTCCATGTGCCCAGGATTTTTTCTCTTGGCTGATTCTATATCTTGTCAAATTGACAATTAATATTAACCACCACATCTCCACCTTTGCCTGCATGATATCCAAGCACACCACTTAAGAGTAACCCCCAATCCTTGTCACCATGGGCTCATGGCGATCTCCTAATGTAGAGTACATGCAGTCAAACTTCAAAAGTCACTGAAGTCTAATAATTCTAGCACTAAAATTCCAAAGTCTAGGCTTGAGGGATGGCTCAGCAGTTAAGAGTGATTACTGGTTTTGTAGTAGACATAGGTTCAAGGCCCATTAACGACATGGAAACTCATAACAACTTGCTAACTCTAGTTCCAAGGGGTCTGATGCCCTCTTCTGACATTCACAGGCTCCTGCATACATACTGTGCACACACATACACTTAAGTGTACACACACACACACACACACACACACACACACACACACACACAGAGAGAGAGAGAGAGAGAGAGAGAGAGAGAGAGAGAGAGAGAGAGAGAAACAAATATTAAAAGTCCAAGTTTGGGGCCCAGGAGCGGCAGGACCGCTGCATCTGAGACACCACCGGAACCTGAAGGAAACAGACCAGATAAACAGTTCTCTGCACCCAAATCCCGTGGGAGGGAGAGCTAAACCTTCAGAGAGGCAGACACGCCTGGGAAACCAGAAGAGACTGCTCTCTGCACACACATCTCGGACGCCAGAGGAAAAAGCCAAAGACCATCTGGAACCCTGGTGCACTGAAGCTCCCGGAAACGGTGGCACAGATCTTCCTGGTTGCTGCCACTGCAGAGAGCTCGTGGGCAGCACCCCGCGAGAGAACTTGAGCCTCGGGACCACAGGTAAGACCAACTTTTCTGCTGCAAGAGACCTGCCTGTAGAACTCGGGGCACACAGAGGCAGAATTCCTCTAGGACCGGGCACCTCCTGTGTTTACCGGGAGTCCCACACCCGCGGATCCTGGCCCACAGCAGCTCTCTGCTCCCAGACCCCATGGGAGAGAGACCCCACCGCCTGGACAGGTGGGCACTCCTGAGGCTGCAGAGCGGAAGAGACCACCAACACTGCCCACCCTGCCCACATCCCTGGCCCAAGAGGAAACTGTATAAGGCCTCTGGGTTCCCGTGGGGGAGGGCCCAGGAGCGGCAGGACCGCTGCGTCTGAGACACCGCCGGAACCTGAAGGAAACAGACCAGATAAACAGTTCTCTGCACCCAAATCCCGTGGGAGGGAGAGCTAAACCTTCAGAGAGGCAGACACGCCTGGGAAACCAGAAGAGACTGCACTCTGCACACACATCTCGGACGCCAGAGGAAAACACCAAACTCCATCTGGAACCCTGGTGCACTGAAGCTCCCGGAAACGGTGGCACAGATCTTCCTGGTTGCTGCCACTGCAGAGACCTCGTGGGCAGCACCCCGCGAGAGAACTTGAGCCTCGGGACCACAGGTAAGACCAACTTTTCTGCTGCAAGTGACCTGCCTGGTGAACTCAAGACACAGGCCCACAGGAACAGCTGAAGACCTGTAGAGAGGAAAAACTACACGCCCGAAAACAGAACACTCTGTCCCCATAACTGGCTGAAAGAAAACAGGAAAACGGGTCTAAAGCACTCCTGACACACAGGCTTATAGGGCAGTCTAGCCACTGTCAGAAATAGCAGAACAAAGTAACACTAGAGATAATCTGATGGCGAGAGGCAAGTGCAGGAACCCAAGCAACAGAAACCAAGACTACATGGCACCATCGGAGCCCAATTCTCCCATCAAAACAAACATAGAATATCCAAACACACCAGAAAAACAAGATCTAGTTTCAAAATCATATTTGATCATGATGCTGGAGGACTTCAAGAAAGACGTGAAGAACTCCCTTAGAGAACAAGTAGAAGCCTACAGAGAGGAATCGCAAAAATGCCTGAAAGAATTCCAGGAAAACATAAATAAACAAGTAGAAGCCCATAGAGAGGAGACACAAAAATCCCTGAAAGAATTCCAGGAAAACACAATCAAACAGTTGAAGGAATTAAAAATGGAAATAGAAGCAATCAAGAAAGAACACATGGAAACAACCCTGGATATAGAAAACCAAAAGAAGAGACAAGGAGCTGTAGATACAAGCTTCACCAACAGAATACAAGAGATGGAAGAGAGAATCTCAGGAGCAGAAGATTCCATAGAAATCATTGACTCAACTGTCAAAGATAATGTAAAGCAGAAAAAGCTACTGGTCCAAAACATACAGGAAATCCAGGACTCAATGAGAAGATGAAACCTAAGGATAATAGGTATAGAAGAGAGTGAAGACTCCCAGCTCAAAGGACCAGTAAATATCTTCAACAAAATCATAGAAGAAAACTTCCCTAACCTAAAAAAAGAGATACCCATAGGCATACAAGAAGCCTACAGAACTCCAAATAGATTGGACCAGAAAAGAAACACCTCCCGTCACATAATAGTCAAAACACCAAACGCACAAAAAAAGAAAGGATATTAAAAGCAGTAAGGGAAAAAGGTCAAGTAACATATAAATGCAGACCTATCAGAATCACTCCAGACTTTTCCCCAGAAACTATGAAGGCCAGAAGATCCTGGACTGATGTCATACAGACCCTAAGAGAACACAAATGCCAGCCCAGGTTACTGTATTCTGCAAAACTCTCAATTAACATAGATGGAGAAACCAAGATATTCCATGACAAAACCAAATTTACACAATATCTTTCTACAAATCCAGCACTACAAAGGATAATAAATGGTAAAGCCCAACATAAGGACTCAAGCTATACCCTAGAAGAAGCAAGAAACTAATCGTCTTGGCAACAAAACAAAGAGAAGAAAAGCACACAAACATAACCTCACATCCAAATATGAATATAACAGGAAGCAATAATCACTATTCCTTAATATCTCTCAACATCAATGGCCTCAACTCCCCAATAAAAAGACATAGATTAACAAACTGGATACGCAACGAGGACCCTGCATTCTGCTGCCTACAGGAAACACACCTCAGAGACAAAGACAGACACTACCTCAGAGTGAAAGGCTGGAAAACAACTTTCCAAGCAAATGGTCGGAAGAAGCAAGCTGAAGTAGATATTCTAATATCAGATAAAATCAATTTTCAACTAAAAGTCATCAAAAACGATAAGGAAGGACACTTCATATTCATCAAAGGAAAAATCCACCAAGATGAACTCTCAATCCTAAATATCTATGCCCCAAATACAAGGGCACCTACATCCGTAAAAGAAACCTTACTAAAGCTCAAAACACACATTGCACCTCACACAATAATAGCAGGAGATTTCAACACCCCATTCTCATCAATGGACAGATCATGGAAACAGAAATTAAACAGAGACGTAGACAGACTAAGAGAAGTCATGAGCCAAATGGACTTAACGGATATTTATAGAACATTCTATCCTAAAGCAAAAGGATATACCTTCTTCTCAGCTCCTCATGGTACTTTCTCCAAAACTGACCATATAATTGGTCAAAAAACGGGCCTCAACAGGTACAGAAAGATAGAAATAATCCCATGCGTGCTATGGGACCACCACGGCCTAAAACTGGTCTTCAATAACAATAAGGGAAGAATGCCCACATATACGTGGAAATTGAACAATGCTCTACTCAATGATAACCTGGTCAAGGAAGAAATAAAGAAAGAAATTAAAGACTTTTTAGAATTTAATGAAAATGAAAGTACAACATACCCAAACTTATGGGACACAATGAAAGCTGTGCTAAGAGGAAAACTCATAGCGCTGAGTGCCTGCAGAAAGAAACAGGAAAGAGCATACGTCAGGAACTTGACAGCACACCTAAAAGCTCTAGAACAAAAAGAAGCAAATACACCCAGGAGGAGTAGAAGGCAGGAAATAATCAAACTCAGAGCTGAAATCAACCAAGTAGAAACAAAAAGGACCATACAGAGAATCAACAGAACCAAAAGTTGGTTCTTTGAGAAAATCAACAAGATAGATAAACCCTTAGCCAGACTAACGAGAGGACACAGAGAGTGCGTCCAAATTAACAAAATCAGAAATGAAAAGGGAGACATAACTACAGATTCAGAGGAAATTCAAAAAATCATCAGATCTTACTATAAAAACCTATATTCAACAAAACTTGAAAATCTTCAGGAAATGGACAATTTCCTAGACAGATACCAGGTACCGAAGCTAAATCAGGAACAGATAAACCAGTTAAACAACCCCATAACTCCTAAGGAAATAGAAGCAGTCATTAAAGGTCTCCCAACCAAAAAGAGCCCAGGTCCAGACGGGTTTAGTGCAGAATTCTATCAGACCTTCATAGAAGACCTCATACCAATATTATCCAAACTATTCCACAAAATTGAAACAGATGGATCACTACCGAATACCTTCTACGAAGCCACAATTACTCTTACACCTAAACCACACAAAGACACAACAAAGAAAGAGAACTTCAGACCAATTTCCCTTATGAATATCGACGCAAAAATACTCAATAAAATTCTGGCAAACCGAATCCAAGAGCACATCAAAACAATCATCCACCATGACCAAGTAGGCTTCATCCCAGGCATGAAGGGATGGTTCAATATACGGAAAACCATCAACATGATCCATTATATAAACAAACTGAAAGAACAAAACCACATGATCATTTCATTAGATGCTGAGAAAGCATTTGACAATATTCAACACCCCTTCATGATAAAAGTCCTGGAAAGAATAGGAATTCAAGGCCCATACCTAAACATAGTAAAAGCCATATACAGCAAACCAGTTGCTAACTTTAAACTAAATGGAGAGAAACTTGAAGCAATCCCACTAAAATCATGGACTAGACAAGGCTGCCCACTCTCTCCCTACTTACTCAATATAGTTCTTAAAGTTCTAGCCAGAGCAATCAGACAACAAAAGGAGGTCAAGGGGATACAGATCGGAAAAGAAGAAGTCAAAATATCACTCTTTGCAGATGATATGATAGTATATTTAAGTGATCCCAAAAGTTCCACCAGAGAACTACTAAAACTGATAAACAACTTCAGCAAAGTGGCTGGGTATAAAATTAACTCAAATAAATCAGTAGCCTTCCTCTATACAAAAGAGAAACAAGCTGAGAAAGAAATTAGGGGAATGACACCCTTCATAATAGACCCAAATAATATAAAGTACCTCGGTGTGACTTTAACCAAGGAAGTAAAAGATCTGTACAACAAGAACTTCAAGACACTGAAGAAAGAAATTGAAGAAGACCTCAGAAGATGTAAAGATCTCCCATGCTCATGGATTGGCAGGATTAATATAGTAAAAATGGCCTTTTTACCAAAAGCAATCTACAGATTCAATGCAATCCCCATCAAAATACCAATCCAATTCTTCAAAGAGTTAGGCAGAACAATTTTCAAGTTCATCTGGAATAACAAAAAACCCAGGATAGCTAAAGCTATCCTCAACAATAAAAGGACTTCAGGGGGAATCACTATCACTGAACTCAAGCAGTATTACAGAGCAATAGTGATAAAAACTGCATGGTATTGGTACAGAGACAGACACATAGACCAATGGAATAGAATTGAAGACCCAGAAATGAACCCACACACCTATGGTCACTTAATTTTTGACAAAGGAGCCAAAACCATCCAATGGAAAAAAGATAGCATTTTCAGCAAATGGTGCTGGTTCAACTGGAGGTCAACATGTAGAAGAATGCAGATCGATCCATGCTTATCACCCTGTACAAAGCTTAAGTCCAAGTGGATCAAGGACCTCCACATCAAACCAGGCACACTCAAACTAATAGAAGAAAAACTAGGGAAGCATCTGGAACACATGGGCACTGGAAAAAATTTCCTGAACAAAACACCAATGGCTTATGCTCTAAGATCAAGAATCGACAAATGGGATCTCATAAAACTTCAAAGCTTATGTAAGGCAAAGGACACTGTGGTTAGGACAAAACGGCAACCAACAGATTGGGAAAAGATCTTTACCAATCCTACAACAGATAGAGGCCTTATATCCAAAATATACAAAGAACTCAAGAAGTTAGACCGCAGGGAGACAAATAACCCTATTAAAAAATGGGGTTCAGAGGTAAACAAACAATTCACAGCTGAGGAATGCCGAATGGCTGAGAAACACCTAAAGGAATGTTCAACATCTTTAGTCATAAGGGAAATGCAAATCAAAACAACCCTGAGATTTCACCTCACACCAGTGAGAATGGCTAAGATCAAAAACTCAGGTGACAGCAGATGCTGGCGAGGATGCAGAGAAAGAGGAACACTCCTCCATTGTTGGTGGGATTGCAGACTGGTAAAACCATTCTGGAAATCAGTCTGGAGGTTCCTCAGAAAATTGGACATTGAACTGCCTGAGGATCCAGCTATACCTCTCTTGGGCATATACCCAAAAGATGCCCCAACATATAAAAAAGCCACGTGCTCTACTATATTCATCGCAGCCTTATTTATAATAGCCAGAAGCTGGAAAGAACCCAGATGCCCTTCAACAGAGGAATGGATACAGAAAATGTGGTACATCTACACAATGGAATATTACTCAGCTATCAAAAACAATGACTTTATGAAATTCGTAGGCAAATGGTTGGACCTGGAAAATATCATCCTGAGTGAGGTAACCCAATCACAGAAAAACACACATGGTATGCACTCATTGATAAGTGGCCATTAGCCCAAATGCTTGAATTACCCTAGATGCCTAGAACAAATGAAACTCAAGAAGGATGATCAAAATGTGAATGCTTCACTCCTTCTTTAAAAGGGGAACAAGAATACCCTTGGCAGGGAAGTGAGAGGCAAAGATTAAAACAGAGACTGTAGGAACACCCATTCAGAGCCTGCCCCACATGTGGCCCATACATATACAGCCATCCAATTAGACAAGATGGATGAAGCAAAGAAGTGCAGACTGACAGGAGTCGGATGTAGATTGCTCTTGAGAGACACAGCCAGAATACAGCAAATACAGAGGCGAATGCCAGCAACAAACCACTGAACTGAGAATAGGACCCCTGTTGAAGGAATCAGAGAAAGAACTGGAAGAGCTTGAAGGGGCTCGAGACCCCATATGTACAACAATGCCAAGCAACCAGAGCTTCCAGGGACTAAGCCACTACCTAAAGACTATACATGGACTGACCCTGGACTCTGACCTCATAGTAGCAATGAATATCCTAGTAAGAGCACCAGTGGAAGGGGAAGCCCTGGGTCCTGCTAAGACTAAACCTTCAGTGAACTAGACTGTTGGGGGGAGGGCGGCAATGGGGGGAGTTTTGGGAGGGGAACACCCATGAGGAAGTGGATGGGGGAGGGGGATGTTTGCCTGGAAGCTGGGAAAGGGAATAACACTTGAAATATATATAAGAAATACTCAAGTTAATAAAAAAAAGTCCAAGTTTTATCTATTACTAAAGGCAATCTCTTAAATGTGAGTTCATATAAAATTAAAACCAAGGTACCTACTTTTAAAACAAAGCAACAAGGATAAACTTTACATTCCAGAAGGTGAATGAGAAATTCTTCCCCCAGGATCATGTATTTGAATTCATGGTCTGCAGGTGAGGAGTTGTGAAACCTTTAGGAGGTGCAGCCTTGCTGGTCGAATCACATAACTGTGGGGCAGGCTCTGAGGGTTTGTCTGTGTTTGTCCCACATCCTTCTCTCTCTCTCTTCTGTGTGAGGATGAAAGTAGTATCACATGTTTGTCAGCATCTAGCTTTGTCTCTACAAGAAGTGCCTGACCACTGTGGTTAGATGGAGGTTTTGTTGGTGTTTTCATAGGCTAGTACCCACAGGACAGACAGATTCATCAGAGGAGACAGCAGCAAAACAACAACAACACCCACCACCACCACCACCACCACCACCACCACCACCACCAAACCACGAACAAAAAGCCCTAGTAGCTTGTGAGAATCGAGGCTATATGTTAAGAGGTAAGGGGTTCCACCAGCTGCCTACTCACCGAAGGTGCAGCTGCAGGTCTAGAACCTGCTCTCTGCTGGGTTCAATCTCTTCACCTGCACAGCTAAAGTAATTATACTCCCTGCCTTCTGGGAATGTTCATGGGGGAGAGGTGCTGAAGTCTTGGGAAAGAAGGTTTGTTTCAAGAGTAGAAATGGGTCAAGGTGGAGAAGAGGTGATGGTGTTAAATGAGACCCAGCAGAGTCACCTTCCAGCCAAGAGAAGCTAGAAGGCTGTGGTGGGAGACATGGGCCCAGGACCAGATGAGACCATCCCCAGGATGACCAGCTGACAGTGTTGCTTCTGCTGCTTTCTGTTGTTCCTTTTCCTCTTGAAATCTGATATCTCTGACTCATGTGTTATAGGAGTTACATGGCATCATTAGAGAAGTGAGCCAAATCCCAAGCTGACACAAATGACTCACGGGGTCTCAGATGATACAATATTGTTTACCATCACCATTGTTTTATTCAATCATCCTTCACTGGGAAGGGTCAACATTGTTCAACCTTACGTTATACCATTTTAAATGAACTTGGGTGAATACTGTTGTACATATAATAATGATCATACAGTCCTCAATTTCAGTTTCAATTTGCAAACAGTGCAATCACACATCAACAAGAAAGTGCACAACTAACTTGTGTTATATTGAAACTTTGGAAACCTGTGTATCTATGAGATGGCCCAAAGAAAGCCATACTCACAATGGGAAAGGATCCAAGCTAGTTATTTAGAAGGCACATTATAAGTGTATATATGTGATATAACTTTTGAAAGATTATACTAAATAATGATTTTTTTATTTGGCTTCCGTTGTGATAAAATATTGATCAAAAGCAACTTAGGGAGGAAAAACTGTTGTTGTTATGTTTAATGACTCATATGTCATAACCCATCCTGCAGTGAAATCAGAGCAGAAACCTGGAAGAGGGAACTGAGGCAGAGAACATAGAAGAATACTGCTTGTTGCTTGGTCCCCATCACTTGCTCAGCCTGCATTTTTATACCACCCTAGCCCATCTGCCCAGTGGTGGCACTGTACATTGTATATTGTCCTCTGCCATACTAAATAGCTATCAAGAAAATGCAACACAAACTTGCCGATAGGTCAGTCGGATGCAGGCAATTCCTCAGCAGAAGATGTCTTTCCAGACACCTTTTCACTTGCTTGATTTTGGTTTAAATCATTGTATTGTAGTAATTTTAATCATTATGCCAACTACCTCAAGATTTCCATGAGTGCTATGGAATTATTAACCTTGGGAGTGACTATAGCCACAAATGGCTACACCTTCAATAGTTACAGTAGTTCAGACTTACTCCTCATCATCTCTGAGATTTTTCTTTGCTATGTTGTCCACATTGTCAAATGTTACTATCATTTCTGGTTTTAGTTATTATTGAAGTTTGCCAAGGATATATATTTGCACTGACCTATAGCCTACATATAGCATTGAGAGGTCAAATCTTTTAAATTCAGTCTCCATTTTAGAGAATTCAGGTAAACTAACAGGCTGATACCTAGCATTAATTTCCAAGTTGCCCTCTAACAAAACCCGAGCCTAGCTCCAGTCTGTAGGCTAATCTCCAACAAGACCAGCATCTCTAGGATACACCCTTTACAAGACCAGCATCTCCAGGTTTTTTTCCTCCAACAAACCTGTACCCCCAGGTTACAAGATCACCCCTGCCTAACGACCACCAATGCAGAGGGGAGCAGAAATTGAGTTTATGATGTGATTCCCAGCACCAGCCAATTATGTTAAAGGCCACAGTAGCTTTCCAATTAGATGCTTGCACACTTATATCCTGCTTGCTGCTTACTATAAAGCCTTGTCCTGATAGATATTTGGGGCTCTCCCACCACAAGTGGTGCGTTGGAGGGCCAAAGCTAGCTCAAATAAAAAGGCCCTATTGTAATTTGCTTCAGATCAGCTCCTGTCAGTTTTGGTGTTTTTTTGAGAGGGTGGAGATCACTACAGCATTCATTATATGTGAGATGCATTTCATGCTGAATCCAGTTGGGGCTCTCTTTTCTCAACCCATTGCACAGTCTTTAACAGTGTTGAAGACACACCTTTGCTTTGTCTGGGTTTCATTTCTGTTTCCTACACTCTGAATTCTTTGGGTGTAATAAACCTTATTTTTGTTCTTTGAAAGTTTCTCATGTCATTAAAAATTAATCTACTGTAGTTCTATTATGTCCCTTTTGTAAACCTTTGAGAGTGGTTCATTTTATAATTAAAATATAGATATTTAATTCTGAATGGACTGCTTAGACTCTAGAATATCGATTCTATGCAGTCTATTCAGAGTTAAATATACTTTAAATATCTTATGCTTTTCATAGAATATGAAAATCCCAGCACCATATGGCATCTTCAAGGACTGTAGACCAAGAGTAAATTTTCAATTCGTCAGGTGGGATCAAGGGAAGGAAGGAAAGTAAATCAGCATGCCAAGGTTCTAGAAACTTCAAGGGCCTTTGAGTCTTACTGTTGCACTGAGGGTTGCACTAAGAAAAGCAGCAAGTGTAAGCTGATTTGAACGCCATCATAGTTACTTTCTATGGAAAGTATTAGTTAGCCACTGTGCTGACCAAGACCCAGAGAGCACATGAAGAATGCTTTAGTTTGGCATGGGTTCTAATAATACTTTGCCTCTGGGATCCAGAAAAATGATGAACTTAGAAAGTGGATAATGTTAATAGAAGTACTAATGTCAAGGCTGAAGAGACAGCTCAGCAGTTAAGAACATTTTTTTTTTGCTGTTGAAGAGTACCCCCGTACATAGATAGCACCATAACTGCAACTCCACACCAGTTTTTGACAGTTTAACTCTATTGTTAGGGAACCTGGTACCCTCTTCTAGACTTCATGAAGACCAGGCTTTCACGCAGTGTATATACCTGCTTATGGGCAATCATATACAAAAAATAAAAATAATTTTTAAAATTTGTCACTCAATTTAATTTCTTTTTATATTTTCCTAAGCATCTGCATGGTAACTTTCTTACTGTGCAAGAAATTAAGGATTAACATGCATCCAAACATTGTTGATCTTAATCTCATTTATATACTTTGCTTCCTTCTATCCTAGGGACATATTTCACATGAATGTAAAAAGAACACCATGAAAAACACAAGAGAGAAAAGAATACCCTTTTGAGAGACAAGAAATAAACAAATGGGAATCTTAGCATTTGTCTTCAATACATTTCTACTATGACAGAAGCATGCTAATTCTCCATGACTAAATGTGTGAGGAAAATGAGCCTCTCAACATAAAGCTTGCTTTGACCAAATGACTCTCAGGAAAATAGTAATAATAAAATCAAAGTGTAAGAATATTAAGGGGAATACACACACACACACACACACACACACACACACACACACACACACACACACACAATGAGAAACACATGGTGATTTTTACTCTGCCTGGAGAAATGGTGAGTTGGTGGGAAAGACATCCTCTGGAATTAACACTGCTGGGATTCTGTCTGATGAAAGCCTATGGCCAGGAATGGCAGACCCAGAGTTCTACAGCCCCCAGGTGTTGAGGATGGATGATATTACTCCTCACTAAAGAATCCAGAGTCTTTTGGCTTCCACTTCTTTGGTTTGAGACTTATTCCTCGAGGATTTAAACCACATTGTCTGTGGGCGACTCACACCATTACAAGTCCCAATTTTCAGCAGCAGAGAGGACCAGGATTAGGGAGCACTCAAAAGTTTGACATTGCTTTCTTAGGATGCTCTGTTCCTTGAGGCTAGCATCCCAGATCTAGGGTCTACAGTGTTGGGATCCTTGGCTACTGTCACAGACACAATATCTAGATTTTTGACGACCTTTGGCCCTTCCAGGCTCCTTGAACACTTTCAGGGAGATAGATTCCACCCTTTCTCAACTCTGGCTCCTCAAGGCCTTCTGTCTTTCTTTAACATTAAGACTCTGGCTCCCCTGTCTGTTGTCCCTTGTTGCATCCTTTCTGCCCAGCCTCTCTCTCTCTCTCTCTCTCTCTCTCTCTCTCTCTCTCTCTCTCTCTCTCTCTCTCTCTCTCTCTCTCTCTCTCTCTCTCCTACTGCCCTCTTGCGGCTACTGACGCTACTGCATGTACTGCTGCATTTGCAGGGACAGCAGATACTGTTTCTAGGAAGCTGCTGCCTCAGCTGCCATCTCCTGTTCAGGCTACCAGCTTAGCCCTGTGTGTCATGAAAAACAAAACCCACACCCTGAAACTAACCAGAAAAGACCACAGTGAACTTAACATTATAGTAGCAGAGGGTAAACTCACCCAGAAAGTAAATCCAACTTCCAGGTCGTACGGTAAGAATGGAGCTGTGGCAAAGGTGTTTGCACCAGTAACTGCACAATTCTTCATGCCATGGATCTTTGTGAACTGGACCAATGGCAGCCATCCTGCTAGGCCCCCGGGGTAAGTATTGCTCTCTGGTCTGGGTGAAAGTAGCTGCACAGTCTTCTAAGGAGTATATCCAGGCCTGAAATGCCAAAATACAAATCCAAACAGAAAACTCTTAAAGCTACTTGAAAACACCATAGCCGGTAGAGCATCTCCTGCAGCTTGAGTTGGCATGCATATGTCTCCGAAATGCAGCCTGTTCAAGGTATCTGTGCAGCATTACAAGTCATCTGGCTACAACTCAGGCACTTCGGTAGGCTTCCAAATCAGAGCTCCTTAAGGCTGACAGGCATGGGGAATGACCTGTGACAAAGTTTGTTCCAAAGAGTCTGAGTTACACAGAGAGAACATTCAGTGGATATTTACAGTAGAGTCAAAGAAAGTTTCAAAAAGCACTAACAATTCTAGCATTTAACAATACTTAAAATTATTTAACAATGATAAATGGGGCTTAATATCCCAGGGTCAGAGTGAGAGGTGTGTCCCTCTGATCTATCTCAGAAAGACAAGCATTACTCGGCATTTTAGATATAATTTGCTAAAAGTAATCATTGTGGGATGGAAGCTGTAAAGGGCAGGCTTCTTAACAGAAGACAATAAATGGGGGAAAGTGGCTCTAAAAGTGACCTGAGGTGTAAAAGGATGTCTAAGAGCAGCTAATGGAAAGAGCAGGAATCACTGGGCTCCTTACCACTTTGCTTTGCCCAGTTAGACCACAGATTAATACAAGGAAAGAGGTAGAAATCAGGTGGGGATGCTTTGTTTCTACGGCAGTGAGAAAGGGTTTAGATCACAGGACAGAAGGCAGGATGGCAACGAAGGCTCAATGCACATAGAAAACCCTCAATCTGAATCCAGGCGAGGTGGTAGTACACACATTCAATCCCAGAGCCCAGGAAGCAGAGGCAGGCAGATCTCTGACTTGGAGGTCAGCATGATCTACATAATGGGTTCCAGAACAGCTAGAGCTACATAGTGAGACCCTGCCTTAAAACAATAAGTAAAGGAACAAAACAGCAAACCAACACCCCACCCCACAACCAAAACAGTCAGACTGAGATCCTTAAGCTCAAGCACTTTAACAATGAGTCTTTTGAAATTCAGAGTAGTTCCTCCCCTCTTTGTGTCTCAGGAGAACAGGAATAGCATCAGTCCTCAGAAGAGCCCTACAAAGCTCATTTCCACACCCTTCTGAGGCTGATTATGGCTGCTCCATTGATAAGCTGTTCAAACATTCACATATTGCTTCTTGGAAATGATGCTTCTCCCCCTCTCGTGTCACAGCTGTGCCAGGAGAGGTGGTGTCTTTGGGTTGTTCACCTACCTTTGTCCTTCCTTGTCCCAAATCAGCTAATGGGTCTCTGGTGCAGTCCTTTCAGTGTCCTCAATATGAGCTTGGAGGCACGAAGGCATTTTGAATGGGTCTGGCAATATTTTTCATGGCTAGAGAAGAAAGGTCTCAAGATCATTATGGACACCCTCTTAGATTATAGTCATGAGGGTGACATGGGAGGATTGTGGCAAAATTTTTGGGTCAAGGTTACAGGGCACTACCAAGTCCTGATGGTTCCTAAAGTGTCCTAGAGACAGAGTATCTAGTATCAGTACAAGGGAGGAAGATGGGGTGAGACCTGACACAGGGCGGGCAGGTAGTAAGGAAAGGTCCTATTACCTAGGACCTGAAGGGGAGAGGGGGACGTTATTGTATATCTGAGGCCTGTAGAGGACCCATGAGGAGAAATGAGTATCTTGGCATCTCAGCTTCTCACCTCTGCCTTCGATAATTCCCCAGAAGCCATGGAAGGCACCTGAAAATACAAGATGTGGGATATGGGACCCAGAAGAGCACTTTTGAAAGCAAATCAGCCTAATTAGTGACAGTAACACATATAGTCCTGATCAGAGCTTTCAAACTTACTGTTTGCATATCCCAAAGAGACTACCTGATATGGAATACCTGCCAAAGCAAATTTTATCATTGAGATCAGAAATCTTTTCTTTTGGAAGGCCAGGTATGAACTAAATGATGGGTTTTCAGATGAGACTGGCTAGGCAGTGATCAGGCTTGTACCATGTGCCTTAAAATGACACCTGTGTCCCTCCCTTTCACTAGGAACTAAACATGTCTGCACCTGCTTTGAGCGGGATGTATACATTGTCATAGATTCTTTCTGAAACGTTTTGAGTGTATCCTCACAGTTTATGGATACACATGTTACTATCTTACACAGCTCAAAGAAAGCTGTTCTGTTGAGCACATCTTTGTACCAGCAACTTTGTACTCTCGGTGTGGAGTATGAATGTGGGGGCAAGGACTAGGACCAAGGTCAAGGCCAAAAAGATTATCAAATATTTACATGCAGGCTTGAACCTGAGAATTCATGTGCCTTGCTTTTCATGGTGTTGTGTTTAAAATTATGTGTGCATTTATAAAGACTTCTCCTACACTAGTGTCAGTGGAGCCTACCCTGGTTCCAGAGAGTTACATTTTGGAATAACCCAGATGTTAAATACCAAGAACATGTTCATCTGCTTCCCAGACATATGTCCTCATGCTAGTTAATCAATTTTCCTGGCTCCCTCTGAGCACAGATGAAAATAATTTCCAAAATTCTCATGGATAAATGTTTGTAGTAAACTGTCTGGGAAGAGTTACAATGGTCTACACAGCTTTAGAGTAATATATGATTAGATATAGCCTCCTGTTATTTGTGTGTATGAGCTATATAGGTATGTGATGTATATAACACATGCATATTACATATGTATGCATCATCTCTTACTGACATGTATCAATTTTACAAAATCTTTGATTTACCCATACTCAACATAGAGCAGAGAAACCATTGGCTGGCAAGAAGAAAAGAAAGAAGAAAAAAAAGGAGTGTATGTGGTTCAGGGTGAGGCCAGCTGGAAGGAGAAAGCCTACACAGTATTCACTTTCTATGGCCACTTAGTATCCTTTAAATTTCAATCTGCAAGTTTCCTCTCTTGCTGCCCCCCCCCCTTATGACACAGGAAAAATATTTTTAGAGTAGTTGTTTTAAAGACCACATGCATTTCAGCATGTTTACTCTATTTTAAGGCTTTTTTTCTTTCGGAATCAGTCTTTATTGGCTATTGCTCCAGGTATAAGGATCAGGTAGACTGAATTCAGCTTGGAGCTCACCAGAGAGATTGCATGTCTTTGCCTTAATGTGTTAACACAAGTACAATCATACATGGACATAAAATAATCAACTTACTTTTCTTGGGGCCAGCCTTGGGAAAGGAACTGGAGGGTGTTGATCTATAGGCACATTTTTTTTTTGTAACCTACTTTTTAAAATTTATGTATATGAGTACACTGTAGCTGTCTTCCGAAACACCAGAAGAGGGCATCAGATCCCATTACAGATGGTTGTGAGCCACCATGTGGTTGCTGGGAATTGAACTCAGGACTTTTGGAAGAGCAGTCAGTGCTCTTAACCATTTAACCATCTCTCCAGCCCATAAAAGATGCTGGCTTTTCTTTTCTTTTCTTTTTCTTTCTTTTTTTTTTTTTTTGAGTGTGTGTGTATGTATATATATATATATATATATATATATAATTTGAGTGTGTGTATATATATATATATATAATTTTATGTGCATTGGTGTTTTACATGTATGAGTGTGTCAGATTCCCTGGAATAGGAGTTACAGAGAGCTGTGAACTGCCATGTATGTGCTGGGAATTGAACTCAGGTCTTCTGTTTTTTTTTTTTTTTTTATTAACTTGAGTGTTTCTTATTTACATTTCGAGTGTTATTCCCTTTCCCGGTTTCCAGGCAAACATCCCCCTAATCCCTCCCCCTCCCCTTCTTTATGGGTGTTCCCCTCCCCACCCTCCCCCCATTACTGCCCTCCCCCCAACAATCACGTTCACTAGGGGTTCAGTCTTAGCAGGACCAAGGGCTTCCCCTTCCACTGGTGATCTTACTAGAATATTCATTGCTACCTAGGAGGTCAGAGTCCAGGGTCAGTCCATGTATAGTCTTTAGGTAGTGGCTTAGTCCCTGGAAGCTCTGGTTGATTGGCATTGTTGTTCATAAGGGGTATCGAGCTCCTTCAAGCTCTTCGAGTTCTTTCTCTGATTCCTTCAACAGGGGTCCCGTTCTCAGTTCAGTGGTTTGCTGCTGGCATTCGCCCCTGTATTTGCTGTATTCTGGCTGTGTCTCTCAGGAGCGATATACATCCGGCTCCTGTGGGCCTGCACTTCTTTGCTGCATTCATCTTGTCTAATTGGATGGCTGTATATGTATGGGCCACATGTGGGGCAGGCTCTGAATGGTGTTCCTTCTGTGTCTGTTTTAATCTTTGCCTCTCTCTTCCCTGCCAAGGGTATTCTTGTTCCCCTTTTAAAGAAGGAGTGAAGCATTCACATTTTGATCATCTGTCTTGAGTTTCATTTGTTCTAGGCATCTAGGGTAATTCAAGCATTTGGGCTAATAGCCACTTATCAATGAGTGCATACCATGTATGTCTTTCTGTGATTGGGTTACCTCACTCAGGATGATATTTTCCAGGTCCAACCATTTGCCTACGAATTTCATAAAGTCGTTGTTTTTGATAGCTGAGTAATATTCCATTGTGTAGATGTACCACATTTTCTGTATCCATTCCTCTGTTGAAGGGCATCTGGGTTCTTTCCAGCTTCTGGCTATTATAAATAAGGCTGCAATGAACATAGTGGAGCACGTGTCTTTTTTATATGTTGGGGCATCTTTTGGGTATATGCCCAAGAGAGGTATAGCTGGATCCTCAGGCAGTTCAATGTCCAATTTTCTGAGGAACCTCCAGACTGATTTCCAGAATGGTTGTACCAGTTTGCAATCCCACCAACAATGGAGGAGTGTTCCTCTTTCTCCACATCCTTGCCAGCATCTGTTGTCCCCTGAGTTTTTGATCTTAGCTATTCTCACTGGTGTGAGGTGAAATCTCAGGGTTGTTTTGATTTGCATTTCCCTTATAACTAAAGATGTTGAACATTTCTTTAGGTGTTTCTCAGCCATTCGGCATTCCTCAGCTGTGAATTCTTTGTTTAGCTCTGAGCCCCATTTTTTAATAGGGTTATTTGTTTCCCTGCGGTCTAACTTCTTGAGTTCTTTGTATATTTTGGATATAAGGCCTCTATCTGTTGTAGGATTGGTAAAGATCTTTTCCCAATCTGTTGGTTGCCGTTTTGTCCTAACCACAGTGTCCTTTGCCTTACATAAGCTTTGCAGTTTTATGAGATCCCATTTGTCGATTCTTGATCTTAGAGCGTAAGCCATTGGTGTTTTGTTCAGGAAATTTTTTCCAGTGCCCATGTGTTCCAGATGCTTCCCTAGTTTTTCTTCTATTAGTTTGAGTGTGTCTGCTTTGATGTGGAGGTCCTTGATCCACTTGGACTTAAGCTTTGTACAGGGTGATAAGCATGGATTGATCTGCATTCTTCTACATGTTGACCTCCAGTTGAACCAGCACCATTTGCTGAAAATGCTATCTTTTTTCCATTGGATGGTTTTGGCTCCTTTGTCAAAAATCAAGTGACCATAGGTGTGTGGGTTCATTTCTGGGTCTTCAATTCTATTCCATTGGTCTATCTGTCTGTCTCTGTACCAATACCATGCAGTTTTTATCACTATTGCTCTGTAATACTGCTTGAGTTCAGGGATAGTGATTCCCCCTGAAGTCCTTTTATTGTTGAGGATAGCTTTAGCTATCCTGGGTTTTTTGTTATTCCAGATGAATTTGCAAATTGTTCTGTCTAACTCTTTGAAGAATTGGATTGGTATTTTGATGGGGATTGCATTGAATCTGTAGATCGCTTTTGGTAAAATGGCCATTTTTACTATATTAATCCTGCCAATCTATGAGCATGGGAGATCTTTCCATCTTCTGAGGTCTTCTTCAATTTCCTTCTTCAGTGTCTTGAAGTTCTTATTGTACAGATCTTTTACTTGCTTTGTTAAAGTCACTCCGAGGTACTTTATATTATTTGGGTCTATTATGAAGGGTGTCGTTTCACTAATTTCTTTCTCGGCTTGTTTCTCTTTTGTATAGAGGAAGACAACTGATTTATTTGAGTTAATTTTATACCCAGCCACTTTGCTGAAGTTGTTTATCAGCTTTAGTAGTTCTCTGTTGGAACTTTTGGGATCACTTAAATATACTATCATATCATCTGCAAATAGTGATATTTTGACTTCTTCTTTTCCGATCTGTATCCCCTTGACCTCCTTTTGTTGTCTGATTGCTCTGGCTAGAACTTCAAGAACTATATTGAATAAGTAGGGAGAGAGTGGGCAGCCTTGTCTAGTCCCTGATTTTAGTGGGATTGCTTCAAGTTTCTCTCCATTTAGTTTAATGTTAGCAACTGGTTTGCTGTATATGGCTTTTACTATGTTCAGGTATGGGCCTTGAATTCCTATTCTTTCCAGGACTTTTATCATGAAGGGGTGTTGAATTTTGTCAAATGCTTTCTCAGCATCTAATGAAATGATCATGTGGTTTTGTTCTTTCAGTTTGTTTATATGATGGATCACG
Source organism: Rattus norvegicus (assembly GCF_021556685.1). Taxonomy (NCBI): domain Eukaryota; kingdom Metazoa; phylum Chordata; class Mammalia; order Rodentia; family Muridae; genus Rattus; species Rattus norvegicus. The sequence continues at coordinate 25,693,305 of NC_141554.1, forward strand.
TTGATGGTTTTCCGTATATTAAACCATCCCTGCATGCCTGGGATGAAGCCTACTTGGTCATGGTGGATGATTGTTTTGATGTGCTCTTGGATTCGGTTTGCCAGAATTTTGTTGAGTATTTTTCCATCGATATTCATAAGGGAAATTGGTCTGAAGTTCTCTTTCTTTGTTGTGTCTTTGTGTGGTTTAGGTATAAGAGTAATTGTGGCTTCGTAGAAGGTATTCGGTAGTGATCCATCTGTTTCAATTTTGTGGAATAGTTTGGATAATATTGGTATGAGGTCTTCTATGAAGGTTTGATAGAATTCTGCACTAAACCCGTCTGGGCCTGGGCTCTTTTTGGTTGGGAGACCTTTAATGACTGCTTCTATTTCCTTAGGAGTTATGGGGTTGTTTAACTGGTTTATCTGTTCCTGATTTAACTTCGGTACCTGGTATCTGTCTAGGAAATTGTCCATTTCCTGAAGATTTTCAAGTTTTGTTGAATATAGGTTTTTATAGTAAGATCTGATGATTTTTTGAATTTCCTCTGAATCTGTTGTTATGTCTCCCTTTTCATTTCTGATTTTGTTAATTTGGACGCACTCTCTGTGTCCTCTCGTTAGTCTGGCTAAGGGTTTATCTATCTTGTTGATTTTCTCAAAGAACCAACTTTTGGTTCTGTTGATTCTTTCTATGGTCCTTTTTGTTTCTACTTGGTTGATTTCAGCTCTGAGTTTGATTATTTCCTGCCTTCTACTCCTCCTGGGTGTATTTGCTTCTTTTTGTTCTAGAGCTTTTAGGTGTGCTGTCAAGCTGCTGACATATGCTCTTTCCTGTTTCTTTCTGCAGGCACTCAGCGCTATGAGTTTTCCTCTTAGCACACCTTTCATAGTGTCCCATAAGTTTGGGTATGTTGTACCTTCATTTTCATTAAATTCTAAAAAGTTTTAATTTCTTTCTTTATTTCTTCCTTGACCAGGTTATCATTGAGTCGAGCATTGTTCAATTTCCAAGTATATGTGGACATTCTTCCTTGATTGTTATTGAAGACCAGTTTTAGGCCGTGGTGGTCCGATAGCACGCATGGGATTATTTCTATCTTTCTGTACCTGTTGAGGCCCGTTTTTTGACCAATTATATGGTCAATTTTGGAGAAAGTACCATGAGGAGCTGAGAAGAAGGTATATCCTTTTGTTTTAGGATATAATGTTCTATAAATATCCGTTAGGTCCATTTGGCTCATGACTTCTCTTAGTCTGTCTACATCTCTGTTTAATTTCTGTTTCCATGATCTGTCCATTGAAGAGAGTGGGGTGTTGAAATCTCCTACTATTATTGTGTGAGGTCCAATGTGTGTTTTGATCTTTAGTAAGGTTTCTTTTACATATGTAGGTGCCCTTGTATTTGGGGCATAGATATTTCGGACTGAGAGTTCATCTTGGTGGATTTTTCCTTTGATGAATATGAAGTGTCTTTCCTTATCTTTTTTGATGACTTTTAGTTGAAAATTGATTTTATTTGATATTAGAATGGCTACTCCAGCTTGCTTCTTCTGACCATTTGCTTGGAAAGTTGTTTTCCAGCCTTTCACTCTGAGGTAGTGTCTGTCTTTGTCTCTGAGGTGTGTTTCCTGTAGGCAGCAGAATGCAGGGTCCTCGTTGCGTATCCAGTTTGTTAATCTATTTCTTTTTATTGGGGAGTTGAGCCCATTGATGTTGAGAGATATTAAGGAATAGTGATTATTGCTTCCCGTTTTATTCATATTTGGATGTGAGGTTATGTTTGTGTGCTTTCTTTCGCTTTGTTTTGTTGCCAAGACGAGTAGTTTCTTGCTTCTTCTAGGGTATAGCTTGCCTCCTTATGTTGGGCTTTACCATTTATTATCCTTTGTAGTGCTGGATTTGTAGAAAGATATTGTATAAATTTGGTTTTGTCATGGAATATCTTGGTTTCTCCATCTATGTTAATTGAGAGTTTTGCAGGATACAGTAACCTGGGCTGGCATTTGTGTTCTCTTAGGGTCTGTATGACATCAGTCCAGGATCTTCTGGCCTTCATAGTTTCTGGCGAGAAGTCTGGTGTGATTCTGATAGGTCTGCCTTTATATGTTACTTGACCTTTTTCCCTTACTGCTTTTAATATTTTTCTTTATTTTGTGCATTTGGTGTTTTGACTATTATGTGACGGGAGGTGTTTCTTTTCTGGTCCAATCTATTTGGAGTTCTGTAGGCATCTTGTATGCCTATGGGTATCTCTTTTTTTAGGTTAGGGAAGTTTTCTTCTATGATTTTGTTGAAGATATTTACTGGTCCTTTGAGCTGGGAGTCTTCACTCTCTTCTATACCTATTATCCTTTGGTTTGATCTTCTCATTGAGTCCTGGATTTCCTGTATGTTTTGGACCAGTAGCTTTTTCCGCTTTACATTATCTTTGACAGTTGTGTCAATGATTTCTATGGAATCTTCTGCTCCTGAGATTCTCTCTTCCATCTCTTGAATTCTGTTGGTGAGGCTTGTATCTACAGCTCCTTGTCTCTTCTTTTGGTTTTCTATATCCAGGGTTGTTTCCATGTGTTCTTTCTTGATTGCTTCTATTTCCATTTTTAATTCCTTCAATTGTTTGATTGTGTTTTCCTGGAATTCTTTCAGGGATTTCTGCGATTCTTTCAGGGATTTTTGCGATTCCTCTCTGTAGGCTTCTACTTGTTTATTAATGTATTCCTGTGTTTCCCTAAGGGAGTTCTTCACGTCTTTCTTGAAGTCCTCCAGCATCATGATCAAATATGATTTTGAAACTAGATCTTGCTTTTCTGGTGTGTTTGGATATTCCATGTTTGTTTTGGTGGGAGAATTGGGCTCTGATGATGCCATGTAGTCTTGGTTTCTGTTGCTTGGGTTCCTGCGCTTGCCTCTCGCCATCAGATTATCTCTAGTGTTACTTTGTTCTGCTATTTCTGACAGTGGCTAGACTGTCCTATAAGCCTGTGTGTCAGGAGTGCTGTAGACCTGTTTTCCTCTCTTTCAGTCAGTTATGGGGACAGAGTGTTCTGCTTTCGGGCGTGTAGTTTTTCCTCTCTACAGGTCTTCAGCTGTTCCTGTGGGCCTGTGTCTTGAGTTCACCAGGCAGCTTTCTTGCAGCAGAAAAGTTGGTCTTACCTGTGGTCCCGAGGCTCAGGTTCTCTCGTGGGGTGCTGCCCACGGGCTCTCTGCAGCGGCAGCTACCAGGAAGACCTGTGCCGCCCCTTCCGGGAGCTCAGTGCACCAGGGTTCCAGATGGCCTTTCGTGTTTTCTTCTGGTGTCCGAGATGTGTGCACAGAGAGCAGTCTCTTCTGGTTTCCCAGGCTTGTCTGCCTCTCTGAAGGTTTAGCTCTCCCTCCCACGGGATTTGGGTGCAGAGAACTGTTTATCTGGTCTGTTTCCTTCAGGTTCTGGCGGTGTCTCAGGCAGGGGTCCTGCCGCTCCTGGGCCCTCCCTCACGGGAGCCTAGAGGCCTTATACAGTTTCCTCTTGGGCCAGGGATGTGGGCAGGGGTGGGCAGTGTTGGTGGTCTCTTCTGCTCTGCAGCCTCAGGAGTGCCCACCTGATCAGGCGGTGAGGTCTCTTTCCCACAGGGTCTGGGAGCAGAGAGCTGCTGCGGGCCGGGATCCACGGGCGTGGGACCTCCAGCAAATACAGGACGTGCCCGGTCCTAGATGAACTCTGCCTCTGTGTGTCCTGATCTCACCAGGCAGCTCTCTTGTAGCAGACAAGTTGGTCTTACCTGTGGTCCCGAGGCTCAAGTTTGCTCTCGGGGTGCTGCCCACGGGCTCTCTGCAGCGGCAGCAACCAGGAACACCTGTGCCGCCCCTTCCGGGAGCTTCAGTGCCGAACTCAGGTCTTCTGAATGAGGAGCCAGTGTTACTTAACCACTGAACCATCCATCCAGACACAACCTACTTTTAATAGATGTTCAACCTCTTCTCTAGTCCACTACCTACCAGAGGTAGTGGAAGAAAACTTAATCAGGATTTGGGACGGTGGACCTGTTCAGCAATAGTTCTTTGGGGGTGAGCTCGATTTTCTTGGGCAGCAGTTCAGTCCTGTAGCAAACACCAAATACGAGTAAACAGCTCCAATTCAGTCTTCTAGGTAGGCAGATAACAGGCAGCTGTAGTTCAATCCTGAAAAAACAGTCAGGCTAGCCTGATTGTGAGGCCACAGAAGCAGCATGCTGCCACAGGAACCTCATGAGCAGTTCTTGGGCAAGTTTCTTTCAGTGGTGGTGTTATCACAAGTAGAGCTCAACAATACTATGTAAGGGGAACCAATATATATGTGACTTTAGTGAAGAATAGTGAAGCGGAGCAAACCAAACCAATGCTCAGTGCTCCTCTCCCACTCTCTGTGGGGTCATATTTATACTCATTCATCACGGGTCCTTTCACATGTTTGTTACATCAAAACAACCTTTCATCTGTGTCTGCTTCAGAAAAACATTCTTTCACATGTCTGCACCAGCAAACCACTGTGGTGCAGCAGGCTGTGAAAGGTACCCTGATTCCTGGTCAAGATAGGTCGCATCCACAGGGACACTAAAAGGGATGGTAGGCACATTCCTAGTCTCCCACATCAAGGCTTCACTAGCTGCAGCATCCCTCAGACACCTGCAGAGAGGTTTGAGACAGACCACTCACATAGGGCAATGCCCCAAGCCCCTCCTCCCCAGGTGAGGATGTGACCACAGGTTACATAGGCTCAAGACAGATCAGTCACAGACGACAATGCCTCAAACCCCTCCTCCTCCACAGCTTAGGATGTGCACAAGTCATGTAAGCTCAAGAAAGATCAGACATGGAAGCAGGACCATGCCCCCAAATGTGTAGATGAGGTCTTCGCAAGCTCTCAGGCCAAACCAATAGGAATTACCTGATGTCAGGCACTGACCCATCCAAAAACTGTACGTAAGTATCACGTTCTGAAAAAAGAAGCAAATACACCAAGGAGGAGTAGAAGGCAGGAAATAATCAAACTCAGAGCTGAAATCAACCAAGTAGAAACAAAAAGGACCACAGAAAGAATCAACAGAACCAAAAGTTGGTTCTATGAGAAAATCAACAAGATAGATAAACCCTTAGCCAGACTAACAAGAGTAATGTAAAGCAGAAAAAGCTACTGGTCCAAAACATACAGGAAATTCAGGACTCAATGAGAAGATGAAACTTAAGGATAATAGGTATAGAAAAGAGTGAAGACTCCCAGCTCAAAGGACCAGTAAATATCTTCAACAAAATCATAGAAGAAAACTTCCCTAACCTAAAAAAAGAGATACCCATAGGCATACAAGAAGCCTACAGAACTCCAAATAGATTGGACCAGAAAAGAAACACCTCCCGTCACATAATAGTCAAAACACCAAACGCACAAAAAAAGAAAGAATATTAAAAGCAGTAAGGGAAAAAGGTCAAGTAACATATAAAGGCAGACCTATCAGAATCACTCCAGACTTTTCCCCAGAAACTATGAAGGCCAGAAGATCCTGGACTGATGTCATACAGACCCCAAGAGAACACAAATGCCAGCCCAGGTTACTGTATCCTGCAAAACTCTCAATTAACATAGATGGAGAAACCAAGATATTCCATGACAAAACCAAATTTACACAATATCTTTCTACAAATCCAGCACTACAAAGGATAATAAATGGTAAAGCCCAACATAAGGAGGCAAGCTATACCCTAGAAGAAGCAAGAAACTAATCGTCTTCGCAACAAAACAAAGAGAAGAAAAGCACACAAACATAACCTCACATCCAAATATGAATATAACAGGAAGCAATGATCACTATTCCTTAATATCTCTCAACATCAATGGCCTCAACTCCCCAATAAAAAGACATAGATTAACAAACTGGATACGCAACGAGGACCCTGCATTCTGCTGCCCACAGGAAACACACCTCAGAGACAAAGACAGACACTACCTCAGAGTGAAAGGCTGGAAAACAACTTTCCAAGCAAATGGTCGGAAGAAGCAAGCTGGAGTAGCCATTCTAATATCAGATAAAATCAATTTTCAACTAAAAGTCATCAAAAACGATAAGGAAGGGCACTTCATATTCATCAAAGGAAAAATCCACCAAGATGAACTCTCAATCCTAAATATCTATGCCCCAAATACAAGGGCACCTACATCCGTAAAAGAAACCTTACTAAAGCTCAAAACACACATTGCACCTCACACAATAATAGTAGGAGATTTCAACACCCCACTCTCATCAATGGACAGATCATGGAAACAGAAATTAAACAGAGACGTAGACAGACTAACAGAAGTCATGAGCCAAATGGACTTAACAGATATTTATAGAACATTCTATCCTAAAGCAAAAGGATATACCTTCTTCTCAGCTCCTCATGGTACTTTCTCCAAAATTGACCATATAATTGGTCAAAAAATGCGCCTCAACAGGTACAGAAAGATAGAAATAATCCCATGCGTGCTATGGGACCACCACGGCCTAAAACTGGTCTTCAATAACAATAAGGGAAGAATGCCCACATATACGTGGAAATTGAACAATGCTCTACTCAATGATAACCTGGTCAAGGAAGAAATAAAGAAAGAAATTAAAGACTTTTTAGAATTTAATGAAAATGAAGGTACAACATACCCAAACTTATGGGACACAAAGAAAGCTGTGCTAAGAGGAAAACTCATAGCGCTGAGTGCCTGCAGAAAGAAACAGGAAAGAGCATACGTCAGGAGCTTGACAGCACACCTAAAAGCTCTAGAACAAAAAGAAGCAAATACACCCAGGAGGAGTAGAAGGCAGGAAATAATCAAACTCAGAGCTGAAATCAACCAAGTAGAAACAAAAAGGACCATACAGAGAATCAACAGAACCAAAAGTTGGTTCTTTGAGAAAATCAACAAGATAGATAAACCCTTAGCCAGACTAAGGAGAGGACACAGAGAGTGTGTCCAAATTAACAAAATCAGAAATGAAAAGGGAGACATAACTACAGATTCAGAGGAAATTCAAAAAATCATCAGATCTTACTATAAAAACCTATATTCAACAAAACTTGAAAATCTTCAGGAAATGGACAATTTCCTAGACAGATACCAGGTACCGAAGCTAAATCAGGAACAGATAAACCAGTTAAACAACCCCAAAACTCCTAAGGAAATAGAAGCAGTCATTAAAGGTCTCCCAACCAAAATGAGCCCAGGTCCAGATGGGTTTAGTGCAGAATTCTATCAGAACTTCATAGAAGACCTCATACCAATATTATCCAAACTATTCCACAAAATTGGAACAGATGGAGCACTACCGAATTCCTTCTATGAAGCCACAATTACTCTTATACCTAAACCACACAAAGACCCAACAAAGAAAGAGAACTTCAGACCAATTTCCCTTATGAATATTGATGCAAAAATACTCAAAAAAATTCTGGCAAACTGAATCCAAGAGCACATCAAAACAATCATCCACCATGATCAAGTAGGCTTCATCCCAGGCATGCAGGGATGGTTTAATATATGGAAAACCATCAATGTAATTCAGTATATAAACAAACTGAAAGAACAAAAGCACGTGATCATTTCATTAGATGTTGAGAAAACATTTGACAAAATTCCACACCCCTTCATGATAAAAGTCCTGGAAAGAATTGGAATTCAAGGCCCATACCTAAACATAGTAAAAGCCATATACAGCAAACCAGTTGCTAACATTAAACTAAATGGAAAGAAACTTGAAGCAATCCCACTAAAATCAGGGACTAGACAAGGCTGTCTACTCTCTCCCTACTTATTCAATATAGTTATCAATGTCCTACCCAGAGCAATCAGACAACAAAAGGAGATCAAGGGGATACAGATTGGAAAAGAAGAAGTCAAAATATCACTATTTGCAGGTGATATGATAGTATATTTAAGTGATCTCAAAAGTTCCACCAGAGAACTACTAAAGCTGATAAACAACTTCAGCAAAGTGGCTGGGTATAAAATTAACTCAAATAAATCAATAGCCTTCCTCTACACAAAAGAGAAACAAGCTGAGAAAGAAATTAGGTAAATGACACGCTTCATAATAGTCCCAAATAATATAAAACACCTTGGTGTGACTTTAACCAAGCAAGTAAAAGATCTGTACAATAAGAACTTCAAGCGTCTGAAGAAAGAAATTGAAGAAGACCTCAGAAGATCGAAAGATCTCCCATGCTCATGGCTTGGCAGGATTAATATAGTAAAAATGGTCATTTTACCAAAAGAGATCTACAGATTCAATGCAATCCCCATTAAAATACCAATCCAATTCTTCAGAGAATTAGACATAACAATTTGCAAATTCATCTGGAATAACAAAAAAGCCAGGGAAGCTAAAACTATCCTCAACAATAAAAGGACTTCTGGGGAAAACACTATCCCTGAACTCAAGCAGTATTTCAGAGCAATAGTGGTAAAAACTGCATGGTATTGGTACAGAGACAGACAGATAGACCAGTGGAATAGAATTGTAGACCCAAAAGTGAACCCACACACCTATGGTCACTTGATTTTTGACAAAGGAGCCAAAACCATCCAATGGAAAAAAGATAGCATTTTCAGCAAATGGTGCTGGTTCAACTGGAGGTCAGCATATAGAAGAATGCAGATCGATCCATGCTTATCACCCTGTACAAAGCTTAAGTCCAAGTGGATCAAGGACCTCCACATCAAACCAGATACACTCAAAATAATAGAAGAAAAGGTGGGGAAGCATCTCAAACACATGGGCACTGGAGAAATTTCCTAAACAAAACACCAATGGTCTATGCTCTAAGATCAAGAATCGACAAATGGGATCTCATAAAACTACAAACCTTCTGTAAGGCAAAGGACACTGTTGTTAGGACAAAATGGCAACCAACAGATTGGGAAACGAACTTCACCAATCCTACAACTGATAGAGGCCTTATATCCAAAATATACAAAGAACTGAAGAAGTTAGACCGCAGGGAGACAAATAACCCAATTAAAAATGGGGTTCAGAGATAAACAAAGAATTCACAGCTGAGGAATGGCGTATGACTGAGAAACACCTAAAGAAATGTTCAACATCTTTAGTCATAAGGGAAATGCAAATCAAAACAACCCTGAGATTTCACCTCACACCAGTGAGAATGGCTAAGATCAAAAACTCTGGCGACAGCAGATACTGGCAAGGATGTGGAGAAAGAGGAACACTCCTCCATTGCTGGTGGGACTGCAAACTGGTACAACCATTCTGGAAATCAGTCTGGAGGTTCCTCAGAAAATTGGACATTGACTTACCTGAGGACCCAGCTATACCTCTCTTGGGCATATACCCAAAAGATGCTCCAACATATAACAAAAACACGTGCTCCACTATGTTCATAGCTGCCTTATTTATAATAGCCAGAACCTGGAAAGAACCCAGATGCCCTTCAACAGAGGAATGGATATAGAAAATGTGGTAAAGCTACACAATGGAATATTACTCAGCTATCAAAAACAATGACTTTAAGAAATTCATACGCAAATGGATGGAACTGGAAAATATCATCCTGAGTGAGGTAACCCAATAACAGAAAAACACATATGGTATGCAATCATTGATAAGTGGCTATTAGCCCAAATACTCAAATTACCCTAGATGCACAGAACACGTGAAACTCAAGAAGGATGACCAAAATGCGAATGCTTCACTCCTTCTTTAAAAGGGGAACAGGAATACCCTTGGCAGGGAATAGGGAGGCAAAGTTTAGAACAGAGGCAGAAGGAACACCCATTCAGAGCCTGCCCCACATGGGGCCCATACTTATACAGCCATCCAATTAGATAAGATGGATGAAGCAAAGAAGTGCAGGCTGACAGGAACCGGATGTAGATCTCTCCTGAGAGACATAGCCAGAATACAGCAAATACATAAGCGAATGCCAGCAGCAAACCACTGAAATGAGAACGGGACCCCCGCTGAAAGAATCGGAGAAAGGACTCGAAGAGCTTGAAGGGGATTGAGACCCTGTATGAACAACAATGCCAAGCCACCATTACTTCCAGGGACTAAGCCCCTACCCGAAGCCTATACATGGACTGACCCTGGGCTCCAACCTCATAGGTAGCAATGAATAGCCTAGTAAGAACACCAGTGGAAGGGGAAGCCCTTGGTCCTGCCAAGACTGAACCCCCAGTGAACGTGATTGTTGTGGGGAGCGCGGTAATGTGGGGGAGGATGGGAAGGGGAACACCCTTATAGAAGGGGAGGGGTAGGGGTAGGGGTTAGGGAGATGTTGGCCGGGGAACCGGGAAGGGGAATAACAATCAAAATGTAAATAAGAAATACTCAAGGAATAAACAAAAAAGAAATACCCAATTAAATAAAGATGAAAAAAATTAAAAAAGAAATACCCAAGTTAATAAAGATTAAAAAAATAAGATTAAAGATTTGAACATTAAGCAAGCTGGTACATTATAGCAAGCAAATTAAAACCATTACATGGATTTGACATATATTTTGGTAGAGGGAGTAAGAATATTGGAGTAAATATGAAAATATTATTTGGAACCATTTATGTAATCCAGTATTCATGTTCATTGATATGTAAAACAGCTGGTTAACTAGATCTGGAATAAATTGTTTCTGTGTTTTTTTCAAGTGAAAAAAAAGCATTGCGTTCAGAATTAAAGGTGTACAGGAATTTTTCCATTGTCTGAGAGCTTCTGTTATAAGAGCTGTAACACCACCACTTGGGGAAGAGATCTGCTTTCCTGAAATCATCGCTGCCAGAAGCTCCCCTCCACCCCTCACTGGCTTGTCAGTCAGTTGTCTCAGCCCCAGCCTGCATAACTGAAACAGCAGCAGGGGAGAAGGACCAGGATCAGCAGCAGGGCAGCAAAAGCTGTTCCCCTCCCTGCCTGAGTTCTTTCCCCACTTCTCCTGAACCCAAGCACCTAGCTGGGTGAGAAATCACCAGGGAAAGCCCCTGACATGGAGCCCTACAAAACATCATTTGGCATAACTGACTTTCCAAGAAACTAGAAGTTTCTACTTTGTTGCTTTTATGCTCCTGTCTTTCTTTATTACTGGAAGAAAATATCTTGTCTGTATTCACATTCATTACTCAACCCTACCTACAGTCTTTTAGTAAATAAGCCCTCAGAGAGATAAAATTGATCATGTCTTCATTCATGTACCATGTTTTGATACATAAAATCCTAATGGCTTTGTGTATAAGGGTCTGGCCTGGGTGCTGATCACTAGGAAGCAGTTGATCAGAAGCCTGATGATCCTGAGAATTAGGATGAGGCTGCTGGCAGTAAAGTTATACTTCCAAACCCAGTGCCCCATCAAGAGCCAAAGATAGGTATGTGCACTATCACAAATGCAAGGCTTGGCATGTTTACTGTGGGAGATATTTTTTTTGGATATTGCAAAAAATAACTCCCTGCTAGTTAACATTGGATTTCACTAGCACTAAAAGATTCTCTGAAATCTAGCACAGACTCCCAAATACTTGCCATCTACTTTTCCACATAGAAACGAATTTAGTGAAATCACACTATGCTATGAAGAAAAAAATTGTTTTCTTATGGGGTGCATAGAAGTCCTTTAACCAAAGGCTAGTTATGTTAGCACTTTCTTATATAGTTGAATTCTCTAAATCAGGTAAGGAGGCATGCATTGTGAGCACACAGGATTTTGGGTGACAATAGGGACAAAGTACTATCCTGAGGAAAATAACACACAAGGCTAAAATCACCCAAGGAAAAAGCTTTCCTCTTCACTTTTCTGCAGTGGCAACAAAGTAAATTCAGCAGTGTTCTTCACTGGAAGCATGACAATGTTTTCTCACTACATTGATTAGGGTATCACTGCAAGTTGAGTACACATGTGATTTGGGGGTAGGTCATCGTTTTCATTGTTTCAGGTCAGTTCCTGTTTGGTTTTTCATAAAATGTTCTGAAGTTTGAGAGTCTAACATACTTTGTTACACCAGCATAAAGGGTTTCCTACCACCACCATTTATCTCAAAGTCCAACTTCTATGACTATACTGAGGTGAAACTATATGTAGGACTGATGGGTCACCCTGAAGGCACTGGGGAAGTACATTAGATCACAACTATCAGTGTTGTTTATATACCGTCAAGGTTTCTAACATGAAGTTCTGTCAAAGATGTCCTTAACTGTTCTGTTTGTGTTGTAGGTGACAGGAAGCCATGGGTGTGAGTGAGGACAAGCTGCAGACACACTTATGCTGTCTTCCCTTCAGAAATTGCCCTGCTGAAACTCTCACAATAAAAGCTTTGTGATTACATTTTGTTGCAAAGAATTCAAGAAGTTAGACTCCAGATAATCGAAAAATCCTATTAAAATGGGCTACAGAGTTAAACAAAGAATTCTCAGTTGAAGAATACTGAATGGCTGATATGCACCAAAAGAAATGTTGAACATCCTTAAGTCATCAGGGAAATGCAAATCAAAACAACCCTGAGATTCTACCTCATACCAGTCAGAATGACTGAGATCAAAATCTCAGGTGACAACAGATGTTGGCAAGGATGTGGAGAAAGAGGAACACTCCTCCACTATTGGTGGGATTGCAAGCTGGTACAACCACTCTGGAAATCAGTCTGGAAGGTCCTCAGAAAATTGGCTATAGCTATACCTGAGGACCTAGCTATACCACTCCTGGGCATATACCCAAAAGATGCTCCAACATATAACAAGGACACATGCTTCACTATGTTCATAGCAGCCTTATTTAGTATAGCCAGAAGCTGGAAAGAACCCAGATGTTCTCCAACAGAAGAATGTATACAGAAAATGTGGTGCATTTACACAATGGAGTACTGCTCAGGTATTAAAAACAATGACTTCATGAAATTCACAGGCAAATGGATGGAACTGGAAAATATCATCCTGAGTGAGGTAACCCAATCACAAAAGAACACACATGGTATGCACTCACTGATAAGTAGGTATTAGTGCAGTAGCTTGAATTACCCAAGGTACAATCCACAGAACACATGAAGCTCAAGAAGGAGAACGACCAACGTGTGGATGCTTCAGTCCTACTTAAAAGGGGGAACAAAAATATTCATTGCAGGAAATATGGAGACAAGGTTTGGAGCAGAGACTGAAGGAATAGCCATTCAGAGCCTGCCCCACTTGGAGATCCAGCATATATATATATATATATATATATATATATATATATATATATATATATATATATATATATATATTCACTATTGCTGATGCCAAGAAGTGCTTGCTGACAGGAACCTGATATGCGTGTCTCCTGAGAGTCTCTGCCAGAGCCCTACTGATACAGATGAGGATGCTTGCAGCTAACCATTGGACTGAACAAGGGGATCCCAATGGAGGAGTTAGAGAAATGACTGAAGGAGATAAAGTGGTTTGCAACAATATCAACCAACAAGACCCCACCAGAGTTCCCAGGGACTAAATTACCAATCAATGAGTACACAGGGAGGGATCCATGGCTCCAGTAAAATACGTAGCAGAGGATGGCCTTGTCTAGCATCAATAGGAGGAGAAGCCCTTGGTCATGAGGAAGGCTCATGTCCCCAATGTAAGGGAAGGCCAGGGCTTTAAATTGATAGTGACTGGGTGGGAATGGGCGCATCCTTATGGAAGCAGGGAGAGTGAGTATGGGAGGGGGTGAAAGGGGATAACACTTGAAATTTACATACATAAAATATCCAAGAAAAATAAATTTAAACCAACAAACAAATCAAAGTGGCCAGGAAAAACAAAAGAAAAAAATCACACCCCTATCTTAAATAGCTGATGGGGTACAGAATTCTAGGATTTTCAGTCTTCATGTGTTCTTTGTTTTGTCTGTCATTTTTCTCTTGTGTATGCATATGCATAGTATATGTGTGTGCAGGAATGTACTCACATCTGAATGCACATATGGAGGGCAGAGCTCACAGTTTTGGCTGAAATGGCTGGTAGGCCACTGGATCTGCTCACCACATTTCATTTCAAAATTAGAGAGGATTGTGAAAACTATGGATGCTAAAGCAGTTCCTACCTTTACACTGGCTTCAGTTTCCATAGTCAATTCTAGTCCAAAACCATTAAGTGGAAAATTCCACATACACATGGTTCATATGTTTTAAGTGACATGCTGTTTGGAGTTATGTGATGAAATGACTCACTCCATCCCATCTGGAATATGAATCATGCCTTAAGTGACCTGTCAGTCAATTAACAGATACATTAGTTATTACATCAAGTACCATGCTGCAATATGTATATACATAAGACTTATTTTACTTAATGGTGGCTCTAAAGTACACAAGTAGTAATATAAAGGAGAATAAAGCATGGAAGGGTAAATTAACCCAATACCAAGAGGCAATGCTTCAGAGTAAGTAGGAAAAACACAACATTAGTCAGGTTTGGTAGTAATCCAAGGTATCAAGCATTTGGGGGTCCTTGAGTATACCTCTCAGACAATGGCTACATCTCTCAGTCAAGGAGAAAACAACTATATTAGAATTATTCACCTTTATAATTTGCTCAGTATAGGTAGCTAAATTTGCATCATATTAACTGTTCATAGAATACTCTATTATCTACACACTTAGAGATGCATATGTTATAAACTTTTAAAATAAAATAAAATATTTCTCAAGGTCTTAGTGTGTCTGGAAGTGATTTCATTTTCTTTTTCTTTTTTCTTTTTGGCCACACCTTCTTTTTTGTGGTTCACATTTTTTATTGGATAATTTTTAATTTATATTTCAAATATTACCCCTTTCCTGGTTTCACCTCCAGAAGCTCACTATCTTATCTCTCTTCCCCTTCCTTCTATAAGGCTGTGCTTTGTCACACACCTACACACTACCTCCCACCTCCCTGCCCTATTATTTCCCTATACTGAAGCATTGAGTCTTGATAGAACCAAGGCCCTTTACTCCCATTGATGACAGACAAGGCCATCCTCAGCTACACATGTGGCTGGAGACATAGGTCCATTCCTGTGTATTCTTGGGATGGCGGTCTAGTCCTTGGGAATTCGAGGGGTCTGGTTGGTTGATTTTGTTGTTCTTCTTATGGGGTTGAAAACCACTTCAGCTCCTTCAGTCCTTTAACTCCTCCATTTGGGACCCTGTTTTCAGTTGGCTGCAAGCATCCACTTCTGTATTTGTCAAGCTCTGGCAGAGCCACTAAGGAAACAGCTTTATCAGGATCCTATAAGCAAGTACTTCTTGCCATCAGCAATATTGTCTGGGTTTGATGGCTGTATCTATAAGGGCTGAATCCCCAGTTGGGACAGCTACAGATCCTCAAAAAAGATTCTTAAATGGAGAGATAAGGAAGGACATGAGGGATGGTTTCAGCCTTTTGTTTTAGAGCAAGTACCTATCAACTTGTGGGGATGAGATGTAATCAGTAATATGGGGCCTGTGCTGACAACTCAACCTGTATGAAGCATGATGAGGAAATAAGTCTTTGTCCCAGGGAGAGAATTGGGCAAAAATTTACAAGGCAAACCTTATAGTGTAAGTGAAGAGTTAAAAATAATTAAACATCCTCATGATAAAACAGTCAAGCACAGTGGAAAAACTTTCATGAGAAGTTTCTGACAATTGGGAATTCTAAATTTAAGTCAGTGCTTTTTGCAGGAACAGCTTGATCTCTTTTGCCTCTCTGTGTAAATGGCCCTTGGCACCACAGTAGTTGGCCTTTTGTTTCCTTTCATATGCGCAAACAGCACTCCCAGTCCTGGGCAGCCACTAAGCAGATGTGGCTCTCCTTGGCAGGAGACAATCCTTCTGCCCAAATCTGACTCTGCCTTCATGAAAAGTAGTTAGCCAAAAATGGGCAACTCTTTGGGATCAATTCCCACCTAAGGTAGGGCTTTGAGACTGGCAGTTTCCCAAAGATCGGCAAGGGTTTGGTCCTCCCAAAGTGACCTAAGACAGGCACTACTTAAGAAATTAATAAGGGGGGACTTTTCAGACCCTCCTGGATTCGACAGAGCTTACCTGCTGCTGAGCCTTTTTGATGCATGTGATAGCCTTTGCTCTTTTGAGGGAAAATCCTGGCCTTTCTGTTTGGCCATAGGGTGTAGGTAACACCTGGTATCTTTGATCTCAGCTTTTAGTTTCAGTTTCATTTTCTTGATGAAAATGTAAACTTGTTTCTCCATTGTGCTTCAACTCAGTGGTTGGGGTATATATTGTGTGAACCTTAGTAAAATTTTTGGCGTTCATTTTCTTTTTTTTTTTTTTCTTTTTTTTCTTTTTTTTCGGAGCTGGGGACCGAACCCAGGGCCTTGCGCTTCCTAGGTAAGCGCTCTACCACTGAGCTAAATCCCCAGCCCCAAAGAGAATATTTGCTTTTTTTTTTTTGGTTCCTTTTTTCGGAGCTGGGGACCGAACCCAGGGCCTTGCGCTTCCTAGGTAAGCGCTCTACCACTGAGCTAAATCCCCAGCCCCAAAGAGAATATTTGCTTTTTTTTTTTTTTTGGTTCTTTTTTTCGGAGCTGGGGACCGAACCCAGGGCCTTGTGCTTCCTAGGTAAGCGCTCTACCACTGAGCTAAATCCCCAGCCCCAAAGAGAATATTTGCTTTTTTTTTTTTTTTTGGTTCTTTTTTTCGGAGCTGGGGACCGAACCCAGGGCCTTGTGCTTCCTAGGTAAGCGCTCTACCACTGAGCTAAATCCCCAGCCCAGTTCATTTTCTTAACAGAATGACCCGAGCCTGTGTGTTTTTTTCTTAAACCTCGCAGGCCTATGCCTGGTTCTTGGTATCGTGGTGGCACGGGCATTATCAAATACCATACAGTTTTTCTTTATCACTATTGCTCTGTGATACAGCGTGAGGTCAGGGATGGTGATTCCCCCAGGAGTTCTTTTATTGTTGAGGATAGTTTTCACTATCCTGTTTTTGCTTTGTTTTTTTGTTATTCCAAATGAATTTGCAAATTGCTCTTTCTAACTCTATGAAGAATTGAGTTGGAATTTTGATGGGGATTGCATTGAATCTGTAGATTGCTTTTGGCAAGATGGCCATTTTTACAATATTAATCCTGCCAATCCATGAGCATGGAGATCTTTCCATCTTCTGAGATTTTTTTCCATTTTTTTCATCAGAGACTTGAAGTTTTTGTCATACAGATCTTTCACTTCCTTGGTTAGAGTCACAGGGAGGTATTTTATATTATTTGTGACTATTGTGAAGGGTGTCATTTCCCTCATTTCTTTCTCAGCCTGTTTATCATTTGAGTAGAGGAAGGATACTGGTTTGTTTGACTTAATTTTATATCAAGCCACTCTGTGAAAGTTGTTTATCAGCTTTAGTAGTTCTCTGGTGGAGTTTTTGGGGTCACTTAAATATACTATCATATCATCTGCAAATAGTGATAGTGATATTTGGACTTCTTCATTTCCAATTTGTATTCCTTTGACCTCTTTTTGTTGTCTGATTACTATGTTTAGGTATGGCCCTTGAATTCCTGATCTTTCCAAGACTTTTTACCATGAATGTGTATTGAATTTGGTCAAATGCTTTCTCAGTATCTAATGAAATTATCATGTGGTTTTTTTCATTGAGGTTGTTTATATAGTGGATTATGATGATGTATTTCCATTTATTGACTCATCCCTGCATCCCTGGGATGAAGTCTACCTGATCATGACAGATGACTGTTTTGATGTGTTCTTGAATTTGGTTTGAGAGAATTATATTGAGTATTTTTGCATATTCATAGGGGAAATTGGAGTGAAGTTTTCTTTTTTGTTGGGTCTTTGTGTGGTTTAAGTCTAAACGTAATTGTGGCTGCATAGAAGGAATTGGGTAGTGTTTCTTCTGTTTCTATTTTGTGGAATAGTATGGGCAGTGTTGGCATTAGGTCGTCTATGAATGTCTGACAGACATCTGCACTAAATCCATCTGGTCCTAGGCATTTTTTGTTTGAGAAAATTTTAATGACTGCTTCTATATTGTTAGGGGATATGGGACTTTTTTAATATATGGTTTATCTGATCCTGAATTACCTGGTATCTGTCTAGAAAAGTGTACATTTCATCCAGATTTTTCAGTTTTATTGAGTATAGGTTTTGTAGGAGGATCTGATAATTTTTTTGAATTTACTTAGTCTCTGTTTTTATGTCTATCCTTTCATTTCTGGTTTGTTAATTTGGATATTCTCTCTGTGCCCTCTGGTTAGTCTGGCTAAGGATTTATTAATCTTGTTGATTTTCTCAAAGAACCAGCTCCTGGTTTTGTTGATTCTTTTTATAATTCTTTTTGTTTCTACTTGGTTGCTTTCAGCCCTTAGTTTGATTATTTCCTGATGTCTATTCTTCTAGGGTGTATTTGCTGCTTTTTGTTCTAGAGCTTTCAGGTATGCTATCAAGCTGCTAGTGTATGCCCTCTCCAGTTTCTTTTTGTCACACTCAGAGCTATGAGATTTCCTCACAGCACAGCTTTCATTGTGTCCCATAACTTTGGTTATGTTGTAGCTTCATTTTCATTAACTTATACAAAGTCTTTAATTTCTGTAGTTCTTTCTTGAACAAGTCATCCCTTAGTAGAGTGTTGTTCAGCTTGCATGTGTATGTGGGCTTTCTTTGTTTTGTTTTTTTTTTTTTTTTTTTTTTTTGTTATTGAACACCAGCCTTAGTCCATGGTGAACTAAGATGTATGGGATTATTTCAATCTTCTTGTATTTGTTGAGGGCTGTTTTTGACTGAATATATGGTCAATTTTGTAGAGGGTTCCATGATATGCTGAGAACAAGGTATATTCTTTTGTTTTAGAATGAAAGTCCTATAGATTTCTGTTAAATACATTTGTTTCAAAACTCCTGTCAATTTCTCTGTGTCTATGTTTAGTATCTGTTTCCATGATCTTTCTATTGATGAGAGTGGGGTGTTGAAATCTCCCACTATTATTGTGTGAGGTGCAATGTGTGTTTTGAGCTTTAGTAAGGTTTCTTTTATGTATGTGGGTGCCCTTGCATTTGAGCATAAATATTCAGATTTGAAAGTTCATGTTTATGGATGGCTACTCCAGCTTGTTTCTTGACACTATTTGCTTGGAAATAATTTTCTAGCCTTTTACTCTGAAGTAGTGTCTATGTTTGTCACTGAAGTATATTTCCTGTATCCAGCAAAATTATGTATTCTCTTAAATTATCCAGTCCATTAGTCTATGTCTTTTTATTGGGGAATTGAGTCAATTGATGGTCAGAGATATTAGGGACTAATGATTGTTTTTTCCTTTTATTTTTTATTGTTAGAGGTAGAGTAATGTTTGTCTTGTTATCTTCTTTTGGGTGAGTTGCAAGAAGATAATTTTCTTGCTTTTAATAGGGTGTAGTTTCCCTCCTTGTGTTGAACTTTTCCATATTTTATACTTTGTATGGCTAGATTTCTGGAAGAATATTGTGTAAATTTGATTTTCCATGGAATATCTTGGTTTCTCCATTTAGGTTTATTGAGAGTTTTGCTGAATACAGTAGCTTGGGCTGGCATTTGTGTTTCTTTTTTTTTTTTAAAAGCATTAGTATCTTTATTATGGCATAATGCAGTACTTTATACAGTAATTCATTTTAATGTAAAAACATTTTATGTACCATTTCAGAGAAACAACTATATAGACAGCTGGAACATAAAAACAGGTAATTCCAAAGTCCAGAGTTACTTGATAAACTGGAAAATATTTTCTCTGTAGAAAATAGTAAAAATGATAACATTTCCCACTAAGCCCATTTAAGCCAAATAAGAGCTGAATTATACATAAATATTGTTTAGATTGTGTGACCCAAAAGAAACTTCTCTTCCTTTATTTGAAAAGCCATATTTTATTTAAATTGTGTCAATTGAAATTCTTTCCTTCTTTCCCTTCACTGTTTGGTTTTCCGCAGATCATTTTTTCTATAGGGTAACCCATTAATTCAAAATTCAAAAGGTTTTAGTTTTAGGCTGTCCTCTTGGAAGTAGAGCCAGCATGTCCTTCTACCATCTTGAAATGGCGAATTCTTACCCAATAGTGAAATGTTTCATTAAATCATGCCCATATTTATTACAAGCCAGAGAGTCGTCAACAAAGAAAAAAACCCCAAAGAATCCCTGGCAGAGGATGAGCCATCTGGTCAGAGTTCAAGGGGGAAACTGAACTTAAATAGAAAAAAGGGCACTGCTTCAGTGACAGCAGCTGATTGGGTATCAGAGCCCTTTGATGCTGTTCTGGTAAGGCTAGGAGGTAAGGACTGTACTAACTAAAATGAAGGTCTTAGCTGACCCAAACAACTGAGTTTATAAAACAAAAACCAGAGCATGTGGTTCTGACTTTCCTTCCAGGTCTATTCTAGGACTCCTGTACAGACTCTAGTAGGGCTAGAGGACCCCACCACTCCAGCTTCTGTGCTAGGTGGGAGTTTCCCAGATGAAGAACACTGAGCAGTAGGCAGGGGCCACGCTTCCGTTCCCTCAAAGCAACAACTTAAAATGACACAGCTTGTCACAGCCGGAATCTCTGAGCCAGAGAAGCAGCTCGTCAGGAACAGATCTTACAATAGATCAAACTAGTCTCACTGTGCCCTTTAAAAGATCTCACACTAGTAGGTGCTGTCCCTTCGGGAGCCCCACCTCAGGAAGTGCTCGCCACTCAAAGCATGCTTTTCCACCTCTTTACTTGTCAAGATGAAAGACATCTTTGTGGCTTTTTTGAAGCCTTCCTCAGCAACACCAACTTAGCCCCACCCTCCCTGTATGACTCCTTGGTAAATCAATCTTCCAAACGTGGGGTAGAAGCAATTACACGCCATTTATCCAGTCTCATTAACTAAGAAAAAGTCTACACACTGGGCCTGAACTTTAGACATGGCTCCTATGAAAATGTACTCCAATATACACTGTCTGGAGAACTCACGGGAACACAAGTCACCCAGTGAGAAACAGTAGTGAGGACACCACAGAGTGAACCCATGCTGCCTGCGCTCTAGAGCGGCTACAAACTGTTCTATCAGCTAAGTCTGAGATGGCTTCTGCGAAGCACTGCTCAGGTCAAACCTTGCCAGACATAAACACAGCAACTGTTTGTGAGGGGAACAAGAGGCCAAGGAATGCAAAAATTATCCACCCTGGCTCGCATGGTCCCCCAGAGACTGAGGCACCCCTGGGAAACTTTCTTTGTAGGATGAGTAGGAAACATGTACAGGGGACCAGAGAAACAGTTGTAGGGAGGGCATGTGCGAGGGTCTGAGCTTAGGCCCCAGTGCGCACACACAGAACACGGAGATAGGCAGATCGGAGGCTGGTTTTACTTTGTAAATCTAGGAAGTATGTTGAAAAATGAAGCAATGCATTCCCATCCCTTCCCCAAATGCAGAGTTTAGGATGGGTAGTTGGACAGCTCAGAAGCCTGTCTCTGCAAGAAATGGGCTGAGAATTGATCAAAAAGGAAGCACTGGGGGCTTTGACAGCAGGACGGGCTCTGAGGTCCACAGTGGGGTGGGAACAAGTTCCTCTGGCCTCTACTCACTGACCAAATGCTTTACTAAAACTCCGCTTCTGGCCTTTGTTTGGGGACCTGTTACTTTTGTTGCCACCTCCTGGTCGCTGTCCTCTGAAGTTTCTACTTCCTCCTCGCTGTCCCTGTCCCCGGAAGTTCCTGCTTCCACCCCGCTGTCCTCTGAAAGAGCCACGGCTGCCATCCCGCTGGCCCCTGCCGCCTCGGTATCCTTCTGGGGGTCCTTCCAGCTCCGGCTGCTCGGTGGCCACAGTGAGCTGCCAGCGTCTCGAATCGTGCCACTTCTCCTTTATTTCTGTGACTGCTTCAGTGCGGACATCAAAACAAACTCCCAGTTTTCCTTTGAGGAAGACCATCCCCTTCACTTTGGCATCGATGCTCTCATCCAGCTGCTCCTTAAGTTCTTTCCAGGCATAACTAAGGTTGGGCATCTCAACAGAACACCGCAGGATCATGGTCACAAAGCCCGCTTGTGAGTTGATTAGGGAGCGCTGGTCCACCGATGTGGCCCCCGAGATGTGAGCCAGAGCTGCGGCCAGGGCCTCTACAGCTCCCTTCTCCTCGATCAGCTTCTCAGCCGACTGCTTGAAATGGCCAATAGCAGTGGGAGGCACAGAATCCAAGAGCCTGATTGCGTCTTTGCTGGAGGCTTTTATTATTTCTGTTGCAGAAGGAACACCTATCGGTTTAAATTTAATTCCCGCTTTCTGCTCCACTTGTGCTAACTGGTACTCTTCTTTGTGCTGATAAAAGCAGATGCAAACCCCTGTTCTTCCAGCTCTGCCTGTCCGCCCCGAACGATGAATGTAAGACTCCACATCCTTTGGTGGACAGCTCTGAACAACCAGGTCAACCTCAGGGATGTCTAACCCACGGGCAGCAACATTGGTTGCCACCAAAACTCCAAAATTGTCATTTCGGAAACCTTTCAGGGTGATTTCCCTTTGCTTCTGTGGAATGTCGCCATGTAAGGACTGGGCATCCTGCTTTATGCACGTGTTCTGCGACAGCTCCTGTGCATCCTTCTTGGTTTCGCAGAAGATGATTGTACGCCCTTGGTGACCACTGTACACTCGGATCACATCCCCAATCACCGCTGCCCTCTCTGTCCAGTGACACTTAATCGCCAGGTGCTCCACAGTTATGGCTGCTTTCTGAGTCTTTTTACCAATCAGGTCCACCTGTTTGTATGTAGATTTCATGTATTTCTTAGCAACATTAAATACCCAATGAGGGCAAGTTGCAGAGAAAAGCAATGTTTGGGGGTTGTCTTCAGAATCTTTCTTGTATGCCACACATAAAATTTCTTCCACTTGATCAGCAAAGCCCATATCCAACATCTGATCAACTTCATCCAGGACAACATGTTTAAGTTTGGTGAGGTCTAGCTTGCCATTCTGCAAGTGGTCTTTAATACGACCTGGGGTCCCGACCAGGATGTCAATCCCACTCCGCATTCGTTCGATTTGACCACCATAGGGAGTTCCACCATAAAAACAGGCTACTGAGAGCTTTTTGGTGATGTCACTGAAGTCTTTGCTCACTTGATTTGCTAATTCTCTTGTAGGTGCAAGGACTAGCACCTGAGGGGCTCGGCCTCTCTTCCTCTCTTGCAGCCCACCTTGAAGTTTCTCAATCAAAGGGATGGCAAAGGAGAAGGTCTTCCCGGTTCCTGTGCGTGCCTGGGCGATTAAGTCCTTCCCACTGTACACATGGTGGAATGTCTTGGCTTGTATAGGGAAGAGGAAGTTCACCCCACGAGCTTTGAGAAGTTTGACAGTCTCTTCTGATATGGGAAAATTAGAGAAGGCTCCTTCTTTCTGCTCCACGGGTATTTCCTTTTCTGTCTCGCTTTCCTCTCCGGGAGCTTGGGTGGAGCTGGAGTCTGGCTTGGGATGGGAGAGCCCATTCTTCAGCCCGGGGCTCTTCTCTCCCACGTCTCCGTTTGCTTCCTTCCCTTTCTTTGTCTTTTTGGGCTTAGGAGCGTCTGCCTCTTCCTCAGAAGGCTCCTCGGCTTTCATTTCTTTGGTTTTAGCAGAGGGTGCTTTCTTCTCTAGGGGCTCCTTTTTCTTCTTGGAGGTTTTGCTTTTAGAAGCAGGGTCGTCTTGAGGCTCCTCTTCCTGCTTCTTGGCCTTCTTGGATTTAGGGGGACCCACATCATCCTCAGAAGGCCCTTTCTTTTTAACTGCTTTCACTTTGGAGGAAGCGGCCTCTTCACTCCTTCTGTTGCCTCGTCAGTTTTAGATTTTGGCTTCTCTTTTCTAGTTTTCTTCTCGCTTGGCTTCTGCAGCGTCTCCATACTCTCCTCGGTCCCTTCTGACTCCGACTTGGACGCACTGCGGAGTTTTCCCGGCATTATTCAGCAGGAGCAGCTCAGGCCTACCGGCTTCCACAACCACGTGCAAAGGAAAGAGAGCGACAGAGAAAGCCGACCGCCTCCCAGCCCGGCCTCGCTCGTCACTCATTTGTGTTTCTTTGTTTCTGTATCAAATCACTCTATGATCTCTTCTGGAGAAAAGTCTGATGTAATTTATTTTCTCCATCTTTATTAACTTGGCTATTTCTTATTTACATTTCGATTGTTATTCCCTTTCCTGGTTTCCGGGCCAACATCCCCTTAAATCCCTACATGTCCTCTTCTATATGGGTGTTGCCCTCCCAATCCTCCCACCATTAATCCCCTCCTCCCAACAATCACGTTCACTGGGGGTTCAATCTTGGCAGGGTCAAGGGCTACCCTTCCACTGGTACTCTTACTAGGATATTCATTGCAACCTATGCGGTTGGAGCCCAGGGTCAGTCCATATAGTCTTTGGGTAGTTGCTTAGTCACTGGAAGCTCTGGTTGGTTGGCACTGTTGTTCATATGGGGTCTCAAGCCCCTTCAAGCTCTTTCAGTCCTTTCTCTGATTCCTTCAACTGTGGTCCCGTTCACAGTTCAGTGGTTTGCCACTGACATTCGCCTATGTATTTGCTGTATTCTGGCTGTGCCTCTCATGAGAGATCTACATCCGGTTCCTGTCAGCCTGCACTTCTTTGCTTCATCCATCTTGTCTAATTGGATGGCTGTATATGCATGGGCCACATGTGGGGCAGGCTCTGAATGGGTGTTCCTTCTGTGTCTGTTTTAATCTTTGCCTCTCTATTCCCTGCCAAGGGTATTCTTGTTCCCCTTTTAAAGAAGGAGTGAAGCATTCACATTTTGATCATCCGTCTTGAGTTTCATTTGTTCTAGGGATCTAGGGTAATTCAAGCATTTGGGCTAATAGCCACTTATCAATGAGTGCATACCGTGTGTATTTTTCTGTGATTGGGTTACCTCACTCAGGATGATATTTTCCAGTTCCGACCATTTGCCTACGAATTTCATAAAGTCATTGTTTTTGATAGCTGAGTAATATTCCCTTGTGTAGATGTACCACATTTTCTGTATCCATTCCTCTGTTGAAGGGCATCTGGGTTCTTTCCAGTTTCTGGCTATTATAAATAAGGCTGCAGTGAACATAGTGGAGCACGTGTCTTTTTTATATGTTGGGGCATCTTTTGGGTATATGCCCAAAAGAGGTATAGCTGGGTCCTCAGGCAGTTCAATGTCCAATTTTCTGAGGAACCTCCAGACTGATTTCCAGAATGGTTGTATCAGTCTGCAACCCCACCAACAATGGAGGAGTGTACCTCTTTCTCCACATCCTCTCCAGCATCTGCTGTCACCTGAGTTTTTGATCTTAGCCATTCTCACTGGTGTGAGGTGAAATCTCAGGGTTGTTTTGATTTGCATTTCCCTTATGACTAAAGATGTTGAACATTTCTTTAGGTGTTTCTCAGCCATTCGGCATTCCTCAGCTGTGAATTCTTTGTTTAGCTCTGAACCCCATTTTTAATTGGGTTATTTGTTTCCCTGCGGTCTAACTTCTTGAGTTCTTTGTATATTTTGGATATAAGGCCTCTATCTGTTGTAGGATTGGTAAAGATCTTTTCCCAAACTGTTGGTTGCCGTTTTGTCCTAACCACGGTGTCCTTTGCCTTACAGAAGCTTTGCAGTTTTATGAGATCCCATTTGTCGATTCTTGATCTTAGAGCATAAGCCATTGGTGTTTTGTTCAGGAAATTTTTTCCAGTGCCCATGTGTTCCAGATGCTTCCCTAGTTTTTCTTCTATTAGTTTGAAGGTATCTGTGAACCCCAGTTTTTAATAGGGTTATTTGTCTCCCTGCAGTCTAACTTTGTGAGTTCTTTATATATTTTGGATATAAGCCCTCTATGAGTTGTAGGATTGGTAAAGATCTTTTCCCAATCTGTTGGTTGCCATTTTGTCCTAACAAGAGTGTCCTTTGCCTTACAGAAGCTTTGCAGTTTTAAGAGATCCCATTTGTCAATTCTTGATCTTAGAGCATAAGCCATTGGTGTTTTGTTCAGGAATTTTTCTCCAGTACTCATGTGTTCAAGATTCTTCCCCACTTTTTCATCTATTAGTTTGAGTGTATCTGGTTTGATGTGGATGTCCTTGATCCATTTGGACTTAAGCTTTGTACAGGGTGATAAGCATGGATCGATCTGCATTCTTCTACTTGCTGACTTCCAGTTGAACCAACACCATTTTCTGAAAATGCTATCTTTTTTTCCATTGGATGGTTTTGGCTCCTTGGTTAAAAATCAAGTGACCATAGGTGTGTGGGTTCATTTCTGGTTGTTCAATTCTATTCCATGGGCTATCTGCCTTTCTCTGTACCAATACCATACCATACAGTTTTTATCACTATTGCTCTTTAATACTGCTTGAGTTTAGGGATAGTGATTCCCCAGGAAGTCCTTTTATTATTGAGGATAGGTTTAGCTATCCTAGGTTTTTGTTATTCCAGATGAATTTGCAAATTGTTCTGTCTACCTCTCTGAAGAATTGGATTGGTATTTTGATGATACCCATAGAATTTGTAGATCGCTTTTGGTAAAAGGGCCATTTTTACTATATTAATCCTGCCAATCCATGAGCATGGGAGAGCTTTCCATTTTCTGAGGTCTTCTTCAATTTCTTTTTTCAGAGGCTTGAAGTTGTTATCATACAGATCTTTCACTTGCTTGGTTCAAATCACACCGAGGTATTTTATATTATTTGGGACTATTATGAAGGGTGTCATTTCCCTAATTTGTTTCTCGGCTTGTTTCTCCTTTGTGTAGGGGAAGGCTACTGATTTATTTTAGTCAATTTTGTACCCAACCACTTTGCTGAAGGTGTTTATCAGGTTTAGTAGTTCTCTGGTGGAACTTTCGGGATCACTTAAATATACTATCATATCATCAGCAAATAGTGATATTTTGACTTCTCCCTTTCCAGTCTATATCCCTCTGATCTCCTTTTGTTGTCTGATTGCTATGGCTAGGAATTTGATAATTCTATTGAATAAGTAGGGAGAGAGTGGGCAGCCTTGTCTAGTCCCTGATTTTAGTGGGATTCCTTCAAGTTTCTTTCCATTTAGTTTAATGTTAGCTACTCGTTTGCTGTATATGGTTTTTACTATGTTCAGGTATGGGCCTTGAATTCCTGTTCTTTCTAGGGCATTTATCCTGAAAGTGTGTTGAATTTCGTCAAATGTTTTCTCAGCATCTAATGAAATGATCATGTGGTTTTTATCTATCAGTTTGTTTGTATAGTGGATTACGTTCATGTTTTTCGGTATATTAAACCATCCCTGCATGTCTGGGATGACGCCTACTTGATCACAATAGATGATCATTTTGATGTGCTCTTGGATTTGGTTTGCAAGAATTTTATTGAGTATTTTTGCGTCGATATTCATAAGGGAAATAGATCTGAAGTTCTCTTTCTTTTTTGGATCTTTGTGTGGTTTCTGTATAAGAGTAATTGTGACTTCATAGAAGGAATTTGGTAGCGCTCCGTCCATTTCAATTTTGTGTAATAGTTTGGATAGTATTGGTATGATTTCTTCTATGAAGGTCTGATAGAATTCTGCACTGAACCCATCTGGACCTGGGCTCCTTTTGGTTGGGAGACTTTTAATGACTGCTTCTATTTCTTTGGATTTATGGTATTGTTTACGTGGTCTATCTGTTTCTGATTTAACTTCCGTACCTGGTATCCCTCTAGGAAATTGTCCATGTCCTGCAGATTTTCAAGTTTTGTTGAATATAGGCTTTTGCAGTAGGGTGTGGTGAGTTTTTGAATTTCCCCTTATTCTGTTGTTATGTCTCCCTTTTCATTTCTGATTTTGTTAATTTAGAGACACTCTCTGTGTCCAGTGTTTAGTCTGGCTAAAGGTTTATCTAGTTGATTTTCTCAAAGAACCAGCTTTTGGTTCTGTTGATTCTTTGTCTAGTCCTTTTTGTTTCAACTTGGTTGATTTCAGCTCTGAGTTTGATTATTTTCTGCCTTCTACTCATCCTGGGTGTGTTTGGTTCTTTTTGTTCTAGAGCTTTTTTTTTTTTTTTATTAACTTGAGTATTTCTTATATACATTTCAAGTGTTATTCCCTTTCCCGGTTTCCGGGCAAACATCCCCCTCCCCCCTCCCCTTCCTTATGGGTGTTCCCCTCCCAACCCTCCCCCCATTGCCGCCCTACCCCATAGTCTAGTTCACTGGGGGTTCAGTCTTAGCAGGACCCAGGGCTTCCCCTTCCACTGGTGCTCTTACTAGGATATTCATTGCTACCTATGGGGTCAGGGTCCAGGGTCAGTCCATATATAGTCTTTAGGTAGTGGCTTAGTCCCTGGAAGCTCTGGTTGCTTGACATTGTTGTACTTTTGGGGTCTCGAGCCCCTTCAAGCTCTTCCAGTTCTTTCTCTGATTCCTTCAACGGGGGACCTATTCTCAGCTCAGTGGTTTGCTGCTGGCATTCGCCTCTGTATTTGCTGTATTCTGGCTGTGTCTCTCAGGAGCGATCTACATCCGGCTCCTGTCGGTCTGCACTTCTTTGCTTCATCCATCTTGTCCAATTGGGTGGCTGTATATGTATGGGCCACCTGTGGGGCAGGCTCTGAATGGGTGTTCCTTCAGTCTCTGTTTTAATCTTTGCCTCTCCCTTCCCAGCCAAGGGTATTCTTTTTCCTCATTTAAAGAAGGAGTGAAGCATTCACATTTTGATCATCCGTCTTGAGTTTCGTTTGTTCTAGGGATCTAGGGTAATTCAAGCATTTGGGCTAATAGCCACTTATCAATGAGTGCATACCATGTATGTCTTTCTGTGATTGGGTTAGCTCACTCAGGATGATATTTTCCAGTTCCAACCATTTGCCTACGAATTTCATAGACTCGTTGTTTTTGATAGCTGAGTAATATTCCATTGTGTAGATGTACCACATTTTCTGTATCCATTCCTCTGTTGAAGGGCATCTCGGTTCTTTCCATTTTCTGGCTATTATAAATAAGGCTGCGATGAACATAGTGGAGCACGTGTCTCTTTTATATGTTGAGGCATCTTTTGGGTATATGCCCAAGAGAGGTATAGCTGGATCCTCAGGCAGTTCAATGTCCAATTTTCTGAGGAACCTCCAGACTGATTTCCAGAATGGTTTTACCAGTCTGCAATCCCACCAACAATGGAGGAGTGTTCCTCTTTCTCCACATCCTCGCCAGCATCTGCTGTCACCTGAGTTTTTGATCTTAGCCATTCTCACTGGTGTGAGGTGAAATCTCAGGGTTGTTTTGATTTGCATTTCCCTTATGACTAAAGATGTTGAACATTTCTTTAGGTGTTTCTCAGCCATTCGGCATTCCTCAGCTGTGAATTCTTTGTTTAGCTCTGAACCCCATTTTTTAATAGGGTTATTTGTTTCCCTGCGGTCTAACTTCTTGAGTTCTTTGTATATTTTGGATATAAGGCCTCTATCTGTTGTAGGATTGGTAAAGATCTTTTCCCAATCTGTTGGTTGTCGTTTTGTCCTAACCACAGTGTCCTTTGCCTTACAGAAGCTTTGCAGTTTTATGAGATCCCATTTGTCGATTCTTGATCTTAGAGCATAAGCCATTGGTGTTTTGTTCAGGAAATTTTTTCCAGTGCCCATGTGTTCCAGATGCTTCCCTAGTTTTTCTTCTAATAGTTTGAGTGTGTCTGGTTTGATGTGGAGGTCCTTGATCCACTTGGACTTAAGCTTTGTACAGGGTGATAAGGATGGATCGATCTGCATTCTTCTACATGTTGCCCTCCAGTTGAACCAGCACCATTTGCTGAAAATGCTATCTTTTTTCCATTGGATGGTTTTGGCTCCTTTGTCAAAAATCAAGTGACCATAGGTGTGTGGGTTCATTTCTGGGTCTTCAATTCTATTCCATTGGTCTATCTGTCTGTCTCTGTACCAATACCATGCAGTTTTTATCACTATTGCTCTGTAATACTGCTTGAGTTCAGGGATAGTGATTCCCCCTGAAGTCCTTTTATTGTTGAGGATAGCTTTAGCTATCCTGGGTTTTTTGTTATTCCAGATGAATTTGCAAATTGTTCTGTCTAACTCTTTGAAGAATTGGATTGGTATTTTGATGGGGATTGCATTGAATCTGTAGATTGCTTTTGGTAAAATGGCCATTTTTACTATATTAATCCTGCCAATCCATGAGCATGGGAGATCTTTCCATCTTCTGAGGTCTTCTTCAATTTCTTTCCTCAGTGTCTTGAAGTTCTTATTGTACAGATCTTTTTCTTGCTTGGTTAAAGTCACACCGAGGTACTTTATATTATTTGGGTCTATTATGAAGGGTGTCGTTTCCCTAATTTCTTTCTCGGCTTGTTTCTCTTTTGTATAGAGGAAGGCAACTGATTTATTTGAGTTAATTTTATACCCAGCCACTTTGCTGAAGTTGTTTATCAGCTTTAGTAGTTCTCTGGTGGAACTTTTGGGATCACTTAAATATACTATCATGTCATCTGCAAATAGTGATATTTTGACTTCTTCTTTTCCGATCTGTATCCCCTTGATCTCCTTTTGTTGTCTGATTGCTCTGGCTAGAACTTCAAGAACTATATTGAATAAGTAGGGAGAGAGTGGGCAGCCCTGTCTAGTCCCTGATTTTAGTGGGATTGCTTCGAGTTTCTCTCCATTTAGTTTAATGTTAGCAACTGGTTTGCTGTATATGGCTTTTACTATGTTTAGGTATGGGCCTTGAATTCCTATTCTTTCCAGGACTTTTATCATGAAGGGGTGTTGAATTTTGTCAAATGCTTTCTCAGCATCTAATGAAATGATCATGTGGTTTTGTTCTTTCAGTTTGTTTATATGATGGATCACGTTGATGGTTTTCCGTATATTAAACCATCCCTGCATGCCTGGGATGAAGCCTACTTGATCATGGTGGATGATTGTTTTGATGTGCTCTTGAATTCGGTTTGCCAGAATTTTATTGAGTATTTTTGCATCGATATTCATAAGGGAAATTGGTCTGAAGTTCTCTTTCTTTGTTGTGTCTTTGTGTGGTTTAGGTATAAGAGTAATTGTGGCTTCGTAGAAGGAATTCGGTAGTGCTCCATCTGTTTCAATTTTGTGGAATAGTTTGGATAATATTGGTATGAGGTCTTCTATGAAGGTTTGATAGAATTCTGCACTAAACCCGTCTGGACCTGGGCTCTTTTTGGTTGGGAGACCTTTAATGACTGCTTCTATTTCCTTAGGAGTTATGGGGTTGTTTAACTGGTTTATCTGTTCCTGATTTAACTTCGATACCTGGTATCTGTCTAGGAAATTGTCCATTTCCTGAAGATTTTCAAATTATGTTGAATATAGGTTTTTATAGTAAGATCTGATGATTTTTTGAATTTCCCCTAATCTGTAGTTATGTCTCCCTTTTCATTTCTAATTTTGTTAATTTGGACGCACTCCTTGTCCTCTCGTTAGTCTGGCTAAGGGTTTATCTATCTTGTTGATTTTCTCAAAGAACCAACTTTTGGTTCTGTTGATTCTTTCTATGGTCCTTTTTGTTTCTACTTGGTTGATTTCAGCTCTGAGTTTGATTATTTCCTGCCTTCTACTCCTCCTGGGTGTATTTGCTTCTTTTTGTTCTAGAGCTTTTAGGTGTGCTGTCAAGCTGCTGACATATTCTCTTTCCTGTTTCTTTCTGCAGGCACTCAGCGCTATGAGTTTTCCTCTTAGCACAGCTTTCATTGTGTCCCATAAGTTTGGGTATGTTGTATCTTCATTTTCATTAAATTCTAAAAAGTTTTTAATTTCTTTCTTTATTTCTTCCTTGACCAGGTTATCATTGAGTAGAGCATTGTTCAATTTCCACGTATATGTGGGCATTCTTCCCTTATTGTTATTGAAGACCAGTTTTAGGCCGTGGTGGTCCGATAGCATGCATGGGATTATCTCTATCTTTCTGTACCTGTTGAGGCCCGTTTTTTGACCAATTATATGGTCAATTTTGGAGAAAGTACCATGAGGAGCTGAGAAGAAGGTATATCCTTTTGCTTTAGGATAGAATGTTCTATAAATATCCGTTAAGTCCATTTGGCTCATGACTTCTCTTAGTCTGTCGACATCACTGTTTAATTTCTGTTTCCATGATCTGTCCATTGATGAGAGTGGGGTGTTGAAGTCTCCCACTATTATTGTGTGAGGTGCAATGTGTGTTTTGAGCTTTAGTAAGGTTTCTTTTACGTATGTAGGTGCCCTTGTATTTGGGGCATAGATATTTAGGATTGAGAGTTCATCTTGGTGGATTTTTCCTTTGATGAATATGAAGTGTCCTTCCTTATCTTTTTTGATGACTTTTAGTTGGAAATTGATTTTATTTGATATTAGAATGGCTACTCCAGCTTGCTTCTTCTGACCATTTGCTTGGAAAGTTGTTTTCCAGCCTTTCACTCTGAGGTAGTGTCTGTCTTTGTCTCTGAGGTGTGTTTCCTGTAGGCAGCAGAATGCAGGGTCCTCATTGCGTATCCAGTTTGTTAATCTATGTCTTTTTATTGGGGAGTTGAGGCCATTGATATTGAGAGATATTAAGGAATAGTGATTATTGCTTCCCTTTATATTCATATTTGGATGTGAGGTTATGTTTGTGTGCTTTCATTCTCTTTGTTTTGTTGCCAAGACGATTAGTTTCTTGCTTCTTCTAGGGTATAGCTTGCCTCCTTATGTTGGGCTTTACCATTTATTATCCTTTGTAGTGCTGGATTTGTAGAAAGATATTGTGTAAATTTGGTTTTGTCATGGAATATCTTGCTTTCTCCATCAATGTTAATTGAGAGTTTTGCTGGATACAGTAACCTGGGCTGGCATTTGTGTTCTCTTAGGGTCTGTATGACATCAGTCCAGGATCTTCTGGCCTTCATAGTTTCTGGCGAGAAGTCTGGTGTGATTCTGATAGGTCTCCCTTTATATGTTACTTGACCTTTTTCCCTTACTGCTTTTAATATTCTTTCTTTATTTTGTGCGTTTGGTGTTTTGACAATTATGTGACGGGAGGTGTTTCTTTTCTGGTCCAATCTATTTGGAGTTCTGTAGGCTTCTTGTATGTCTATGGGTATCTCTTTTTTTAGGTTAGGGAAGTTT
This sequence comes from Rattus norvegicus, assembly GCF_021556685.1. Taxonomy (NCBI): domain Eukaryota; kingdom Metazoa; phylum Chordata; class Mammalia; order Rodentia; family Muridae; genus Rattus; species Rattus norvegicus. The sequence goes on from NC_141554.1 coordinate 25,726,287, forward strand.
TCTTCTATGATTTTGTTGAAGATATTTACTGGTCCTTTGAGCTGGGAGTCTTCACTCTCTTCTATACCTATTATCCTTAGGTTTGATCTTCTCATTGAGTCCTGGATTTCCTGTATGTTTTGGACCAGTAGCTTTTTCCGCTTTTCATTATCTTTGACAGTTGAGTCAATGATTTCTATGGAATCTTCTGCTCCTGAGATTCTCTCTTCCATCTCTTGAATTCTGTTGGTGAGGCTTGTATCTACAGCTCCTTGTCTCTTCTTTTGGTTTTCTATATCCAGGGTTGTTTCCATGTGTTCTTTCTTGATTGCTTCTATTTCCATTTTTAATTCCTTCAACTGTTTGATAGTGTTTTCCTGGAATTCTTTCAGGGATTTTTGCGATTCCTCTCTGTAGGCTTTTACTTGTTTATTAATGTTTTCCTGTGCTTCCCTAAGTGTGTTCATGTCTTTCTTGAAGTCCTCCAGCATCATGATCAAATATGATTTTGTAACTAGATCTTGCTTTTCTGGTGTGTTTGGATATTCCATGTTTGTTTTGGTGGGAGAATTGGGCTCCGATGATGGCATGTAGTCTTGGTTTCTGTTGCTTGGGTTCCTGCGCTTGCCTCTCGCCATCAGATTATCTCTAGTGTTACTTTGTTCTGCTATTTCTGACAGTGGCTAGACTGTCCTATAAGCCTGTGTGACAGGAGTGCTGTAGACCTGTTTTCCTCTCTTTCAGTCAGTTATGGGGACAGAGTGTTCTGCTTTCTGGCGTGTAGTTTTTCCTCTCTACAGGTCTTCAGCTGTTCCTGTGGGCCTGTGTCTTGAGTTCACCAGGCAGCTTTCTTGCAGCAGAAAATTTGGTCTTACCTGTGGTCCCGAGGCTCAGGTTCGCTCGTGGGGTGCTGCCCACGGGCTCTCTGCAGCGGCAGCAACCAGGAAGACCTGTGCCGCCCCTTCCGGGAACTTCAGTGCACCAGGGTTCCAGATGGTCTTTGGCTTTTTCCTCTGGCGTCCGAGATGTGTGTGCAGGGAGCAGTCACTTCTGGTTTCCCAGGCTTGTCTGCCTCTCTGAAGGTTTAGCTCTCCCTCCCACGGGATTTGGGTGCAGAGAACTGTTTATCCGGTCTGTTTCTTTCAGGTTCCGGCGGTGTCTCAGGCACAGGGGTCCTGCTGCTCCTGGGCCCTTCCCCACGGGAGCCCAGAGGCCTTATACAGTTTCCTCTTGGGCCAGGGATGTGGGCAGGGGTGAGCAGAGTTGGTGGTCTCTTCCGCTCTGCAGCCTCAGGAGTGCCCACCTGACCAGGCGGTTGGGTCTCTCTCTCACCGGGTCTGGGAGCAGAGAGCTGCTGCGGGCCGGGATCCGCGGGTGTGGGACTTCCGGTAAACACAGAACGTGCCCGGTCCTAGAGAAATTCTGCTTTCCTGTGTCCCAAGCTCACCAGGCAGCTTTCTTGCAGCAGAAAATTTGGTCTTACCTGTGGTCCCGAGGCTCAGGTTCGCTCGTGGGGTGCTCCCCACGGGCTCTCTGCAGTGGCAGCAACCAGGAAGACCTGTGCCGCCCCTTCCGGGAGCTTCAGTGCACCAGGGTTCCAGATGGTCTTTGGCTTTTTCCTCTGGCGTCCGAGATGTGTGTGCGGGGAGCAGTCACTTCTGGTTTCCCAGGCTTGTCTGCCTCTCTGAAGGTTTAGCTCTCCCTCCCACGGGATTTGGGTGCAGAGAACTGTTTATCCGGTCTCTTGTTCTAGAGCTTTTAGATGTGCTGTCAAGCTGCTGATATATGTTCTCTCCTGTTTCTTTCTGCAGGCACTCAGCGCTATGAGTTTTCCTCTTAGCACAGCTTCATCTGTCCCATAAGGTTGGGTATGTTGTACCTTCATTTTTATTAAATTCTAAGAAGTCTTTAATTTCGTTCTTCATTTCTTCCTTAACCAGGTTATCACTGAGTAGAGCATTGTTCAACTTTCATGTATATGTCACCCTTCTTTCCTTATTTTTTTTTGAAGACCAGGTTTAGCCCGTGATGTTCTGATAGGATGCATGGGATTATTTCTATCTTTCTGTATGTGTTGAGGCCTGTTTTGTGCCCGATTATATGGTCAGTTTTGGAGAAAGTACTGTGAGGTGGTTAGAAGAAGGTATATCCTTCTGTTTCAGGATAGAGTGTTCTATACCTCTTAAGTCCATTTTGTTCATGACTTCTGTTTGTCTGTATATATCTCGGTTTATTTTCTGTTTTCATGATCTGTCCATTGATGACAGTGGTGTGTTGAAATATCCTACTATTATTGTGTGTGGTGCAATGTGTTCTTTGAGCTTTAGTAAGGTTCTTTTACGTATGTAGGTGTCCTTGTATTTGGAGCATAGGTATTTAGAGTTGAGAGTTCATTTTGGTGGATTTTTTCTTTGATGAGTATGAAGTGTCCTTCCTTATCTTTTTTGATGACTTTTGGTTGAATATCAATTTTATTTGGTATTAGAATGGCTACTCCATGAGAATGGCTAAGATCAAAAACTCAGGGGACAGCAAATGCTGGCAAGGATGTGGAGAAAGAGGAACACTCCTCCATTTTGGTGGGGTTGCAGACTGGTACAACCTTTCTGGAAATCAGTCTGGAGGTTCCTCAGAAAATTGGACATTGAAGTGCCTGAGGACCCAGCTATACCTCTCTTGGGCATATACTCAAAAGATGCCCCAACATATAAAAAAGACACATGCTCCACTATGTTCATAGCAGCCTTATTTATAAGAGCCAGAAGCTGGAAAGAACCCAGATGCCCTTCAACAGAGGAATGGATATAGAAAATGTGTTACATCTACACAATGGAATATTACTCAGCTATCAAAAACAACGAGTTTATGAAATTCGTAGGCAAATGGTTGGAACTGGAAAATATCATCCTGAGTGAGGTAACCCAATCAGAGAAAGATACATATGATATGCACTCATTGATAAGTGGCTATTAGCCCAAATGCTTGAATTACCCTAGATGCCTAGAACAAATGAAATTCAAGACGGATGATAAAAATGTGAATGCTTCACTCCTTCTTTAAAAGGGGAACCAGAATACCCTTGGCAGGGAATAGAAAGGCAAAGATTAAAACAGAGACTGAAGGAACACCCATTCAGAGCCTGCCCCACATGTGGCCCATGCATATACAGCCATCCAATTAGACAAGATGGATGAAGCAAAGAAGTGCAGGCCGACAGGAGCGGGATGTAGATCTCTCCTGAGAGACACAGCCAGAACACAGCAAATACAGACGCGAATGCCAGCAGCAAACCACTGAATTGAGAATAGGACCCCTGTTGAAGGAATCAGAGAAAGAACTGGAAGAGCTTGAAGGGGCTCGAGACCCCTTATGAACAACAATGCCAAGCAACCAGAGTTTCCAGGGACTAAGCCACTACCTAAAGACTATACATGGACTGACCCTGGACTCTGACCTCATAGGAAGCAATGAATATCCTTGTAAGAGCACCAGTGGAAGGGGAAGCCCTGGGTCCTGCTAAGACTGAACCCCCAGTGAACTAGATTGTTGGGGGGGAGGGCGGCAATGGGGGGAGGATGGGGAGGGGAACACCCATAAAGAAGGGGAGGGGAAGGTATTAGGGGGATGTTTGCCTGGAAACCGGGTAAGGGAATAACACACGACATGTAAATAAGAAATACTCAAGTTAATTAAAAAAAAAAAGAAAGAAAGAAAAAGAATGGCTACTCCAGTTTGCTTCTTCAAACCATTTGTTTGGAAAGTTGTTTTCCAGCTTTTTTCTATGAGGTAGTGTCTTTCTTTGTCTCTGATGTGTGTTTCCTGTATGCAGCAAAATGCTGGGTCCTCATTATGTATCCAGTTTGTTAATCTGTGTCTTTTTATTGGGGGAATTGAGTCCATTGATAGATATTAAGGAATAGTGATGGTTGCTTCCTGTTTTCTTGGTATTTGTAGGTGAGACTATGTTTGTGTGCTTGTCTTCTCTTTGTTTTGTTTCAAAACCATTAGTTTCTTGCTTTTTCTATTGCATAGCTTTCCTCCTTGTGTTGGGCTTTACCCTTTATTATCCTTTGTATTGCTGGATTTCTACAAAGCTATTGCATAAATTTGGTTTTTTTCATGGAATATCTTGGTTTCTCCTGCTATGTTAATTGAGAGTTTTGCTGCATACCGTAATCTGTGTTGGCATTTGTGTTCTCTTAAGTTCTGTATGACATCAGTCTAGGATCTTCTCGCATTCACAGTCTGTGGTGAGAAGTCTGGTGTAATTCTGATAGGTCTGCCTTTATATTTTACTTGACCTATTTCCCTTACTGCTTTTAATATTTTTCTCAGTTTTGTGCATTTGGTGTTTTGACTATTATGTGATTGGAGGAGTTTCTTTTCTATTCTAATCTATTTGGAGTTCTGTAGGCTTCTTGTATGTTTATGGGCATCTCTTTCTTTAGGTTAGGGAAGTTTTCTTCTGGGATTATGTTGAAGATATTTCCTGGTCCTTTGAGTTTGGAGTCTTCACTCTCTTGTATACCTATTATCTTTAGGTTTTCCATTTTACCTTATCGATAAATGACAGCTGTATTGATGATTTCTATGGAATGTTCTGCTCCTGAATTCTCTTTTCTATCTCTTGTATTCTTTTGGTGATGCTTGTACCTATGGCTCCTTGTGTCTTCTTCCTTAATTTTCTATATCCACTGTTGTCTCCCTTTGTCCTTTATTATTGTTTCTATTTCCATTTTGAGTTTCTTAACATGTTTTTTGTGTTTTCCTGTAAATTTTTCAGGGATTTTTGTGGTTCATCCCTAAGTGTTTCTACTGCTTTACTTGTGTTTTCCTGCATTTCTCTAAGGGAGTTCTTCATGTCTTTCTTCTTTTTTTTCTTTTTTTTTTTATTATTATTAACTTGAGTATTTCTTATATTCATTTCGAGTGTTATTCCCTTTCTTTATTTCTGGCTTTTCTTTTCTTTTTTTTTTTTTTTTTGCAAATTTAAATGATTTATTTTTCTTTTTTTTTCACATATGAAGAAATTTGTTTTTTTTATTAACTTGAGTATTTCTTATATACATTTCAAGTGTTATTCCCTTTCCCGGTTTCCGGGCAAACATACCCCTCCCACCTCCCCTTCCTTATGGGTGTTCCCCTCCCAACCCTCCCCCCATTGCCGCCCTCCCACCACCAGTCTAGTTCACTGGGGGTTCAGTCTTAGCAGGACCCAGGGCTTCCCCTTCCACTGGTGCTCTTACTAGGATATGCATTGCTACCTATGAGGTCAGAGTCCAGGGTCAGTCCATGTATAGTCTTTGGGTAGGGGCTTAGTCCCTGGAAGCTCTGGTTGCTTAGCATTGTTGTACATATGGGGTCTCGAGCCCCTTCAAGCTCTTCCAGTTCTTTCTCTGATTCCTTCAACAAGGGTCCTATTCTCAGTTCAGTGGTTTGCTGCTGGCATTCGCCTATGTATTTGCTGTATTCTGGTTGTGTCTCTCAGGAGCGATCTACATCCGGTTCCTGTCAGCCTGCCCTTCTTTGCTTCATCCATCTTGTCTAAGTGGATGGCTGTATATGTATGGGCCACATGTGGGGCAGGCTCTGAATGGGTGTTCCTTCAGTCTCTGTTTTCATCTTTGCCTCTCCCTTCCCTGCCAAGGGTATTCTTTTTCCTCATTTAAAGAAGGAGTGAAGCATTCACATTTTGATCATCCGTCTTGAGTTTCGTTTGTTCTAGGGATCTAGGGTAATTCAAGCATTTGGGCTAATAGCCACTTATCAATGAGTGCATACCATATATGTCATTCTGTGATTGGGTTAGCTCACTCAGGATGATATTTTCCAGTTCCAACCATTTGCCTACGAATTTCATAAAGTCGTTGTTTTTGATAGCTGAGTAATATTCCATTGTGTAGATGTACCACATTTTCTGTATCCATTCCTCTGTTGAAGGGCATCTGGGTTCTTTCCAGTTTCTGGCTATTATAAATAAGGCTGCGATGAACATAGTGGAGCACGTGTCTCTTTTATATGTTGAGGCATCTTTTGGGTATATGCCCAAGAGAGGTATAGCTGGATCCTCAGGCAGTTCAATGTCCAATTTTCTGAGGAACCTCCAGACTGATTTCCAGAATGGTTTTACCAGTCTGCAATCCCACCAACAATGGAGGAGTGTTCCTCTTTCTCCACATTCTCGCCAGCATCTGCTGTCACCTGAGTTTTTGATCTTAGCCATTCTCACTGGTGTGAGGTGAAATCTCAGGGTTGTTTTGATTTGCATTTCCCTTATGACTAAAGATGTTGAACATTTCTTTAGGTGTTTCTCAGCCATTCGGCATTCCTCAGCTGTGAATTCTTTGATTAGCTCTGAACCCCATTTTTTAATAGGGTTATTTGTTTCCCTGCGGTCTAACTTCTTGAGTTCTTTGTATATTTTGGATATAAGGCCTCTATCTGTTGTAGGATTGGTAAAGATCTTTTCCCAATCTGTTGGTTGCCTTTTTGTCCTAACCACAGTGTCCTTTGCCTTACAGAAGCTTTGCAGTTTTATGAGATCCCATTTGTCGATTCTTGATCTTAGAGCATAAGCCATTGGTGTTTTGTTCAGGAAATTTTTTCCAGTGCCCTTGTGTTCCAGATGCTTCCCTAGTTTTTCTTCTATTAGTTTGAGTGTGTCTGGTTTGATGTGGAGGTCCTTGATCCACTTGGACTTAAGCTTTGTACAGGGTGATAAGCATGGATCGATCTGCATTCTTCTACATGTTGACCTCCAGTTGAACCAGCACCATTTGCTGAAAATGCTATCTTTTTTCCATTGGATGGTTTTGGCTCCTTTGTCAAAAATCAAGTGACCATAGGTGTGTGGGTTCATTTCTGGGTCTTCAATTCTATTCCATTGGTCTATCTGTCTGTCTCTGTACCAATACCATGCAGTTTTTATCACTATTGCTCTGTAATACTGCTTGAGTTCAGGGATAGTGATTCCCCCTGAAGTCCTTTTATTGTTGAGGATAGCTTTAGCTATCCTGGGTTTTTTGTTATTCCAGATGAATTTGCAAATTGTTCTGTCTAACTCTTTGAAGAATTGGATTGGTATTTTGATGGGGATTGCATTGAATCTGTAGATTGCTTTTGGTAAAATGGCCATTTTTACTAAATTAATCCTGCCAATCCATGAGCATGGGAGATCTTTCCATCTTCTGAGGTCTTCTTCAATTTCTTTCCTCAGTGTCTTGAAGTTCTTATTGTACAGATCTTTTACTTGCTTGGTTAAAGTCACACCGAGGTACTTTATATTATTTGGGTCTATTATGAAGGGTGTCGTTTCCCTAATTTCTTTCTCGGCTTGTTTCTCTTTTGTATAGAGGAAGGCAACTGATTTATTTGAGTTAATTTTATACCCAGCCACTTTGCTGAAGTTGTTTATCAGCTTTAGTAGTTCTCTGGTGGAACTTTTGGGATCACTTAAATATACTATCATGTCATCTGCAAATAGTGATATTTTGACTTCTTCTTTTCCGATCTGTATCCCCTTGATCTCCTTTTGTTGTCTGATTGCTCTGGCTAGAACTTCAAGAACTATATTGAATAAGTAAGGAGAGAGTGGGCAGCCTTGTCTAGTCCCTGATTTTAGTGGGATTGCTTCGAGTTTCTCTATTCTAAGCAAAGAATGAGATGCCCATAAACATACAAAAGCCCAAAGAACTCCAAATAGATTGGAGCAGAAGAGAAATTCCTCCTGTTACATAATAGTTAAAAATACCAAATACACAAAACTAAGAAAGAATATTAAAAGCAGTAAGGGAAAAAGACCAAGTGACATATAAAGGCAGGCCTATCAGAATTACACCAGACTTCTCACCAGAATCTATGAAAGCCAGAAGATCCTGGACAGATGTCATACAGACCCTAAGAGTGCAGAAATGTCAGCCGAAGTTACTGTATCCAGCAAAACTCTCAATTAACATAGATGGAGAAACTGACATATTCCATGTCAAAAGCAAATTTACACAATATCTTTCTAGAAATCCAGCCTTACAAAGGATAATAGATGGAAAATTGCAACACAAGGAGACAAACTACACCATACAGAAATCAAGAATATAATTTTTTCAACAAAACCAAAGGAAGAGAGACACACAAACATAATTCCACCTCTAACAATGACAATAACAGGAAGTGACAATCACTATACCTTAATATCTCTCAACAACAATGGATTCAATTCCCCAATGAAAAGACATAGACTAACAGCCTGGATACATAAAGAGGGCCAGCATTTTGCTGCATTCGAGAAACACAACTCAGAGACAAAGACAGAAACAACCTAGAGAATAAATGGCTGGAAAAAATTTCCAAGCAAATGGCATGAAGAAACAAGCTGGAGGTGCCATTCTAATATCAAATAAAATTGACTTTCAACCAAAAGTCATAAAAAAAAGGACAAGAAAAGACACTTCATATTCATCAAAGGAAAAAACCACCAAGATGTACTCTCAATCCTAAATATCTATGCTCCAAATGCAAGGGCACCTACATTCATAAAAGAAACCTTACTAAAGCTCAAAGCACATATTGTATCTCACACAATAATAGTATGAGATTTCAACACCCCACTCTCATCAATGGACAGATCATGGAAACAGAAATTAAACAGAGATATAGAGAAACTACCCGAAATTGTGAACCAAATGGATTTAACAGACATTTATAGAACATTCCATCCTAAATCAAAATGATATACCTTCTTCTCAGCACCTCATGGTACCTTATCCAAAACTGACCATATAAACAGTCACAAAACAGGCCTCAGCAGATACAGGAAGATAGAAATAATCCCATGCATTCTATCAGATTGCCATAGACAAAGACAGGTATTAAATAAGAAAAATAATGACAGAAAGCTCACATATACATAGAATTTAAACTTTGCACTAATCAATGACAACTTGGTCAAAGAAGAAATAAACAAAGAAATTAAAGACTTCTTAGGATTTAAGGAAAATGAAGATACAACATACACAAACGTGTGGGGCACAATGAAAGTGGTGCTAACAGGAAAACTCAAAACTCTGAGTGCCTGCAGAAAGAAAGAAGAGAAAGAATATGTGAGCAGCTTGACAGCACACCTAAAAGCTCTAGAACAAAAGAAATAAATAACCCCAAGAGGAGTAGAAGGCAGGAAATAATCAAACTCAGTGCTGAAATCAACCAAGTAGAAACGAAAAGGCCTATACAAAGAAAAAAAAAAAACAAACAAACCAGGAGCTGGTTCTTTGAGAACATCAACAAGATAGATAAACCCTTAGCCAGACTAACCAGAGGGCACAGAGAGTGTATCCAAATTAACAAAATCAGACATAAACAGGTAGACACAACAACAGAACCTGAGGAAATTAAAAAAAACAACAACAAACAAACATCAGATCCTACTACAACAGCCTGTATTCAACAAAAATGGAAAATCTGGAGGAAATGGACAATTTTCTAGACAGATACCAGGTACCAAAACTAAATCAGGAACAGATAAACAATCTAAGCAACCCAATAACTCCTAAAGAAATAGAAGCAGTTATTAAAAGTCTCCCAACCAAAAAGAGTCCAGGTCGAGGTGGATTCAGTGCAGAATTCTTTCAGACCATCATAGAAGACCTCATACCAAAACTATCCAGCTATTTTACAAAATAGAAACAGATGGAGCACTACCAAATTCCTTCTATGAAGCCACAATTACTCTTATACCTAGACCACACAAAGACCCAACAAAAAAAGAGTACTTTAGTCCAATTTCTCTTATGAATATTGATGAAAAATACTCAATATAATTCTTGCAAAACAAATCCAAGAACACAGCAAAATGATCATCCATCTTGATCCAGTAGGCTTCATCTCAGGCATGCAGGGATGATTTGATATACGTAAATCCATCAACATAATCCACCATATAAAAACTCAAAGAATCACATAATCATTTCATTAGATGCTGAGAAAGCATTTGACAAAATTCAACACTCCTTCATGATAAATGTCCTGGAAACATCAAGAATTCAATGCCCACATTTAAACATAGTAAAAGCAATATACAGCAAACCAGAAGCTAACATCAAACTAAATGGAGAGAAACTTGAAGCAATACCACTAAAATTAGGGACTAGACAAGGCTGCTCATTCTCTCCCTACTTATTCAATATAATACTCGAAGACCTAGCCAAAGCAATCAGACAATGAAAGTTGGTCAAAGAGATACAAATTGGAAGGGAAGAAATAAAAATTTCACTATTTGCAGATGATATGATAGTATACTTCAGTGACTTGAAAAGTTCCATCAGAGAACTAGTTAACCTGATAAACAACTTCAGCAAAGTGTCAGGGTATAAAATTAACTCAAACAGATCAGTAGCCTTCCTCTACTCAAAGGATAAACAGGCTGAGAAAGAAATTAGGGAAATGATACCCTTCCCAATAGTCCCAAATAACATAAAATACCTTGGTGTGACTTTATCCAAGCAAGTGAAAGATCTGTATGACAAGAACTTCAAGTATCTGAAGAAAGAATTTGAGGAAGATCTCAGAAGATGGAAAGACTTTTCATGCTCATGGATTGGCAGGATTAATAGAGTAAAGCTGGCCATTTTTCCAAAAGCATCTACAGATTCAATGCAATCCCCATTAAAATTCCTACTCATTTTTTATAGAGATAGATCAGTTTGCAAATTCATTTGGAATATCAAAACACCCAGGTTAGTGAAAACTATACTCAACAATAAAAGAACTTCTGGGAGAAATCACCATCCCTGACTTCAAGCAGTATTACAGAGAAATAGTCATGAAAACTGTATGGTACTGGTATAGAGACAGTAAGATAGATCATTGGAACAGATTTGAAGACCCAGAAATGAACCCACACACCGGTGGTCACTTTATCTTTGACAAAGGTGCTAAAATCACACAATGGAAGAAAGATAGCATTTTCAACAAATGGTGCTGGATCAACTGGAGGTCAGCATGTAGAAGAATGCAAATCAATCCATTCTTAACCCCCTGTACAACGCTTAAGTCCACGTGAATCATGGACTTTCACATCAAACCAGATACTCAAACGAATAGAAGAAAAAATGGGGGAAGAGTCTTGAACACATGGGCACTGGGGAAAATTTTCTGAACAAAACACCAATGGCTTATGCTCTAAGATCAAGAATTGACAAATTGGGCATCATAAAACTGCAAATCTTCTGTAAGGCAAAAGACAATGTCATTAGGACATAACCGCAACCCACAGATTGGGAAAAGATCTTTACCAATCCTACCTCTGATAGAGGGCTAATATCCAAAATATAGAAGGAACTCAAGAAGTTAGACTCCAGAGAGTCAAATAACCCTATTAAAAATGGGGTACAGAGCTAAACAAAACATTCTCAGCTGAGGAATATCGAATGGCCGAAAAGCACCTAAAGAAATGTTCAACATACTTAGTCATCAGGGAAATGCAAATCAAAGTAACCCTGAGGTTCCACCTCACACCAGTCAGAATGCTAAGATTAAAAATTCAGATGATAACCGATGTTGGATAAGATGCAGAGAAAAAATGTGAACACACTTCCATTGTTAGTGAGATTTCAAACTGGTACAACAACTCTGGCAATTAGTCTGGAGGTTTCTCAGGAAATAGACATTGTGCTACCCCAGGACCCAGCTATATCATTCTTTGGCATATACCCAAAAGATGCTTCAACATACAAGAAAGACACATGCTCCACTATGTTCATAGCAGCCTTATTTATAATAGCCAGAAGCTGAAAAGAACCCAGATGCCCTACAACAGAGGAACGGATACAGAAAATGTGGTACATCTACACAATGGAGTACTTCTCAGCTATCAAAAACAATGACTTCATCAAATTCATATGCAAATGGAATGAAATAGAAAATATTATCCTGAGTTAGGTAACTCAATCACAGAAAAATGGACATGGTATGCACTCATTGATAAGTGGATATTAGCACAAAAGTTCGAATTACCCAAGATGTTATTCACAGGCCACATGAAGCTCAAGAAGAAGGATGACCAAAATGTAGATGCTCCCACTCCTTCTTAAAAGGGGAAAAATATCCACAGGAGGGGATATGGTAGCAAAGTTTAGAGCAGCAATGGAATGAACTACCATTCAGAACCTGCCCCACATGTGCCCCATATATACACAGACACCAAACCTAGATGAAATTGATGAAGTAAAAAGTGCATGCTGAAAGGGATCGGATATAGATCTATCCTGAGAAACACATCCAGAAAATGTCCAATACAGAGGTCCATGCTAGCAACAAAACACTGAACTGAGGACAGGACCTCCTTGGTTGGAAATAGAGGAAGAATTGAAATAGCTGAGGGAGCTTTCAACCCCATAAGTACAACAATGTCAACCAACCAGAGCTTCCAGTGATTAAACCACTACCAAAAGACTATACATGGTCTGACCCAGGGCTCCAACTTCTTATGTAGCAGAAAATAGCCTTGTTGGGGCACTAGTGGAATGGGAAGCCCTTGGTTCTGCCAAGATTGGACCCCAGTGTAGGGGAATGTGTGTGTTGGGGGAGCAGTAAGGGGGATGTATGGGGGAAACATCTGTATAGGTGAGGGGGAGGGGATGGGGACTTATGGACAGGAAAGCAGGAAAAGGAATAACATTTGAAATGTAAGTAAAGAAACATATTTAATTTAAAAAAAGAAAGAAAATCCACCAAGATGCACTCTCAGTTCTGAAAATCTATGCCCAAAATGCAAGGTCACCCACATTTTAAAAGAAGCTTTACTGAAGCCCACAAACCATATTGATATTCACCCAATAATAGTGGGAGATTTCTATATCCCACTCTAATCAATGGACAGATCATTGAAATGGAAACTAAACAGGGACTGAATGAAACTAATATAAGTTATGATCCAGATGGAGTTAACAGATCTATAGAAAATTTCATCCTAAAATAAAATAATATACCTTCTTCTCAGAACCTCATGGTACCTTTTTCAATATTGACCATATAATGGGGAACAAAACAAGTCTCAACAGATACAAGAACATTGAATTAATCCCATTATTCTTTTTACTCTCTAAGGTCTATGCCTTGTCTTCAACAACAACAAAACAACAGAGAGCCCACATATGTATAGAAGCTTAACAACTCTCTACTCAATGATAACTTGGTCAGGGAAGAAATAAAAAAAATAAAGACTTTAGAATTTAAGGAAAATGTAGTCTCAACATACCCAAATTTATGGAACACAATGAAAGCAGTTCTAACAGGAAAACTCATAGTTCTGAGCACCTCCATAAAGAAATTGGAGAGAGAGCATATACTAGCAGTTTAACAGCACAGCTCAGAATTCTAGAACAAAATGAATCAAATACACCCAAAAGGAGTAGACAGCAGAAAATAATCAGACTCTAGGCTGAAATCTACCAAGTAGAAACAAAGAGAACTATACAAAGAATGAGCAAAATTGGGAGTTGGTTCTTTAAAAAAAATCAATAATATAGATAAGCCCTTAGCGAATCTAACCAGAGGGCACAGAGAGAGTCTCCAAATTTAAAAAAATCAGCAGTGAATAGTGAGACATAACAGCAGAAACTGTGGCTTCAAAAAAGTCATCAGATCCTACTACAAAAATTTATACTTAAGAAAACTGAAAATCTAGACGAAATAGATGATTTTCTAGACAGATACCAGATATCAATGTTAAATCGAGATCAGAGAAACCATTTAAACAGTCTCATAATGCCTAAGTAAATAGAGGCAGTCATTCAAAATCTCCCAATCAAAATAGGGCCCAGGGTCAGATAGTTTTAATGCAGATTTCTCTCAGACTTTCAAAGAAAACTTAATGCCAATACTTTGCAAACTATTCCACAAAATAGAAACAGAATGAACACTGTCCAATTCATTCTATGAAACCACAGTTACACTGATACCTAAACCACACAAAGATTCAATAAAGAAAGAGAACTTCAGACAAATTTCCTTTATGAATATTGATGCAAAAATACTCAATAAAATTCTTGCAACACACACACACACACACACACACACACACACACACACACATCACAACAATCATTAACCATGGCCAAGTAGGCTTCAACCCAGGAAAGCAGGGATGTTTCGATATATGAAAATCCATTATTGTAATCCACTATATAAACAAACTCAACGGGAAAAAAACACATGACAGCCTTTGACAAAATACAACATGCATTCATGTTAAAAGTATTAGAGAGATCAGGAATTTAAGGCCCATACCTAAACACAGCAAAAGCAGTATATAGCGAACCAGTAGCCAACATCAACCTAAATGGGGAAAAACTTGAAGTAATCCACTAAAGTCAAAGACAAGACAGGGCTGTCCACTCTCCCTCTACCTCTTCAATGTAGTACATGAAGTTCTAGCAAGAGCAATTAGACAACAAAAGGTGATCAAAGGAATACAAATTGGGAAGGAGTAAGTCAAGATATCACTATTTGCAGAAGATATGATAATATATATAAGCGACCCCAAAAATTCTACCAGAGAACTCCTACAGCTGATAAACAACTTCATCAATGTCGCTGGATATAAAATTAACTCTAACAAATCAATAGACTTCCTCTACTCAAATGATAAATGTGCTAAGAAAGAAATTAGGGAAACAACACCCTTCACAATAGTTGCAAATAATATAAAATATTTTGGTATGACTCTAACGAAGCAAGTGAAAGATCTGTATGACAAGAATTTCAAGTCTCTGAAGAAAAAAATTAAAGAAGACCTCGGATGATGGAAAGATCTCCCATGCTCATGGATTGGCAGGATTAACATAGTAAATATAGCCACCTTACTGAAAGCAATCAACAGAGTCAATGCAATGCCCATCAAATTTCCAACTCAATTCTTCACAGAGATAGAAGGAGCAATTCTCAAATTCATCTGGAATAAAAAAAAACCCAGGAGAGTGGAAACTGTTCTCAACAATAAAAGAAATTCTGGAGGAATCATCATCCCTGAAATCAGGCTGTATTACAGAACAATAGTGTTAAAAACTGTATGGTCTTCGTACAAAGACAGGTAGGTTGATCAATGGAATCAATAGAATTGAAGACCCAGAAATGAAACCACAGATCTATGGTCACTTAATCTTTGACAAAGGAGCAAAAACCATGCAGTGGAAAAAAGACAGCATTTTCAACAAATAGTGCTGGTTCCACTGGTGGTCAGCATGTAGAAGAATACAAATTGATCCATTCTTAGCTCCTTTTACAAAGCTCAAGTCCAAGTGGATCAAGGACCTCCATATGAAACAAGATATGCTCAATCTAACAGAAGAGAAAGTAGGGAAGAGCCTCAAATACATGGGCACAGGGGAAAATTCTTTGAACATAACACCAAAGGCTCATCCTCAAAGATCAACAATCGACAGATGGAACCTCATGAAATTGAAAATATTCTATAAGGCAAAGGACACTATACATGAGAACACACATGGTATGTAGTCACTGGTCTACTAATAACTGCCACTACCAACTGTTTAGGATGATTAAGTAACCCAGTCTAAGGGCCAGATACCAAACATAGTTATATTAGATTATGATCTGATTATATTATGGTACTTTCTACAATATCAAATTGAAGTAGCTAAGAGTAGACTAGGTTAACAATTCTGATATTTATATAGATGGTCTTCAAAAAACATCAGAAATCCACAGCATCTGACATTTAATCATTTCTGACATCATCCCCTTTATGGTTTAAAGAAGAAACTGAGCATCAAATCCTCCATATGCTCCAGTTATAGCAATGTAGCCAGTGGCAAAAATTGCCTTATTCATTTACAGAAAAAATTATGTCTAGGAAAGGACACACAATGCTGTATAGTCAATAGTTTGGCTATGCCAAGACTGTATAAGCTAATCTTTCATAGGTTTTGCTTCCTCTGAGACCCACCAGATGATCCTGGACCAGAAGGCTGAAGACTAATGATCCAACATTTAATGTACAAGGAACCCTACAGGTTATCACCTGTCTCTACAAATTGGTTAAATATGGAAACTATTTTATGTTTCCTATATTTTCAGTTAATATTTAATTTGTTCTCAGATTTCTGACAGGGTTGAACACTAGTAATAGTCTCATAATCAAACTCAAGTTGTTTAGCATTGAGATAGATTTAGATTTGAAAGGATATTTTTCAGATGGTAATGCAAGCTAAAATCATAAAATAATTCATGTATGGAATTATAAGCTCTTTGTGTTAGGATAGGGTGTAGAGTGCTTTGTCTAAAATGACAAATATGATAGAATAGATGTTAAGTATATATTATATTTTATAATTTGTATAATTACAAGGGTTATGCTCAATTTATGTTTAAGAGAAAAGAGCATTTTAATTGGACAAAAGAAGGAAGTTTTGTGGGCTGCTCTGGTGCTGTTTGTATTTTGATGCTAATTCTGCTTACTCAATAGGGACTGCAACTGATGAGGAGTAGATCACATACTCAGGTGATCTCATTGAACCTTCTTCCCATTCATCTGGTCAACTAAATTCTGCCTACGTTTGGGCAGTGGAAGGGAAAGGTAGGACTGGAGGTCTCAAAGCAGGGAGGAGAGAGAATGGAGGAAAAAGTAGTGGAAACCAGTATGGAACAGAACCACGTGACCAGGAAAAACTACAAGTAGCAAAGGGTCTCATAACAGGAGAATAAGTGAAGATAGTGATAGATTTTCCCAATCTAGGCATATAGCTTATACATATAAAAACTGAGCTGTGTGTTTTCTATATGGGCTTAGTGGTGTTGACAATTACTGCAACACATCCCCAACTGTTTTCTACAGAACCTCGTTGCTTGCACTAATCTGTGATCTAACTGGGCAAAGCATACCAGTAAGGAGCCCAGTGGTTCCTGCTTTTCCCATTCGTTGCCCTTTAGATATACTTTTACACCCCAGGGCACTTGTAGATCTACTTTTCCCCCATTTGTTGTCATCTGTTAAGATGCCTGTCCTTTACAGCTTCCATTCCACAATGATTACTTTAGTAAATTATGTTTAAAATGCCAAGTAATATTTGTCCTTCTGAGATAGATCAGAAGGGCACACTGCTCACTCTGACCCTGGGATATTAAGCCCCATTTATGATTGTTAATAATAAATGTTAAGTGCTGTTAAACGCTAGAAATGCTAGTGCTATTTGAAGCTTTTTCTGACTCTACTGTAAATATCCATTGGATGTTCTTTCTGTGTAACTCAGACTCTTCAGAGAAAACTTTGTAACGGGTCATTCCCTGTGCCTGTCAGACTTAAATGCCTGGGTTGTAGTCATGTGACTTGGAACACTGTACAGATTTTTAAGAGGCTGCACTGCAGAGGCATATGCATGTCAACTTCATCTGCAGGAGATGCTCTACTGGCTATGGTGTTCTCAATTAGCTTTAAGAGTTTTCTGTTTGGATTTGTATTTTGGCATCTCAGGCCTGGATATACTCCTTAGAAGACTGCAGCTATTTTCACCCAGGCCAGAGAGCAATACTTCCCCCGGGGGCCCAGCAGGATGGCTGCCATTGGTCCAATTCACAAAGATCCATAGGCCTGAAGAATTGTGCAGTTACTGGTGCAAACACCTTTGCCATAGCCCCATTCTTACTATATGAGTTGGATTTACTTTCTGGGTGAGCTTGCCCTCTGCTGCTGTAATGTTAGGTCCACTGTGGTCTTTTCTGGCCAGTTTTAGGGTGTGGGTTTTGTTTTTCATAATACACAGGGCTATGCTGGTAGCCTGAAGAAGAGATGGCAGCTGAGGCAGCAGCCTCCTAGAAACAGCATCTGCTGTCCCTGCAGAGGCAGCAGCCTGTGCAGTAACATCAGTAGCCGCAAGAGGGCAGTTGAAGAGTTCTTGAGAGAGAGATGCTGGGCAGAAAGGATGTGGAGCAGTAGAGAATGCAACAAGGGACAACAGAAAGTCAGAAATGCCAGAACCTTAATGTTAAAGAAAGACATAAGGCTTTGAGAAGCCAGAGATGAGAAAGGGTGGCGTCTACCTCCCTGAAAGTGTTTAAAGAGCCAGGAAGGGTCAGAGGTCGTCAAAATCTAGATTATGGGACTGTGACAGTAGCCCCTATCAGAGGCCAAGGATTACAACACTGTAGACCCTAGATCTGGGATGCTAGCCTCAAGGAACAGAGCATCCTAAGGAAGCAGTTTCAAATTTGTGAGTGCTCCCTAATTCTGGTCCAAATGCAAGGCCACCTATGTTCAGAAGAGAAAGCTTACTAAAGCTCAAAGCACACATTGTACCATACACAATAATAGTGGGAGCCTTCAACATCACACTCTCATCAATGGACAGATCATGGAAACAGAAATTCAACAGAGACATAAAGAATCTTGCAGAAGTGATGAACCAAATGGATTCAACAGGTATTTATAGAATACTTCATCCTAAAACAAAAGCATATACTTTCTTTTCAGCAGCTCATGGTACCTTCTCCAAAATTGACCATATAATCAGTCACAAAACAGACCTCAACAGGTACAAGAAGGTTTAAATAATACCATGCATCCTATGAGATCACCATGAACAAAAACTGGTCTTCAATAACAACAAAAAATGACAGAAAGCCCACATACACATGGAAGATGAATAAAGCTTTATTCAATGATAAGTTGGTCAAGGAAGAAATAAAGAACATGAAAGACTTTTTAGAATTTGATGAAAATGAAGGTACAACATACCCAAAATGTTGGGACACAGTGAAAGCAGTGAAAACTCATAGCTCTGAGTGCTTCCAAATGGAAACAGGAGAGAGCATACATTAGCAGCTTGACAGCACACATAAAAGCTCTAGAACAAAACGAAGCAAATACTGTCAATAGGAGTAGAAGGCAGGAGATAATCAAACTCATGGCTAAAGACAACCAAATAGAAAGAGAAAGCACCATACAAAGAATCAACAAAACCAGGAGCTGGTAATTTGAGAAAATCTACAAGATAGATAAACCCTTAGCCAAACTAACCAGAGGGCAAAGAGAGAATATATAAATTAATAGTATTAGAAATGAAAAGGGAGACATAACAACAGAATCTGAGAAAATTAAAAAAACCATCAGATCTTACTACAAAAACTTATGTTCAACAAAACTGGAAATTCTAGATGAAATGGACAATTTTCTAGAGAGATACCAAATTCCAAAGCTAAATCAGAATCAGGGAAGCCATTTAAACAGTCCTACAACACATAGAGAAATGGAAACAGTTATTAAAAGTCTCCAAAACAGAAAAAAGCCAGGGATCATATGGGTTTTGTGAAGAATTCTATCAGACCTTTATAGAAGACCTAATGCCAATACTGTCCAAACTATTCCATAAAATAGAAACAGACAGAGCACTACCCAATTCATTCTATGAAGTCTCTATTAAGTTTATACCTAAACCATACAAAGACTGAACAAGGAAAGAGAACTTCAGACCAGTTTTTCTTTATGAGTATCAAAGCAAAAATACTCAATAAAATTATTACAAATAGAATCCAAGTACATATCAAAATTAAGTAGGCTTCATAACAGGGATCCAGGAATGGTTCAATATACAGAAATCCATCAATGTAATCCACTAAACAAACTCAAAGGGAAAAAAAAAACACATGATCATCTCATTTGATTCTGAGAAAGCATTTAACAAAATTCAATACACCTTAATGTTAAAAGTCTTGGAAAGGTCAGAAATTCAAGGCCTATACATTAAAATAAAAGCAATATACTGCAAACAACTAGCCAACATCAAACAAAATTGAGAGAAACTCGAAGCAATCCCATTTAAATCAGAGACTAGACAAGGTTGCCCACTTTCTCCCTACTTATTCAATATAGTACTCAAAGTCCTAGCCAGATCAATCAGACAATATAATGGACGCCAAAGGGAAACAAATTGTAAGGAAAGAAGTCAAAATATCACAATTTGCAGATGTTATGATAGTATACTTAAGTGACTCCAAAACTTCCACCAGAGAACTACTAAGCCTGATAAACAAGTTCAACAAAGTAGATGGTTATAAAATTAACTCAAACAAGTCAGTAGCCTTCCTCTACTCAAAGTATAAAGAGGCTGAGAAAGAAATTAGGGAAATGACACCCTTCACAATAACCCCAAATAATATTAAATACCTCTGTGTGACTTTAACCAAGCAAGTTAAAGATCTGTATGATAAGAACTTCAAGTATCTGAAGAAAGAAATTGAAGACAATCTCAGAAGATGAAGATAATCTCAGAAGACGGAAAGATCTCCAATCCTTATGGATTGGCAGGATTAATATAGTAAAAATGGCCTTTTTGTCAGAGTCAATGTACAGACTCAATGAAATCCTCATCAAAATCCAATTTAATTCTTCATAGAGTTAGAGCAATTTGCAAATTCATTTGGAATAACAAAAAACCAAGAATAAACAAAAACTGTCCTTTTTATCTTTATTAACTTGAGTATTTCTTATTTACATTTCGATTCTTATTCCCCTTCCCGGTTTCCGGGCTAACACCCCCCTAACCCCTCCCCCTCCCCTTCTATATTAGTGTTCCACTCCCCATCCTCCCCTCATTACCATACTCCCCCCAACAATCACTTTCACTGGGGGTTCAGTCTTGGCAGGACCAAGGGCTTCCCCTTTCACTGGTGCTCTCAGTAGGCTATTCATAGCTACCTATGAGGTTGGAGCCCAGGGTCAGTCCATATATACTCTTTGGGTAGTGGCTTAGTCCCTGGAAGCTCTGGTTGGTTGGCATTATTGTTCATATGGGGTCTTGAGCCCCTTCAAGCTCTTTCAGTCCTTTCTCTGATTCCTTCAACGGGGGTCCCGTTCTCAGTTCAGTGGTTTGCTGCTGGCATTCACCAATGTATTTGCTGTATTCTGGCTGTGTCTCTCAGGAGAGATATACATCTGGTTCCTGTCGGCCTGCACTTCTTTGTTTCATCCATCTTGTCTAATTGGGTGGCTGTATATGTATGGGCCACATGTGGAGCAGGCTCTGAATGGGTGTTCTTTCTGCCTCTGTTTTAAACTTTGCCTCCATATTCCCTGCCAAGGGTATTCTTGTTCCCCTTTTAAAGAAGGAGTGAAGCACTCCCATTTTGGTCATCCCTCTTGAGTTTCATGTGTTCTGTGCATCTAGGACAATTCAAGCATTTGGGCTAATAGCCACTTATCAATGAGTGCATACCATGTCCATTTTTCTGTGATTGGGTTACCTAACTCAGGTTAATATTTTCCAGTTCCATCCATTTGCGTATGAATTTCATAAATTCATTGTTTTTGATAGCTGAGTAATATTCCATTGTGTAGATATACCACATTTTCTGTATCCATTCCTCTGTTGAAGGGCATCTGGGTACTTTCCAGGTTCTGGCTCTTATAAATAAGGCTGCTATGAACATAGTGGAGCATGTGTCTTTGTTATATGTTGGGGCACCTTTTGGTTATATGCCCAAGAGAGGTGTAGCTGGGTCCTCAGGTAGTCCAATGTCCAATTTTCTGAGGACCTCCAGACTGATTTCCAGAATGGTTGTACCAGTCTGCAATCCCACCAACAATGGAAGAGTGTTCCTCTTTCTCCACATCCTTGCCAGCATTTGCTGTCATCTGAGTTTTTGATCTTAGCCATTCACACTGGTGTGAGGTGAAATCTCAGGGTTGTTTTGATTTGCATTTCCCTTATGACTAAAGATGTTGAACATTTTGCTCAGTGTTTCTCAGTCATTCGGCATTTTTCAGCTGTGAATCCTTTGTTTAGCTCTGAACCACGTTTTTTAATAGGGTTATTTGTCTCCCTGCGGTCTAACTTCTTGAGTTCTTTGTATATTTTGGATATAAGACGTCTATCTGTTGTAGGATTGGTAAAGATCTTTTCCCAATCTGTTGGTTGCCGTTTTGTCCTAACAATAGTGTCTTTTGCCTTACAGAAACTTTGCAGTTTTATGAGATCCCATTTATTGATTCTTTTTTTTTCTTTTTTTTCTTTTTTTTCTTTTATTTATTTTTTTTATTATTAACTTGAGTATTTCTTATATACATTTCGAGTGTTATTCCCTTTCCCAGTTTCCGGGCAAACATCCCCCTCCCCCCTCCCCTTTCTTATCGGTGTTCCCCTCCCCACCCTCCCCCCATTGTCCCACTCCCCCCAACAGTGTAGTTCACTGGGGGTTCAGTCTTAGCAGGACCCAGGGCTTCCCCTTCCACTGGTGCTCTTACTAGGATATTCATTGCTACCTATGAGGTCAGAGTCCAGGGTCAGTCCATGTATAGTCTTTAGGTAGTGGCTTAGTCCCTGGAAGCTCTGGTTGCTTGGCATTGTTGTACATATGGGGTCTCGAGCCCCTTCAAGCTCTTCCAGTTCTTTCTCTGCTTCCTTCAACGGGGGTCCTATTCTCAGTTCAGTGGTTTGCTGCTGGTATTCGCCTCTGTATTTGCTGTATTCTGGCTGTGTCTCTCAGGAGCGATCTACATCCGGCTCCTGTCGGTCGCACTTCTTTGCTTCATCCATCTTGTCTAATTGGATGGCTGTATATGCATGGGCCACATGTGGGGCAGACTCTGAATGGGTGTTCCTTCAGTCTCTGTTTTAATCTTTGCCTCTCTCTTCCCTGCCAAGGGTATTCTTGTTCCCCTTTTAAAGAAGGAGTGAACCATTCACATTTTGATCATCTGTCTTGAGTTTCATTTGTTCTAGGCATTTAGGGTAATTCAAGCATTTGGGCTAATAGCCACTTATCAGTGAGTGCATACCATGTATGTCTTTCTGTGTTTGGGTTAGCTCACTCAGGATGATATTTTCCAGTTCCATCCATTTGCCTACGAATTTCATAAAGTCGTTGTTTTTGATAGCTGAGTAATATTCCATTGTGTAGATGTACCACATTTTCTGTATCCATTCCTATGTTGAAGGGCATCTGGGTTCTTTCCAGCTTCTGGCTATTATAAATAAGGCTGCAATGAACATAGTGGAGCACGTGTCTTTTTTATATGTTGGGGCATCTTTTGGGTATATGCCCAAGAGAGGTATAGCTGGATCCTCAGGCAGTTCAATGTCCAATTTTCTGAGGATCCTCCAGACTGATTTCCAGAATGGTTGTACCAGTTTGCAATCCCACCAACAATGGAGGAGTGTTCCTCTTTCTCCACATCCTCGCCAGCATCTGTTGTCCCCTGAGCTTTTGATCTTAGCCATTCTCACTGGTGTGAGGTGAAATCTCAGGGTTGTTTTGATTTGCATTTCCCTTATGACTAAAGATGTTGAACATCTCCGCCATTCGGCATTCCTCAGCTGTGAATTCTTTGTTTAGCTCTGAGCCCCATTTTTTAATAGGGTTATTTGTTTCCCTGTGGTCTAACTTCTTGAGTTCTTTGTATATTTTGGATATAAGGCCTCTATCTGTTGTAGGATTGGTAAAGATCTTTTCCCAATCTGTTGGTTGCCGTTTTGTCCTAACCACAGTGTCCTTTGCCTTACAGAAGCTTTGCAGTTTTATGAGATCCCATTTGTCAATTCTTGATCTTAGAGCGTAAGCCATTGGTGTTTTGTTCAGGAAATTTTTTCCAGTGCCCATGTGTTCCAGATGCTTCCCTAGTTTTTCTTCTATTAGTTTGAGTGTGTCTGGTTTGATGTGGAGGTCCTTGATCCACTTGGACTTAAGCTTTGTACAGGGTGATAAGCATGGATCGATCTGCATTCTTCTACATGTTGACCTCCAGTTGAACCAGCACCATTTGCTGAAAATGCTATCTTTTTTCCATTGGATGGTTTTGGCTCCTTTGTCAAAAATCAAGTGACCATATGTGTGTGGGTTCATTTCTGGGTCTTCAATTCTATTCCATTGGTCTATCTGTCTGTCTCTGTACCAATACCATGCAGTTTTTATCACTATTGCTCTGTAATACTGCTTGAGTTCAGGGATAGTGATTCCCCCTGAAGTCCTTTCATTGTTGAGGATAGCTTTAGCTATCCTGGGTTTTTTGTTATTCCTGATGAATTTGCAAATTGTTCTGTCTAACTCTTTAAAGAATTGGATTGGTAATTTGATGGGGATTGCATTGAATCTGTAGATCGCTTTTGGTAAAATGGCCATTTTTACTATATTAATCCTGCCAATCCATGAGCATTGGAGATCTTTCCATCTTCTGAGGTCTTCTTCAATTTCCTTCTTCAGTGTCTTGAAGTTCTTGTGTACAGATCTTTTACTTGCTTTGTTAAAGTCACTCCGAGGTACTTTATATTATTTGGGTCTATTATGAAGGGTGTCGTTTCCCTAATTTCTTTCTCGGCTTGTTTCTCTTTTGTATAGAGGAAGGCAACTGATTTATTTGAGTTAATTTTATACCCAGCCACTTTGCTGAAGTTGTTTATCAGCTTTAGTAGTTCTCTGGTGGAACTTTTGGGATCACTTAAATATACTATCATATCATCTGCAAATAGTGATATTTTGACTTCTTCTTTTCCGATCTTTATCCCCTTGACATCCTTTTGTTGTCTGATTGCTCTGGCTAGAACTTCAAGAACTATATTGAATAAGTAGGGAGAGAGTGGGCAGCCTTGTCTAGTCCCTGATTTTAGTGGGATTGCTTCAAGTTTCTCTCCATTTACTTTAATGTTAGCAACTGGTTTGCTGTATATGGCTTTTACCATGTTCAGGTATGGGCCTTGAATTCCTAGTCTTTCCAGGACTTTTATCATGAAGGGGTGTTGAATTTTGTCAAATGCTTTCTCAGCATCTAATGAAATGATCATGTGGTTCTGTTCTTTCAGTTTGTTTATATAATGGATCACGTTGATGGTTTTCCGTATATTAAACCATCCCTGCATGCCTGGGATGAAGCCTACTTGATCATGGTGGATGATTGTTTTGATGTGCTCTTGGATTCGGTTTGCCAGAATTTTGTTGAGTATTTTTGTGTCGATATTCATAAGGGAAATTGGTCTGAAGTTCTCTTTCTTTGTTGTGTCTTTGTGTGGTTTAGGTATAAGAGTAATTGTGGCTTCGTAGAAGGTATTCGGGAGTGATCCATCTGTTTCAATTTTGTGGAATAGTTTGGATAATATTGGTATGAGGTCTTCTATGAAGGTTTGATAGAATTCTGCACTAAACCCTTCTGGACCTGGGCTCTTTTTGGTTGGGAGACCTTTAATGACTGCTTCTATTTCCTTAGGAGTTATGGGGTTGTTTAACTGGTTTATCTGTTCCTGATTTAACTTCGTTACCTGGTATCTGTCTAGGAAATTGTCCATTTCCTGAAGATTTTCAAGTTTTGTTGAATATAGGTTTTTGTAGTAAGATCTGATGATTTTTTGAATTTCCTCTGAATCTGTTGTTATGTCTCCCTTTTCATTTCTGATTTTGTTAATTTGGACGCACTCTCTGTGTCCTCTCGTTAGTCTGGCTAAGGGTTTATCTATCTTGTTGATTTTCTCAAAGAACCAGCTTTTGGTTCTTTTGATGCTTTCTATGGTCCTTTTTGTTTCTACTTGGTTGATTTCAGCTCTGAGTTTGATTATTTCCTGCCTTCTACGCCTCCTGGGTGTATTTGCTTCTTTTTGTTCTAGAGCTTTTAGGTGTGCTGTCAAGCTGCTGACATATGCTCTTTCCTGTTTCTTTCTGCAGGCACTCAGCGCTATGAGTTTTCCTCTTAGCACAGCTTTCATTGTGTCCCATAAGTTTGGGTATGTTGTACCTTCATTTTCATTAAATTCTAAAAAGTTTTTAATTTCTTTCTTTATTTCTTCCTTGACCAGGTTATCATTGAGTAGAGCATTGTTCAATTTCCAAGTATATGTGGACATTCTTCCTTGATTGTTATTGAAGACCAGTTTTAGGCCGTGGTGGTCCGATAGCACGCATGGGATTATTTCTATCTTTCTGTACCTGTTGAGGCCCGTTTTTTGACCAATTATATGGTCAGTTTTGGAGAAAGTACCATGAGGAGCTGAGAAGAAGGTATATCATTTTGCTTTAGGATAGAATGTTCTATAAATATCTGTTAGGTCCATTTGGCTCATGACTTCTCTTAGTCTGTCTACATCTCTGTTTAATTTCTGTTTCCATGATCTGTCCATTGATGAGGGTGGGGTGTTGAAATCTCCCACTATTATTGTGTGAGGTCCAATGTGTGTTTTGAGCTTTAGTAAGGTTTCTTTTACATATGTAGGTGCCCTTGTATTTGGGGCATAGATATTTAGGATTGAGAGTTCATCTTGGTGCATTTTTCCTTTGATGAATATGTAGTGTCCTTCCTTACCGTTTTTGATGACTTTTAGTTGAAAATTGATTTTATTTGATATTAGAATGGCTACTCCAGCTTGCTTCTTCTGACCATTTGCTTGGAAAGTTGTTTTCCAGCCTTTCACTCTGAGGTAGTGTCTGTCTTTGTCTCTGAGGTGTGTTTCCTGTAGGCAGCAGAATGCAGGGTCCTCGTTGCGTATCCAGTTTGTTAATCTATTTCTTTTTATTGGGGAGTTGAGGCCATTGATGTTGAGAGATATTAAGGAATAGTGGTTATTGCTTCCCGTTATATTCATATTTGGATGTGAGGTTATGTTTGTGTGCTTTCATTCTCTTTGTTTTGTTGCCAAGACGATTAGTTTCTTGCTTCTTCTAGGGTATAGCTTGCCTCCTTATGTTGGGCTTTACCATTTATTATCCTTTGTAGTGCTGGATTTGTAGAAAGATATTGTGTAAATTTGGTTTTGTCATGGAATATCTTGGTTTCTCCATCTATGTTAATTGAGAGTTTTGCAGGATACAGTAACCTGGGCTCGCATTTGTGTTCTCTTAGGGTCTGTATGACATCAGTCCTGGATCTTCTGGCCTTCATAGTTTCTGGCGAGAAGTGTCGTGTGATTCTGATAGGTCTGCCTTTATATGTTACTTGACCTTTTTCCCTTACTGCTTTTAATATTTTTCTTTATTTTGTGCATTTGGTGTTTTGACTATTATGTGACAGGGGCTGTTTCTTTTCTGGTCCAATCTATTTGGAGTTCTGTAGGCATCTTGTATGCCTATGGGTATGTCTTTTTTTAGGTTAAGGAAGTTTTCTTCTATGATTTTGTTGAAGATATTTACTGGTCCTTTGAGCTGGGAGTCTTCACTCTCTTCTATACCTATTATCCTTAGGTTTGATCTTCTCATTGAGTCCTGGATTTCCTGTATGTTTTGGACCAGTAGCTTTTTCCGCTTTTCATTATCTTTGACAGTTGAATCAATGATTTCTATGGAATCTTCTGCTCCTGAGATTCTCTCTTCCATCTCTTGAATTCTGTTGGTGAGGCTTGTATCTACAGCTCCTTGTCTCTTCTTTTGGTTTTCTATATCCAGGGTTGTTTCCATGTGTTTTCTCGATTGCTTCTATTTCCATTTTTAATTCCTCCAATTGTTTGATTGTGTTTTCCTGGAATTCTTTCAGGGATTTTTGCGATTCCTCTCTGTAGGCTTCTACTTGTTTATTAATGTATTCCTGTGTTTCCCTAAGTGTGTTCATGTCTTTCTTGAAGTCCTCCAGTATCATGATCAAATATGATTTTGAAGCTAGATCTTGCTTTTCTGGTGTGTTTGGATATTCCATGTTTGTTTTGGTGGGAGAATTGGGCTCCGATGATGCCATGTAGTCTTGGTTTCTGTTGCTTGGGTTCCTGCGCTTGCCTCTCGCCATCAGATTATCTCTAGTGTTACTTTGTTCTGCTATTTCTGACAGTGGCTAGACTGTCCTATAAGCCTGTGTGTCAGGAGTGCTGTAGACCTGTTTTCCTCTCTTTCAGTCAGTTATGGGGACAGAGTGTTCTGCTTTCGGGCGTGTAGTTTTTCCTCTCTACAGGTCTTCAGCTGTTCCTGTGGGCCTGTGTCTTGAGTTCACCAGGCAGCTTTCTTGCAGCAGACAAGTTGGTCTTACCTGTGGTCCCGAGGCTCAAGTTTGCTCGTGGGGTGCTGCCCAAGGGCTCTCTGCTGTGGCAGCAACCAGGAAGACCTGTGCCGCCCCTTCCGGGAGCTTCAGTGCACCAGGGTTCCAGATGGCCTTTGGTGTTTTCCTCTGGCGTCCGAGATGTATGTACAGAGAGCAGTCTCTTCTGGTTTCCCAGGCTTGTCTGCCTCTCTGAACGTTCAGCTCTCCCTCCCACGGGATTTGGGTGCAGAGAACTGTTTATCCGGTCTGTTTCCCTCAGGTTCCGGCGGTGTCTCAGGCAGGGGTCCTGCCGCTCCTGGGCCCTCCCCCACGGGAGCCCAGAGGCCTTATACAGTTTCCTCTTGGGCCAGGGATGTGGGCAGGGGTGGGCAGCGTTGGTGGTCTCTTCCGCTCTGCAGCCTCAGGAGTGCCCACCTGATCAGGCGGTGAGGTGTCTTTCCCACAGGGTCTGGGAGCAGAGATCTGCTGCGGGCCCGGGATCCGAGGGTGTGGGACCTCCGGCAAACACAGGACGTGCCTGGTCCTAGATGAACTCTGCCTCTGTGTGTCCCGATCTCACCAGGCAGCTCTCTTGCAGCAGACAAGTTGGTCTTACCTGTGGTCCTGAGGCTCAAGTTTGCTCGCGGGGTCCCATTTATTGATTCTTGATTTTAGAGCATAAGCCATTGGTGTTGTGTTCAGGAAATTATCTTCAGTGCCCACGTGTTCGAGATGCTTCCCCACCTTTTCTTCTATTAGTTTGAGTGTATCTGGTTTGATGTGGAGGTCCTTGATCCACTTGGACTTAAGCTTTGTACAGGGTGATAAGCATGGATCAATCTGCATTCTTCTACATGTTGACCTCCAGGTGAACCAACACCATTTTCTGAAAATGCTATCTTTTTTCCATTGAATGTTTTCGGCTCCTTGTGGGTTAATTTCTGGGTCTTCAATTCTATTCAACTGGTCTATCTGTCTGTCTCTGTACCAATACAATGCAGTTTATATAACTATTGCTCTGTAATACTGCTTGAGTCCAGGGATAGTGATTCCCCCAGAAGTCCTTTTATTGTTGAGGATAGTTTTAGCTATCCTGGGTTTTTTGTTATTCCAGATGAATTTGCAAATTGTTCTGTCTAACTCTTTGAAGAATTGGATTGGTATTTTTGATGGGGATTGCATTAAATCTGTAGATAGCTTTTGGTAAAATGGCCATTTTTTACTATATTAATCCTGCCAATCCATGAGCATGGGACATCTTTCCATTTTCTGAGGTCTCCTTCAATTTCTTTCTTCAGAGGCTTGAAGTTCTTATTGTACAGATCTTTTACTTGCATCGTTAATGTCACACCGAGGTATTTTATATTATTTGGGACTATTTTGAAGGGTGTGTTTCCCTAATTTCTTTCTTGGCTTGTTTCTCTTTTGTGTAGAGGAAGGCTACTGATTTATTTGAGTTAATTTTATACCCAGCCACTTTGCTGAATTTGTTTATCAGCTTCAGTAATTCTCTGGTGGAACTTTTGGGAGCGCTTAAATTTACTATCATATCATCTGCAAATTGTGACATTTTGACTTCTTCTTTTCCAATCTGTATCCCCTTTATCTCCTTTTGTTTTCTGATTGCTCTGGCTAGAACTTCAAGAACTATATTGAATAAGTAGGGAGAGAGTGGACAGCCTTGTCTTGTCCCTGATTTTAGTGGGACTGCTTCAAGTTTCTCTCCATTTAGTTTAATGTTAGTTACTGGTTTGCTGTATATCCCTTTTACTATGTTTAGGTATGAGCCTTGAATTCCTATGCTTTCCAGGACATTTATCATGAAGGGGTGTGGAATTTTGTCAAATCCTTTCTCAGCATCTAATGAAATGATCATGTGGTTTTGTTCTTTTAGTTTGTTTATATAATGGATCATGTTGAATGAATGAGGTGTTCCTGCAATAAAAGCTGTTGAGTAGAATCCAGTGGTGTTGTGTCTTTCTTGCTGGTCGAGGTGGGCGCTTTATCTTTCTGTATCTGGTGAGGCCTGTTTTATGACCAATTATAAGGTCAATTTTGGAGACAGTACCATGAGGTGGTGAGAAGAATTTATATCCTTTTACTTTAGGATAGAATGTTCTATAAATATCTGTTAAGTCCACTTGGTTCATGACTTTTCTTAATCTGTCTATGTCTCTGTTTAATTTCTGTTTCCATGACCTGTCCATTGATGAGAGAGGGGTGTTGATATCTCCTACTATTATTGTTAGAGGTGCAACGTGTGTTTTGAGCTTTAGTAAGGTTTCTTTTATGTATGTACGTGCCCTTGTATTTGGAGCATAGATGTTTAGGATTGAGAGTTCATCTTGGTGGATTTTTCCTTTGATGAATAAGAACTGTCCTTCCTTATTTTTTTTGATGACTTTTAGTTGAAAATCGATTTTATTCGATATTAGAATGGCTACTCCAGCTTGCTTCTTCCGACCATTTGCTTGGAAAGTTGTTTTCCAGCCTGTCCCTCTGAGGTAGTGTCTGTCTTTGTCTTTGAGGTGTGTTTCCTGTAGGCAGCAGAATGCAGGGTCCTCATTGTGTATCCAGTTTGTTAATCTATGTCTTTTTATTGGGGAGTTGAGACCATTGATGTTGAGAGATATTAAGGAATAGTGATTATTGCTTCCTGTTATATTCATATTTGGATGTGAATTTATGTTTGTGTACTTTTCTTCTCTTTATTTTGTTGCCAAGACAATTAGTTTCTTGTTTTTTCTAGGGTGTAGCTTGCCTCCTTATGTTGGGCTTTATCTTTTATTATCCTTTGTGGGGCTGGATTTGTGGAAAGATACTGTGTAAATTTGGTTTTCCCATGGAATATCTTGGTTTCTCCATTTATGTTACTTGAAAGTTTTGCAGGATACAGTAACCTGGGATGGCATTAGTGTTCTCTTAAGGTCTGTATGACATCTTCAGGATCTTCTGGCTTTCATAGTCTCTGGCGAGAAGTCTGGTGTTTGTCTGATAGGTCTCCCTTTATATGTTACTTGACCTTTTTCCCTTACTGCATTTAATATTCTTTCTTTATTTTGTGTGTTTGGTGTTTTGACTATTATGTGACAGGAGGAGTTTCTTTTCTGGTCCAATCTATTTGGAGTTCTGTAGGCTTCTTGTATGTTTATGGGCATCTCTTTCTTTAGGTTAGGGAAGTTTTCTTCTATGACATTTACTGGTCGTTTGAGCTGGGAGTCTTCACTCTCTTCTATACCTATTATCCTTAGGTTTGATCTTCTCATTGAGTCCTGGATTTCCTGTATGTTTTGGACCAGTAGCTTTTTTTTGGACCCGAGGCTGCAGAGCGGAGGAGACCACCATCACTGCCCACCCCTGCCCACATTCCTGGCCCAAGAGGAAACTGTATAAGGCCTCTGGATTCCCGTAGGGGAGGGCCCAGGAGCGGCAGGACCCCTGCTCCTGAGACACCGCCGGAACCTGAAGACAGGATAAACAGTTCTCTGCACCGATATCCCGTGGGAGGGAGAGCTAAACCTTCAGAGAGGCAGACAAGCCTGGGAAACCAGAAGAGACTGCACTCTGCACACACATCTCGGACGCCAGAGGAAAACACCAAATGCCATCTGGAACCCGAGTGCACGGAAGCTCCCGGAAAGGGCGGTGCAGATCTTCCTGGTTGCTGCCGCCCCAGAGAGCTCGTGGGCAGCACCCTGAGAGCAAATTTGAGCCTCGGGACCACAGGTAAGACCAACTTTTCTGCTGCAAGTGGCCTGCCTGGTGAACTCAAGACACAGGCCCACAGGAACAGCTGAAGACCTGTAGAGAGGAAAAACTACACGCCCAAAAGCAGAACACTCTGTCCCCATAACTGGCTGAAAGAAAACAGGAAAACAGGTCTACAGCACTCCTGACACACAGGCTTATAGGACAGTCTAGCCACTGTCAGAAATAGCAGAACAAAGTAACACTAGAGATAATCTGAATGCGAGAGGCAAGCACAGGAACCCAAGCAACAGAAACCAAGACTACATGGCATCTTTGGAGCCCAATTCTCCCACCAAAATAAACATGGAATATCCAAACACACCAGAAAAGCAAGACCTAGTTTCAAAATCATATTTGATCATGATGCTGGAGGACTTCAAGAAAGACGTGAAGAACTCCCTTAGAGAACAAGTGCAAGCCTACAGAGAGGAATCGCAAAAATGCCTGAAAGAATTCCAGGAAAACATAAATAAACAAGTAGAAACCCATAGAGAGGAGAAACAAAAATCCCTGAAAGAATTCCAGGAAAACACAAAAAGTTGAAGGAATTAAAAATGGAAATAGAAGCAATCAAGAAAGAACACATGGAAACAACCCTGGATATAGAAAATCAAAAGAAGAGACAAGGAGCTGTAGATACAAGCTTCACCAACAAAATACAAGAGATGGAAGAGAGAATCACAGGAGCAGAAGATTCCATAGAAATCATTGACTCAACTGTCAAAGATAATGTAAAGCAGAAAAAGCTACTGGTCCAAAACATACAGGAAATCCAGGACTCAATGAGAAGATCAAACCTAAGGATAATAGGTATAGAAGAGAGTGAAGACTCCCAGCTCAAAGGACCAGTAAATATCTTCAACAAAATCATAGAAGAAAACTTCCCTAACCTAAAAAAAGAGATACCCATAAGCATACAAGAAGCCTACAGAACTCCAAATAGATTGGACCAGAAAAGAAACACCTCCCGTCACATAATAGTCAAAACACCAAACGCACAAAATAAAGAAAGAATATTAAAAGCAGTAAGGGAAAAAGGTCAAGTAACATATAAAGGCAGACCTATAAGAATCACACCAGTCTTTTCGCCAGAAACTATGAAGGCCAGAAGATCCTGGACAGATGTCATACAGACCCTAAGAGAACACAAATGCCAGCCCAGGTTACTGTATCCTGCAAAACTCTCAATAAACATAGATGGAGAAACCAAGATATTCATGACAAAACCAAATTTACACAATATCTTTCTACAAATCCAGCACTACAAAGGATTCTAAATGGTAAAGCCCAACATAAGGAGGCAAGCTATACCCTAGAAGAAGCAAGAAACTAATCGTCTTGGCAACAAAACAAAGAGAAGAAAAACACACAAACATAACCTCACATCCAAATATGAATATAACAGGAAGCAATAATCACTATTCCTTAATATCTCTCAACATCAATGGCCTCAACTCCCCAATAAAAAGACATAGATTAACAAACTGGATACACAACGAGGACCCTGCATTCTGCTGCCTACAGGAAACACACCTCAGAGACAAAGACTGACACTATCTCAGAGTGAAAGGCTGGAAAACAACTTTTCAAGCAAATGGTCAGAAGAAGCAAGCTGGAGTAGCCATTCTAATATCAAATAAAATCAATTTTCAATTAAAAGTCATGAAAAAAGATAAGGAAGGACATTTCATATTCATCAAAGGAAAAATCCACCAAGATGAACTCTCAATCCTAAATATCTATGCCCCAAATACAAGGGCACCTACATACGTAAAAGAAACCTTACTGAAGCTCAAAACACACATTGCACCTCACACAATAATAGTGGGAGATTTCAGCACCCCACTCTCATCAATGGACAGATCATGGAAACAGAAATTAAACAGAGACGTAGACAGACTAAGAGAAGTCATGAGCCAAATGGACTTAACGTATATTTATAGAATATTCTATCCTGAAGCAAAAGGATGTACCTTCTTCTCAGCTCCTCATGGTACTTTCTCCAAAATTGACCATATAGTTGGTCAAAAAAAAGGGACTCAACAGGTACAGAAAGATAGAAATAATCCCATGCGTGCTATCAGACCACCACGGCCTAAAACTGGTCTTCAATAACATTAAGGGAAGAATGTCCACATATACGTGGAAATTGAACAATGCTCTACTCAATGATAACCTAGTCAAGGAAGAAATAAAGAAAGAAATTAAAAACTTTTTAGAATTTAATGAAAATGAAGGTACAACATACTCAAACTTATGGGACACAATGGAAGCTGTGCTAAGAAGAAAACTCATAGGGCTGTGTGCCTGCAGAAAGAAACAGGAAAGAGCATATGTCAGCAGCTTGACAGCACACCTAAAAGCTCTAGAGCAAAAAGAAGCAAATACACCCAGGAGGAGTAGAAGGCAGGAAATAATCAAACTCAGAGCTGAAATTAACCACGTAGAAACAAAAAGGACCATAGAAAGAATCAACAGGACCAAAAGTTGGTTCTTTGAGAAAATCAACAAGATAGTTAAACCCTTAGCCAGACTAGCGAGAGGACCCAGAGAGTGTGTCCAAATTAACAAAATCAGAAATGAAAAGGAAGACATAACTACAGATTCAGAAGAAATTAAAAAAATTATCAGATCTTACTATAAAAGCCTATATTCAACAAAACTTGAAAATCTACAGGAAATGGACAATTTCGTAGACAAATACCAGGTACGGAAGTTAAATCAGGAACAGATAAACCAGTTAAACAACCCCATAACTCCTAAGGAAATAGAAGCAATCATTTAAGGTCTCCCAACCAAAAAGAGCCCAGGTCCAGACGGGTTTAGTGCAGAATTCTATCAGACCTTCATAGAAGACCTCATACCAATATTATCCAAACTATTCCACAAAATTGAAACAGATGGAGCACTACCTTACTCCTTCTATGAAGCCACAATTACTCTTATACCGAAACCACACAAAGACCCAACAAAGAAAGACAACTTCAGACCAATTTCCCTTATGAATATCGACACAAAAAAACTCAATAAAATTCTGGGATACCGAATCCAAGAGCACATCAAAACAATCATCCACCATGATCAAGTAGGCTTCATCCCAGGCATGCAGGGATGGTTTAATATACGGAAAACCATCAACGTGATCCATTATATAAACAAACTGAAAGAACAAAACCACATGATCATTTCATTAGATGCTGAGAAAGCATTTGACAAAATTCAACACCCCTTCATGATAAAATCCTGGAAAGAATAGGAATTCAAGGCCCATATCTAAACATAGTAAAAGTCATATACAGCAAACCAGTTGCTAACATTAATGTAAATGGAGAGAAACTTGAAGCAATCCCACTAAAATCAGAGACTAGACAAGGCTGCCCACTCTCTCCCTCCTTATTCAATATAGTTCTTGAAGTTCTAGCCAGAGCAATCAGACAACAAAAGGAGGTCAAGGGGATACAGATCGGAAAAGAAGAAGTCAAAATATCACTATTTGCAGATGATATGATAGTATATTTAAGTGATCCCAAAAGTTCCACCAGAAAACTACTGAAGCTGATAAACAACTTCAGCAAAGTGGCTGGGTATAAAATTAACTCAAATAAATCAGTAGCCTTCCTCTACACAAAAGAGAAACAAGCCGAGAAAGAAATTAGGGAAACGACACCCTTCATAATAGACCCAAATAATATAAAGTACCTCGGTGTGACTTTAACCAAGCAAGTAAAAGATCTGTACAATAAGAACTTCAAGACACTGAAGAAAGAAATTGAAGAAGACCTCAGAAGATGGAAAGATCTCCCATGCTCATGGATTCCAGGATTAATGTAGTGAAAATGGCCATTTTACCAAAAGCGATCTACAGATTCAATGCAATCCCCATCAAAATACCAATCCAGTTCTTCAAAGAGTTAGACAGAACAGTTTGCAAATTCATCTGGAATAATAAAAAACCCAGGATAGCTAAAACTATCCTCAACAATAAAAGGACTTCAGGGGGAATAACTATCCCTGAACTCAAGCAGTATTACAGAGCAATAGTGATAAAAACTGCATGGTATTGGTACAGAGACAGACAGATAGACCAATGGAATAGAATTGAAGACCCAGAAATGAACCCACACACCTATGGTCACTTGATTTTTGACAAAGGAGCCAAAACCATCCAATGGAAAAAAGATAGCATTTTCAGCAAATTGTGCTGGTTCAACTGGAGGTCAACATGTAGAAGAATGCAGATCGATCCATGCTTATCACCCTGTACAAAGCTTAAGTCCAAGTGGATCAAGGACCTCCACATCAAACCTGATACACTCAAACTAATAGTAGTAAAACTAGGGAAGCATCTGGAACACATGGGCACTGGAAAAAATTTCCTGAACAAAACACAAATGGCTTATGCTCTAAGATCAAGAATCGACAAATGGGATCTCATAAAACTGCAAAGCTTCTGTAAGGCAAAGGACACTGTGGTTAGGACAAATCGGCAACCAACAGATTAGGAAAAGATCTTTACCAATCCTACAACAGATAGAGGCCTTATATCCAAAATATACAAAGAACTCAAGAAGTTAGACTGCAGGGAGACAAATAACCCTATTAAAAATGGGGTTCAGAGCTAAACAAAGAATTCACAGCTGAGGAATGCCGAATGGCTGAGAAACACCTAAAGAAATGTTCAACATCTTTAGTCATAAGGGAAATGCAAATCAAAACAACCCTGAGATTTCACTTCACACCAGTGAGAATGGCTAAGATCAAAAAGTCAGGTGACAGCAGATGCTGGCGAGGATGCGGAGAAAGAAGAACACTCCTCCATTGTTGGTGGGATTGCAGACTGGTACAGCCATTCTGGAAATCAGTCTGTAGGTTCCTCAGAAAATTGGACATTGAACTGCCTGAGGATCCAGCTATACCTCTCTTGGGCATATACCCAAAAGATGCCCCAACATATAAAAAATACATGTGCTCCACTATGTTCATCGCAGCCTTATGTATCGTAGCCAGAAGCTGGAAAGAACCCAGAGGCCCTTCAACAGAGGAATGGATACAGAAAATGTGGTACATCTACACAATGGAATATTACTCAGCTATCAATATCAACGGCTTTATGAAATTCGTAGGCAAATGTTTGGAAATGGAAAATATCATCCTGAGTGAGCTAACCCAATCACAGAAAGACATATATGGTATGCACTCACTGATAAGTGGCTATTAGCCCAAATGCTTGAATTACCCTAGATGCCTAGAACAAATGAAACTCAAGACGGATGATCAAAATGTGAATGGTTCACTCCTTCTCTAAAAGGGGAACAAGAATACCCTTGGCAGGGAAGGGAGAGGCAAAGATTAAAACAGAGACTGAAGGAACACCCATTCAGAGCCTGCCCCACATGTGGCCCATACATATACAGCCACCCAATTAGACAAGATGGATGAAGCAAAGAAGTGCAGACCGACAGGAGCCGGATGTAGATCGCTCCTGAGAGACACAGCCAGAATACAGCAAATACAGAGGCGAATGCCAGCAGCAAAGCAGTGAACTGAGAATAGGACCCCCGTTGAAGGAATCAGAGAAAGAACTGGAAGAGCTTGAAGGGGCTCGAGACCCCATATGAACAACAATGCCAAGCAACCAGAGCTTCCAGGGACTAAGCCACTACCTAAAGACTATACATTGACTGACCCTGGACTCTGACCTCATAGGTAGCAATGAATATCCTAGTAAGAGCACCAGTGGAAGGGGAAGCCCTGGGTCCTGCTAAGACTGAACCCCCAGTGAACTAGACTTTTGGGGGGAGGGCGGCAATGGGGGGAGGGTTGGGAGAGGAACACCCATAAGGAAGAGGAAGGGGGGAGGGGGATGTTTGCCCGGAAACCAAAGAATTATTATTAAGTATTAAATAAATTTTAAAAAAAGAAAAAAAGAATTTACAACTAAAGCTTTTCCTAAATTCATAAAAACTGCATTACTACTATAAAATTAATTACCTTTATATTTCAACAATGACAAATTTTGTAAGGCTATGGTTGTAGAGATGCGAATGAATATTCTGAGAGGATTAGCAGCAGACTTCTGGGTGAAATTTGCCATAGGACAGGCTCAAAATCCCAGATATAAAGTGTAGTACATCTCCACTTAGCTCCACAAGCCACAGAGAAGATGTCTCTAAACTTGGGGAGAGCCCAAAACTTCTCCCCAAACCTATTAAGTGAGAATATCTGCCCACAGACTATTGGTCTCCCATTTTTATAAGCTCCTTGGATAATTCTTCTTCTACTAAAATTTAAGACAAATGTGAATTATGAAATAAAATGGAAAACCTATATGCTTGATGAATAGTCTGTAGGGAGGGGTTATTAGTCATTCCAGCTATAACAGTTCCATAGAAGGTGAGGAAGAACATCATTTATAAAGCAGAAAGCATTAAATGTTTTGTAGCTGTTTTCTTATTTTGAAACTGGAATACTGACAGTGTTTTCAATTATAATTAGAAAGGCAGAAAATGCCTCACTCCTGTGAACAGTTACCTAACCTGCATACACAATTACATGGTCTTCCTGAACATGTAGAAGAGAGAAAAACAACTTCTGACAGCCATTTTCTAAATCTTCTGATTTTAGAGCCTTTCTTTTTTTATCTTAAATTTTTTCACTGTCAAATTCAGATGGTAAAGAACTGTGCCCTAAATGTATGTCTAATGAATTGAAACTACAAGTGAAATACTAACAATCAGTAAAAGGCATCAGAATTTAAAAACATTAGTCAATTCCTTTAAAAGGAAAAACAAGGTAGACACTGTAGCACAACCCTATAATCCCATCATTTAAGAAGATGAGACAGCAAGGTTACTATGAATTCAAGGCCCCTTGGGATATATAGTGAATTCTAGGCCAGCCTATGCTACATAGTGAAACTCTACATAAAAAGAAAGACATTGTAATAATAATTTTTCTACAGATTTACATTTAAAAATGAAAAGAAAAGAGAACCATACTAAGATGTATCACTAGTGTTAATACCCAATATTCTAAATCAATCTGTTGATTTTATTTAATATTTTGATAAATAATAAGAAAGGAAAAGGAGAACAATTTATTTAATTAATAAAATTGATTCTGCTCACTAAAAAAAATACTCATGTGACAACAGATGCTGGCAAGCATGTGGAGAAAGAAGAACACTCCTCCATTGTTGGTGGGATTGAAAACTGGTACAACCACGGTATAAATGAGTCTAAAGGTTCCTCAAAAATTGGACATTACACTACCTGAGGATCCAGCTATACCTCTCCCGGGTATATACCCAAAAAGTGTTCCATCATATAAAAACACAAGTTCCACTATGTTCATAGCATCAGTATTTATAATAGCCAGAAACTGGAAACAACCCATATGTCCCTCAATAGAGGAATAGATACAGAAAATGTGGTACATTTACACAATGGAGTACTATTCAGCTATCAAAAACAATGACTTCATGATATTTATAGGAAAATGGATATAACTAGATAATAACATCCTGAATGAGGTAACACAAGCATACACACACACAAACACAAACACACATACACATATACTCAAAATCACACATAGTATGTATTCACTGGTAAATGGATATTAGCCCAAAATCTCAGATTACCAAAGATGTAATCCAGAGACCACATGAAGCTCAAGAATATGGATGACCAAATCATGGGTGCTTCAGTCCTACTTAGAAGGGGGAACACAATTATTCATAAGAGGAAATATGGAGACAAAGTTTGGGGCAGAGACTGAAGGAATGGTCATTCAGAACCTGCCCCTCCTGGGAATCCAGCATATATATGCCACCAAACCCAGACAATATTGCTGATGCCAAGAAGTGCTTGATATCTCTGTCTCCTGGGAGGTTCTTCCAGAGCATGACAAATACAGAGGCAGATGCTCACAGCCATCCATTGATTGTGAGAACAAGGTCCTCAGTGGAGGAGTTAGAGAAATATTTGAAGGAGCTGAATGGGTTTGCAACCCCATAAGAGCAACACGAACCAACCAGAGCTCCCAGGGACTAAACCATCATCCAAAGAGTACACATGAACAGACCCATGGCTTCAGCTTCGTGTGTAGCAGAGGATGGCCTTGTTGGGCATCAATGAGAGGAGAAGCCCTTGGTCCTGTCAAGGCTGGAACCTCTACTGTACGGGAATGTCAGGGCAGGGAGTTGAGAAGGGGTGGATGGTTCAGTGGGGGAACAACCTCATAGACGATGGGATAACGGGAATGGAATAGTGGGTTTATGTCCTAGAAACAGGGAAAGGGGATAACATTTGAAATGTAAATAAATAAATAAAACCTAATCAATAAAAACAAAAAGAAAAAAAAAGAAGCTTTGAATTCTCTCCCCTAAATAGAATATCTAAATCATGAGTTTGCCACTTCCAAGTCTCAGGGATTATAGGGAAGAAGGGATGGAAATCTTATAAAAGTCTGAGGTGGTGGGATCTTTGTAGTGAAAATTCATTTCCTGAACAATGCAGAACTGTTGCCCACATGAACTCAGCAGTAGCTGTGACTGCATGCAAAACACCTACACAAGATTACACCATGAAATATCTCAGGACAGACTGGGAAGCAGTTCATGAATGTACACCCCTAGCTGAGGAACTATTAGCAATTAATGGTTATTGGGGAAGAATTCAATTTCTTTAGGGAGTTGGCTTCTGAGAGGAAACCCATGCTCCAGTAGATGTTCTTAAACCCATGCACATACAACCAGGCTTACATGTATTCAGAGGTATGTGGAAAAATGCATGATGTTGGGAGAGAAAGTTGGAAGGAGGAAGAAGAAAATTTGATGGTAGATTTTATC
Source organism: Rattus norvegicus (assembly GCF_021556685.1). Taxonomy (NCBI): domain Eukaryota; kingdom Metazoa; phylum Chordata; class Mammalia; order Rodentia; family Muridae; genus Rattus; species Rattus norvegicus. Next base: position 25,766,789 of record NC_141554.1, read on the forward strand.
AAATCAAATTATATACATGTGTGAAATTATTGAAAGGTAAAACTCTTTAAAAGCTCTTGGCACCAAGCCAGATGATCTGATTTCAAACAGATCCCATGTGGTACAAGTTAAAAAAGTTGTTTTTCTACAACTAGTTGTATCCTGACTACCATATATAGTCCATAATATGTATCTACATGAAGACACACAGAGAAAGAATATGTTAATAATTTTTGAAGTTTATTGAAAAATACATTAGTTTTTTCATTCAATGCTCTTTTCAAAATTCATTTATTCACTTTACAACCCAATACCTGGAATTCCTCTTCTCCCAGTACCTCCCTCATGCAATTTCTGTCCCATCCCACTTTCCTCTGGGTGTCCCTCCACCACTAACACAACACCTTCCCCTCCCTGCACATCCTTTCCCACTGAGGTCAGATAAAGCTGTTACAGAACCCACAGGCAGACATGAAACAGGCTCAGGAGCAGCTCCTGCTCCAGTTATTGGGGGACCCACATGAAGACTAAGCTGCTTATCTGCTACAAATGTGCACGGGGCCTAGGTCTAGCCTGTGATCACTCTTTGGTGATTTAATCTCTGGGAGCTCCCAAAGGTACAGGTTAGTTGACTCTGGTGGTCCTCCTATGGAGTCTCTGTCCTCTTCGGGTCCCTCAAACACCTGCCAACTCCTCCATAAGACTCCTCGAGCCCCATCTACTGTTTGATTGTGAGTCTTTGCATCTCTTTCCATTGGTTTCTTGGAGCCTCTCAGAGGACAGTTATGCTAGGTTCCTGTCTGCAAGTATAACCAAGTATCAGTAATAGTGTCAGGGATTGGCTCTTGCCCATGGGATGGATTTCAATTTGAGGCAGTTATTGGTTGGCCATTCCCTCTGTCTCTGCTCTCTCTTTGTCCCTGTACATCTTGTAGGCAGGAAAAAAATTGGTTGAAGGTTTTCTGAGTGGGTTAGTGTCCTTATCCCTCCACTGGAATAATGCAGAACTACCTGGCTACCGGAAGTGGTCACTTCAGGATCCATATCTCCCACTGCTAGAAGTTTCAGCTAGAGTCAGTCCCACAGACCCTCTGGAGACTCTTACAAGCCCAGGTCTCTGGCAAATCCTAGTGATTGCTGCCACAACCCCCTGCTCACCTTCCTTCCCATTCCTTTGCTCTCCTTATATATTGTTGCTCCCTCCCCACCCTGCTCCCCACACTGTTTCCTCTTCCACTCTGTTTCCTCTTCCTTCCATTGACCTCTGATATCTAATTTGTTTCCCCTTTGGAGAAATATTCAACCATCTTCCCTTGGGCCTGCCAGCTTATTTGGCTTCTTTGGTTCTATTGATTATATCATGGCTATCCTGTATGTTATGGGTAATTGTAGACAAGATCACTTCACAGAATAACTTATGTTGAAAGAATTTATCAAATTACAAATATCTTTTATATATACATGTAGATAAAGCTATGTGAAATGGGTCTGCTTCACATTAATACATAGCAAAAGACACACAGAATAAACTTTAACAAAATAACACAAGAAACAAATGTCCTGAATAATTTTATGCATATAATGTTTGTACAATGAGGACATTATATGATTTAGAGGTGGAGTACTTTACTATTTTTCACATCTAGAAATATTTCTCTGTTAAATATTTGCATTAAATAAGTGCAAAAAAGCTTTGTTAATATTGTGATTCAGTTAATTTAGTTCACTGTAAAGAGATAAGTCAGGAAAAAATTGGGAATGTCACACTCAATAGATCTAGCCAATAGTGTGTGTAAACACCTATTTAGGTATAAATTCTCATATATATATATATATATATATATGTTATTTTGAGACAGTTTAATTTTAAAAATTTTGATATAAATGGTACACCTGACCATGAAACATTTTCTCAGACAATAAAGCAAGACTGAAGACTACTGAAAATAATTAAGCTCCAAGAAATATATGATTAAAAAGAACTAGTAACTATCATTAATTAAATAGCTGGTATGAACAGCCATGTAATAAAAGAAAAGAATATTTAAGAATAATATTCTAAAATAGCTCAAACTAATTATTTCTGAAAACCAGAATGGGAGTAAAGGTATACTGAAATGAAGCATTAAAACACTTTTTAGACATAGTTTCAAGGAAGTAGTCAGCCATAGTGTGATGTTGGCAGTCAGGTGACATAACAATTGTTGCTATAGCAACATGAGTAGTATGAATGTACAGAGAAGTATCTGCTCAGTGTTTCTAGCCACTGGCCAAGGGGGCAGAAGCAGAGGTAGACTCTAGAAGTTGCACATACCTTGAGAGCTGCCATATGGCAGCACGTACAGTCTATTAAACTGGAGTGGATGAAGACTAAGATAATGGGCCTGGTCAGGTAGACTTTTAACATTTGACCCAAAATTCTTTGTTTCTCATTTGAGGCAGTGGTTGAAATTGAGATGTTTATTTGGGGGAAATTGAAGTTGGGCTTTGAGGTACACATAGACTTCCTGTTTGACATGTTTCCTCCACTGCCTAGTGCCACCTGCTGCAGAATGTGAGTCCATCAGAGTAGTACTGACTGGTACTTTCATAGACAAGACTTTAGATTTCAGTATTGGCACAGGGCTGTAAAGTAAGTATCAAGATCAGTTAGTGAATCGCATATGTCCCTCTCCCTTTGAAAACTTTTCAGGAAACGAGGACCAGATGACAACGAGGATGAAAACCACCATCCCCCTCATTCTAAGAGAACAAGGAAGGACCAGGCCCTACAGGATCCTCGTGCTATGGAGGTAGGTACTATGGCCATATAACTGATGCTTCTGACTCACTGCTCACAAGTGCTGTATTCATTTCCATCCCCACAATGACAAGGGAACCTTCCCAGATGTCCTCATGAAAGCCTTCTCATGGGCTGTAGTGGCTCAGAGCCAGAGCAGGGCTTTAAGTGTTGTCTCAAGCATGGTGTGACTGTTCAGTAGAACACAGAGAGGGTTGACAAGGAGGCTTTCCTAAGCACAATCAGGGGGGACTGAGTCACAGAAATTTCTCCACTGCACAAATGGGGCAGAAAATCACACCCTACCTGATATGGTTAGGACAGATATAAACTTGAAAAACAGAGCACTATGATAGTAGCTAGCTACAATGTCCTTCCTGTTCCTCACTGGAAAAAACTGAAAGCAAACTGGGGGTGTGTGAAGGCATTTTGGAAAGCTTTAGTGATGCTGTGCTGAAGAGCTGGCACTTCAACTCTTGCAGTCTTAACATGAATAGCTAATATTGGGTAGTTATAACAGCCGGCTTTGAATGGAAGAATAACATGGTGAGGAGGGAGCATTATAAAGCCTTTCTGGACATGTCTCACCAGGTAATGAGTAAGTATGGCTCACTTTTACCTTTCTTGAGAAAGAGAAAAAAGGTTTATTAACATGTACCATTCCTCCCTCTAGGACATGAACACAGGTAGGTTTTGGATAATATGTACCTAGATTCTGGGTGCTAGGCCTAACTCAGCAATGAATTTGGGCTCTTGAGCAATATAATGTCCTGTTGCATACAGTCACCAAAGTACAAATACTGGCCTTATTTTTCAAGATCAGCATCTTTAGACAGTTGCATGTAAATGCGCTCCCTGGGTGAAAGGTATGAGAGATGGTGGTCCAAAACAGAAGCTTGGAAATGTCTGTGTGTGTCTATATTGCTGATAAAGAACAATGGCTTCCTAAATTTCCCCCCAATTACTGAGTAGAACAGACCATGGAGAGTGTAAGGCAAGGGTGTAGATTATACTAGTACAGATACCACACCCTTACTCTGCTATTGATCACATGTCCTCATGCTCAAGTTCCAAGGAAGAAACAGCAACAAGACAAATGAGAGAAATAATTGAGGGTCTCACATATACTTCAGTTAGGCTTCTGTGCATGCTCATTTCCACCAAATGTTGGGTTAATAGACATTTGTTAGTCAACAAGGTAAGTTCAGGTGTCTGAGAGAATGTTTGGTAAACTGCTTCATTTCTTTTTGGTGTTGGTGGTTTGTAGCCTTGCTGGTGGGCTTAACCATCAGCCTGATGGGACGTCGAACAGCCTGAGAGAAGAGTTTCATTTTAATAATATTTTTTATTTTTTGAAATTTCCTGCAAGGCGTAGATACCATATGCCTTGATAATATCTATCTGCAGCCTCTCCTTGCAACTCTACACCAGCTGCCTCCCAACACCTGTCCTTCCAACCTTCATGTCCTTTTTATTATATACGAATGTTCCTATTTAAAGCACTGTGTTCACTTAGTGCTACTCAAGTGCCCAGAACTGTGGGGTCACTCACAGAGCCACAGGTCACTGACCTGTGGCCATTACACAGAGAGAAGTGACTCTTCTCCAGGAAACATCAGCTGTCAATAGTGCCTCAGCTAGAGATTTGGCCACCAGTCTCCTTCTGGGACATTTACATGCCTTGTTCAGGTCTTGTGCAGGCAACCACAACTGTGAGACATGCATCAGCCATACCATCACCAGAGGACAGCATTTCACAGTGTTCCTACCTGTAATCTGGCTCTGACATCCGTTCTATCTCTTAGTCAGCAGTGTTCCTGAGCCTTGTGGCAGGAGCAGGTGGATGGATATGTCCCATCTGTGGTTGAGCACTCACAGTTGTTTAGTGTAAAAACTTTGGAGAGTTATGTGTTTCTTCATTGACCACTATTCCTTGCAACTAAAAGTTTCTCTGATCTGTGTGGGGGAGAGCAATATAGATCCATGGATGTGAACATAAATATTTACAAGGCAATTTAACAACACAATCACTTAGCAGAAGAACAGTAAGTATCCCCCAGCACCATGCAGGAACTATGGACTCAGTAACAGTAGGGATAGACCATCTTTACAATGCCAGCCATCCACTTACTCATGTGGCACAGCCCTCAGATCCAATCAGGAGAACACTTGCTTAGCCACAGAAACAGAATTGCCAGTAGTACACCAGTGTACTCATCATGCCTGCCAGGACAGTATTATAGCATATAGGGTCCATCCATGGGTAAGACATGACATTTTCTCTCATGAGAGCCATCATAACACCTTCTGGGTACTGTGAACACTAGTTAGCTGGGAGTGTTTTATGATGAGTTCAAGACTGATTTCCCTAGGCCCACTAAGAAAACTGTGTAGTGTCTCAGCTACAGGGTCCAAGCCAGTGGCAATAGTCTGTATCCTTATGTCGCTGCTCCAACCAGAGGGAGCTAAATTGTTTCTGGTGCTGAAATTTTTGTTTATTGAGTTGTGGCTTCCAGGTATAAGTTTGTTCACCCACATACAGTATACCTGTTCATATTTTTTAAAAATAGTATGAATGACTTCATTTCCCAATCAGAACAGTTTCGTAAAGCTTTTTCATTCATTCTTAGTTTTGCTTAACATGGCCAAATTCAACCTCCTTTTCCCATTCCTACTTAAGCTTTTTGTTCTGGTTTTTTTCCCAGACAGGGATTTTCTATGTAGCACTGGCTGTCCTGGAACTCTTTGTAGATGAGGCTTCCTCTGCCTCCTGAGTGCTGGGAATAAAGGAAATTACCACCATCACCCAACCCCATTTAAACCTTCAGCCTCCAGTATTCCTTCACATTCTTTCTTGGCACCTGTGTTCCCTTGCCTCCTTCTTTCTATATTCTTTCCTTGTGGTAGAAGACCATAGGTTTTCATGCAGCTTCCTTCTGCATACATCATTTTGGTTGACCCTTACCTTAAGGCCACCTTTCCCATCACTCTACAAACTGCTTAACCTTTATGATACCAGGATTTCTCCTCTCTACTTGGATTTTACCGTGCTCTGCTCTTTCTACCATGTCATGCAAACTTCCTCTGCCAAATGGCCTCTTTCTACTTTCTTGGGTTCTACTGGGATTTTATGATAATCACAGAAAACATTTGAATCAATGTCCCATATTTGAGAGAAATCAATGTGGTGTTTGTCCTTAGGGTGACCTTACTTAAAGTTTTTCTCAGTTCAACTTATTGACTTTCAAATAGTCTTAGTGAGAAAAAATTTTTTTAATCAGATTAGAGTGTGTCTGTGGGGGTCATTTTGATTGTGAGTGCATTTAGAAAGACACAACCCATTGCAGATGGTGCCACTCCCTGTTCAAGGCATTCAGAATGCATAGGATAAAAAGAAAAGCAACTATAAGGAAACAAGAAAGGGAGCCAATAAGGATCGCTGTGCTGATTCTGTTTCTACCCTTGAGTGTAGGTGAGATGCTTTCAATGTTCTGCCTTGAGTTTCCTACAATAAGGTGAAAACCTGAAGCTGTAAGCCAATTAAAACTTTCTCCCCTTAGCTGTTCTTGCTTAGGGTATTTTATCACAGTAACAGAAATGAAATGAGTATGGAGTCATTTCTGTCACAACAGATGTCCTCATACGATCTGGAAGACAGAACTTCTGGAGGGCTCTGAGTCTTGACTATGAGTCAAAACCATGTCTCTGGTTGTATTGTGAAACCCTAAGCAAAGGGGTATCTTCTGAAATGACCGTAGAAGATACAGTTATTGAACTTGTGTATATGGGGACATGGAGCTTGCCAAATATGGCCTAATAGCTTGTAACCATATTAAGAAGTCTTGTCCATGGAGCATGCCAAAATATGGTAAGCAACCTCTTATTCAATTTCACATTAGAATATGAGTTGCTGACTGAAAATGAACAGGTCCACGTGTGTTGTACAAGTGAAGCCTACCTAATCATCTTTTGTTTGCTAGTTTGTTTAATTCCATTAACCCAGTTCAGACAGAGGATGTTATAAGACTTGTATCAGAGGTTGAATGTTTCCAATGAAAAACTGCTTAGAACTCAAGCTCTTGCCCAATTTCACCTTCTGGTCTTCAGAAAGCCTAGATGAGAACCCTACATATGCACGAAATCTCACATAAGAATGTCATTCATCCTTGGTTCTTTGCACAGTGGTAGTAATTCAACAGTCTGCTTCCTTGTCTGTAAGCGGGCATAGCCAATACATCATTTTGTTTCCTTTTCTAATTTTTCTTTTAAGGTGTAAGCTTTGTACTTGAGCAGGCATTCTGAAGAGATTTCTAAGAGCAGTCAGGACATGCTAAGAAACAGTTCTGTTGATGAAGATTTGTTCAGCCTGGAAGCATTTCAGGTCTTTATATTCTGAAACTCATGTGTAATAATGTGTAAGTCTTCATGTTATGAAGAGCACTGTAGGCAGTGAAAACATACACTTTTCAATCAAGCGATAAACAAATTACCAGTTGGTCATGCATTTTAACATTTCTTTAATTCAAGAATTCTTCCTGAACTTCATTCTCTTAGAACATTACAGAGTCTAGGCTTTATGACTGGGAGGACTATTGATTAAATTCAGATTGATTTTGAATCCAGAAAAAATTGCCATGGTGGGGTGTTGTAGACTGCTTTGAAGCATACTAAACACTCTTCCCAAGGTCTTGTTTCCAGCCACATAGTTTTTTCCTCCAATCCTCCTGTTGAGGTGAGGGGGAACTGAGTCTCAACAGAGATTTTCATTGGCATTGCAGCAGCATTGTTTGTTTAGTGACTTACAAAAAGAATCTTTCTTTGTCTATAAATCATTTGCTGTCCATGAGATGCAAAGTGAAGGTTTCAGCAAAATGAAATAGTGGTTTCCCATCTCAAGGTTTGAATAAGGATCACCTCTATAGGTCATGTATTTAAGTGCTTGATCCTCAGTTACTAAATCTGTTTGGGAAGGATTAGGAGGTGTGTGGTCTTGTTGGAGGACATGTATCATTGATGGTGGGCTTTGTGGTCTCAAAGGCCCTTGCCATACCATTCCTATTTAGGGCGCTTTCTCTGTCTCTCTCTGTCTCTCTGTCTCTCTCTGTGTCTCTGTCAGTCTCAGTCTCTGTCTCTGTCTCTCTCTCTCTCTCTGTCTGTCTGTCTCATGGTTGTGCCTCAAGTTCTAAACACTCAGTACCTGTTCAAGTGCCATACTTGCCTTTCTGCTGCTAAATATTCATCATAGTATTGTTAGTGTAACTACCCACCATGGTGGTCTTGGTGTTTAACTACCCATCGTGGTAGTCATGGTGTGTATCTATACTCTGCAAATATAGGCCTCAAATAAGCTCTTCTATAAGCTCCCTCTATCAAGGTGCACTCAAAATAATAGAAAGTAGCTAAGGCAACATAAAGGTACTTTTTCAGTCAATTATTCCTGCTGACGTGTACAAACTACACTTCAAAATTTCCAAACTACTTGAGTGATACAGACATTTCTGAGAAATCAGGGAGCATATTTTATATCAGTAAAACCACAACTTTATGGGCCTAGTTAGAAGAAATGAACCTGGAGACCCAATTTTATTAGTTCTTTGCTTTAGATTGATCTTTTTTTAATCTTTTATGGGATATTTTCTTTATCTACATTTGAAAAATTACCCCCTCCCAGTTTCACATCTGGAAACCCCTTATCCCATGCCCTACCCCTTGCCTCCATGAGGGTGCTCCCCCACCCACTCATCCCCTTCATCTCTCCTCCCTGCCCTGGCATTACCCTACACAGTGGAACCGAGCATTCACAGGGCCAAGGGACTCTCATCCTATTGATGCCCAACAAGGCCATCCTCTGCCACATGTGTGCCAGGAGCCCTGTGTTGCTTCAGGTGTCCTCTTTGGTTGGTGGTTTAGTCCCTGGGAGGTCTGTGGGGTTAGGTTAGTTGATATTATTGTTCTGCCTATGGGGTTGCAAACTCCCACACCTACTTCAGTCATTTCTCTAACTCCTCCATTGGGGACCTCTTTCTCAGTTCTAAGGTTGGCTGTGAGCATACACCTCTGTATTTGACAGGCTTTGATAGAGCCTCTCAGGCTCCTATCAGCATGTACCTCTTGACATCCACAATAGTGATTGAGTTTGACTGCATGTGGGATGAATCCCCATTGTGTGGCAGTTTATGAATGGCCTTTCCTTCAGTCTCTGCTCCACACTTTGTCTCTATATTTTCTTCTGTGCAAATTTTGTTCCCCCTTCTAAGAAAGACTGAAGCATTCACATTTTGGTCTTCCTTCTTCTTGAGCTTCATGTGATCTGTGAATTGTATCTTGTGTATTCCAAGATTTTGGGCTAACATCCACTTATCAGTGAGTGCATATGGGTGTTCTTTTGTGATTGGGTTACCTCACTCAGGATGATATTTTCTAGTTCCATCCATTTGCCTAAGGATTTCATGAAGTCATTGTTTTTAATAGCTGAGTAGTACTCCATTGTGTATATGCTGTGTGGGGGTTCCTGCTTCCCTGGATCCTGGGGTTCCCAGTTTCTCTGGGTGTTAGGGAAGTTGTTGTGGCCTCTTCACCTCTGATCCTGGGTGTGTTAGAGCACCAGGGCATCAGTCTTCCTCTGGGAGTTGTGGGAATGGGTGCAGAGCCAGGACAAGAGGTCTACTCAGGGCACTGGTTTAGACCAAAAGCAGATTAATTAAATTTATTACTCCTTTCTGTCTTTGTCTCTCACTTTTTTCTTCTTGTATGTCTTTCAGTTTGTCTATCTGTCTCTCTGTCTGCTTGTGTCCCTGCCATAAGCACATCTGCCTCTCTGTCTCTTTCTATTGGCAGGTTCTTGATACATAGCTGGGGTGGGCCTGGAACTCAGTATGTAATACAGACTGGCTTCTGGATCCTCTTATCTCAGCCTCCCACATGCTGCAAGCATAGGTATGTGCTCACATGCCCTGCAAGTAACTTATCTTATAAAAACAATTTTGTGATTGTGATCATCTCTATTCAAGATGCTGAAGTTGTAGAAATATCGATGAAAAATGCTTTAATAGTGATGTCTGTATACAACAGACTTACAATTGTTATGTTTCAATCAGATATTGGAGGCTTGCCATCCATTCTTTTCTTCTCAATGATTCTGAAGAATTTCTTTCTGGACTGTGAGGTTTCCTGTAAGATGTCACAGGCATAGTCTCAATTGATTGAATTTAAACTGACTCTCTTGCTAAAGAAGGGCATGTCCTTGACATTCTGATCTTCCTAATCCACCTGGCTTTATAAGAGTGCTGTTCAGTACCTGGTTCAAATTGCCCAGCACACCATCTTCAAAAGACAGAGTGCAAACCAAATATGCTGTCATTTGTGATGATTTCTCCCATGGCCATATTGATCAGAATAATCCAGAAATAAAAAACAAAACAAAAACCAAAAATGAAAAACAACCAACAGGAAATATATAAGGGAACCCAGAATGTATGCAACGTAGTTTTTTTCCCAATGTGATATCTTACATGGTCTTTAAGTATTTGTAAGTAAAACATATGGTAATAGTGCTTTTATGTAAAAATAAGTAAGTAAATAAATAAATGTAGTGCTACATGTAGAATTTTGCTGTAGGACTTATAAGGTTATTCATCCTCTAGTTTTCTTCTGAAACTACTTTCACATATGTAGGTAGCCCTTAAATCCACTGATACCCATTTCCCAGACTCACACATAGGTTCTTTGGCTTCAGTGTCTCTCATAGCCAGTCTCGGAATACATGAGTCTCATTGCATGAATACTGTTATTTGATACTTGTAGGTGATGTACTGAGCTGAGGAGATTAACATGACCTGAGAATGGTGTCATGTCTTTGATTCAGTCATTATTAAAGCTACCTTTGGGAACAATGAATATCGAAGTCATAAAAACTAATATTGTTCAATATTTTAATTAGATTGCATTCCTTGTGATCACATCCTCTTGCTTTGATAGTCCTCTGATGAAAGACGTTGATGTGTATGTAAGGATGAGTGTTTGTTCCTGTACCTAAAGATATGGAACCCAAGGTCCCAAGCATGCTAGGAAAGCATTTTAGCACTGACTTACACTCCTACTCAATAGAATTCCAGAATATGACTCTGTTTGGAGATCTCACATAATATGGCCAACATCACAGAATGAAGTTATTTCAAGAAAAGACACTTTTAAGAGCAAACAAAGAAACACATTATAGTAAGCCAACAAATTGGAGACCAATGGTTGTTTGTCATCAAAAATGCTGATGTCACTTACAACTTTTATTAAAAAATATCAGACATTTCAAGATATGAGAGGAGTCTTGAATTGCTGTAGGAGAAACATATCTGTCTGCTCTCATAGATAAGTATGGAAAGACCCCATTATTTGTAGGTAAGGGTGTGTGCCCATATGTGTGAATGGAGTATTTCCCATTGTTCATTTGCCACATGCACACTTGGAATTGCATTCCATCTTACTTGCTTGGTCCCAATCCCTATCTCATTCTGCCCAAGTGATTGCTGCTTGATCACAGAGGATGGGAACTTCCCCGATGCAGGTTATTGAAATGCATGGTATAAATTGGGCCAGCACATATGTGCAGGAATTTGGAGCAAGAAAGCCCCTGTTCAAACTTGTTCTCTGACACTTCCTAGGGACTGGTCTTTGGGCCCACTGGAGACCTATTTCCTCTTCTGTCAAATGGATGCTATTAAACCCCTCTTCACCAACAGGGCTGTTATCAGAAGGGAATGTACTGCCCATGTGATTGTACATTATGGACTGTGAAGTTTTTTGTAGACTGTGATGCCAGTATTCTTCAAGCTGCACAGGAAATGATGATAGCATCATAATAGTCATCCTCCTTCTGTCTTTCTTCCAGGCGACAAGCAGTGGAAATAGAAAGAACCAAACCAACATCAATAATCCCAACCATGAGAGAGTGCCCGAAAATGACGTAAATCAGAGCACTGCTAAATTAGACTCCAGTATCCCTGGGTTGTCCCAAAAGGAGGAGTATGAAGTCTGCCAAGACCAAGAATCTTACTCACACATTAACAACATCTTGAAGGAGGCTCATTTTTATAGCCTCCAAAAGAGAAGACATTCTCTGAGCTGAAGGCTTTGGCATTCTCCTTGTTGGTTAATATATTAAAAACCAACGGCATTCATGCAAAGCACTCTTGGCTTTGTCTATATTTTTTAGTTAAAGTTCAATTGGCATTGTATTCTTTTTTTTATTAACTTGAGTATTTCTTATATACATTTCGAGTGTTATTCCCTTTCCCGGTTTCCGGGCAAACATCCCCCTGCCCCCCCTCCCCTTCTTTATGGGTATTCCCCTCCCAACCCTCCCCCCATTGCCACCCTCCCCCCAACAGTCTAGTTCACTGGGGGTTCAGTCTTAGCAGGACCCAGGGCTTCCCCTTCCAGGCATTGTATTCTTTTGATGTTTTGTTTTACCATAGCAATTTGAAAGGGTCATTCATCACAATTTGACATGTTTCCTGTCACATTTGATGCCTTATTCATGTGAAAATAGCAGCATGAGGACTTTTCCTGAGACTGAATGTATTACAAGTCCAATTCAGTTGTTTTTCAAGTTGCTCATTTAGGGTGTCCATGTTAAATGTAGTTTTAAAATGTGATTTCCTTATTTTGAAAAATTAAGTGGCCTGAAAAAGTTTGTGTGTATTTCCTTGAAATGTAAAAGAACAAGCAATGGAGAAGCCAACAACAAACCAATAATAAGTATTGGCAAGAGGGGAAATGTGGGTGGTGTGTTCTCATTCTGATATGAATGTGGCCTGATCCTTGGAAGGGAAATATCTACAGAAATCCTTCTCTCCCTATACTGCTGCAAATGTCAGTCCATTTAGGCTATTAACTTGAATGAAGCCTGTGTCTGGTAACTGCATTCTTTGTATTCCAAGGGAGAAGCCTTCTTCCTTTAATGCTCTTGTGTATGCCCTTCAGACTTGTGACAAGCACTTATAATTCAGTCAGAGAAGTGCATAGCAATGCTGTGTCTTAAGCACAAAATTTACAGTTCTATCTATTATGTCTAATGTTGATAAAATCTAAGCTATTGCAAATGTTCAACTTTCATGCATATTTGAGCTTTCTGTCCTTTTTTTTGTTATTGAAGACCAGCCTTAGTTTGTAGTTATCTGATAGGATGCTTGGGATTATTTCTATCTTTCTGTATCTGTGACCTATTATATGGACAATTTTGGAGAAGGTACCATGAGGTGTTAAGAAGAAGATGTATCATTTTGTTTTAGGATGAAATGTTCTATAAAGATCTGTTAAGTCCATTTGTTTCATAACTTGTTAGTTTCTCTGTGTCTCTGATTAATTTCTGTTTCCATGATCTTTCCATTGACGAGAGTAGCATGTTCAAATCTCCTACTAGTATCATGCAAGATGCAATGTGTGATTTGAGCTTTAGT